>NW_028270174.1:46385751-46692180 GCF_037043375.1 Chiloscyllium plagiosum | reverse complement strand
TCTAGGTTTCCTCCAACCTTCATGGTATCGCAAGGTTTCCTTTGTTCAATGTACTCATTCATGGTGGATTCCAGGAGATAAGCATATTTTCCTTTTGACTTTCGTACTCTAACCACACCTTCTGCAGTTGTTTTGACAAAGACAGATGGCTCAGCACTCTTCATATACGCCCACATTTTTTCAAAAAGTGCAATTTTGGATCTCTGCCAAGAAAGAATGATCAACTTACCAGAGACAGTTACTCTGCCTGCGCTTGAAAACAATATTAAATTATACACAGATTAAAGGGAATTTCCAACTGCAGTGCAAAACAAACATAATTGCTCCACAGGGCCAGAGTCAGGAAACCTTAATCACTTACAAATTCATTGAGAGGTTTTAATGAGAGATCTGCATGTGCGCAGCAGGAACACCCCTACAACTTTATGACTTCTTTTGTTCTTCCACAGAATAGGGGCATTGCTGACTGGGCATTTATTGGCCATCCCTAGTTGCCCTTGCGAAGATGGGTGACCACCTTTTTGAATGACTGCAGCCGTGTTGTGGAGAGAGACATATGTTAGGGAGGGAGCTCCAGGACTTGGACCCAAAGAGAAGAACATGAATGCTTGTCTTACTCCAGAAAAATGTCCAGAATATTTCCAAGAATGGACTTTATTCTGAGCATCCCTGGATTTCTTCACAGCTGCTTAAAGCTAGCTATATAAAATACACTGTTACCATACACTGTACATCTTCACTACATTTGTACATTAAAATCGAAATCAGAGTTCTGTAACTAGTGAAATGCCCTAAGGTACAAATCTAAACAGCTTCTTGTATTCTTTTGTCTAATGATTGAATTGGACAGGTGAATGAATGTTCAAGGCTGATTTTTCTTTGCCAGTCATTTACATTTCAAGCAATAAATGGTTAACCAGCAGTTGTAAGTCTGCTGGTTAACCATTAACAATTAAATATATGATAACTGACTTTTACAATTGTTAAGGTGTCATATTAAGACATGTTTGTTTAAAACATCTATTATAGCACCAACTGAAGGAATCCTATTGAATTGTCACATTTAATCTGTCACACTTCATTTCTTATATTTCCACTGGCAGTTAAGATGTAAGGCTAAAGATGTTATGTCTCATTGGAGATATCTTGGCTTGTAGAGGTAACTGGGACATGGAACCTGAAGTAACATTGTGGATGAAAAATATAATGAAACACGGGGGAGGAAAAGAGAAAGGATTGCAATTTATGAGAGGGAAAACAGCAAATGTAATACGTGGTCAGTTGGTTGCACAAAACATGGTGGAAGACATAACTGAAATGCTGTGTACTGAATGTGACAGAACAGGTTGCAATTTCATGAACAAAAATGCTGCAGAAGCTGGAAATCAGAGCTAGAAAGAGAAAGTGGTAGCACTACTTAGGTGGTTAGGCAGTATCTTTGGAGAGAGAAATAAATGTTCTATGTCTCTGACCTGTCAGCAGACTTCTGACACAAGATCAACAATCTGAAACAAAGGATAGTATGGGCAGTTTGGGTTTGGAGGCAGTAGGAGTGGGGATTTAAAATATGTCAACCTCAATGGGATTCCACACCCTTACACGTTTAGACCAAACAATCTTTGCAGGGGTTGGGAAAAATCCCATGCAACTGGCAACCACATAATTTTAGGATTCTGGTTTTAACATCCAGTGCTTGGATGTATTTCTTCAAAGTGGGCATCCTGGAACTCACTTAGGTCAACAATATTAAACTTGTTGCACATTAGAACCCATTCTTCAATGAAGAGATGAAAAGGTGAATTGAAAATCGTGTGGCCTTAGAGTAGTTTAGCTAGACCTTGTGTCTACTTGTGTTCTTTTGTCATTCATCTTAAATCAATGTCCTCTGATTCTCCTGCTTTAGCATGGGAATGATGTTTCCTGATTTATTTGTCCAGATACCTTACAATTTTGAACATCCCTACTAAATCTCCTCTCAGGCTTCCCTTGGAAAAATAACCTTCGCTTCTCCATTCTATCCCTAAGTTCCTCATCTCTGATCCAGGTACAGTAACTCAAAACTGGCAGCCTTGGTACCAAGTCAATGGTAAATTTTGAATCCTGCCAGTTTTCAGTTCTGGCAGATTTTGAATCCTGCCAGTTTTCAGTTCTGGCAGATTTTGAATCCTGCCAGTTTTCAGTTCTGGCAGATTTTGAATCCTGCCAGTTTTCAGTTCTGGCAGATTTTGAATCCTGCCAGTTTTCAGTTCTGGCAGTTCAGCCAGGTGGTTCAACCCAGGACAGGAGAAGTCAACAGTTGCCCCAATCACTCAGGAGCAGAGGAAAAGGCTAGCATGTGAAGTCAGTAAATAGTCAGCACCAATGTAACACCTTGGCAATTAAACCATTAAGCTAATTTGTTCATGTAATAATATTTAGAATTCATGTATGACAGCTTGTAGAAATGCCTGGTGTTTGGCCATCTCCAGCTTTGGGAAGCCAGATCTGAGGTTAGCTACCCGCACCATTCTCATGAATCTTTCATGCACCCTTTCTGCAGCCTTCTTCTTCTCCAGCACTGGACACAATACTCCATTTGAGGCCAAATCTGTAAATTCATTTTGACTTCTTGGCTTCACAGTCCTCTGCATTCATTTCATCTGCCACATGACTCCCCATTCATCCAGCCTGTCTGTCTCTTCTTATAACTTATCACTGTTCAGAGTGCTCGTACATTTTAAATATAAACAGAAAGTGCTGGAAATACTCAGCAGTTTAACAGTATCCATGGAGAGAAAAAAAAGTCCAAAAATGTGCAGGTCAGGTGAATTGGCCATGCTAAATTGCCCGTAGTGTTAGGTGCAGGGGTAAATGTAGGGGAATGGGTCTGGGTGGGTTGCGCTTCGGCGGGTCAGTGTGGACTTGTTGGGCCGAAGGACCTGTTTCCACACTGTAAGTAATCGAAAGTAATCTAATCTAATCTAAACAGATTAACATCAGCGTCTGATGAAAGATCATAACTTGAAACATTAGCTTTGCTTCTCTGTCCACAGATACAGCCAAACCTGCTGAATATTTTCTGTTCTGTCTCTTTACCTCCAGAAGTTCAAAATAATCACAATTTTAGATTCAAAATGCTAGAGCTTCATTGAATATTTTCTTTCAGTTGTGTGTGTGGCTGGGGAACCAATATGTTGTTGCTCAGGGCCTTGTTCGCAGTGCAGCAATAATGTACATTCACATAACAATTAGTTCTTGTATCTATATTTATGTAGCTATTCTTATCATTAATGTTTTTACATTTTGTTACACTAAAAGATTACCAATTAGATTTTGTAACTAAACTGAGCACCTTTAGATTCTCGTTTTGCTAGAGTTTGTTTTCTGTATGAAAATATTATTCATACTTTAGTAATAGGCTGTTGCGCCTTCTTCCAGTAAAATGAGGAGAATGGCATGCTATATTATTGATGCTATGCATTTTATACTGGTGCTGCAACCACCTGGTGTGGTTAAAATGATGCTATTGTGTCACTGGCTATGATATTGTTAATGTTGTACCGCTTGTTAGTGATGCTAAAGGTTTTGTTTCACTGGTTTGCAAGTATTGCTACTGATCCTTTCTGCTTTTCTATGTCTTCACAATTGGATTCTTTACATATGGGTGTATTCTTTAAACATTTCAAACACGGATTCAACATGCTTATTGATCTGTTGACCTCCTTCTGCCTATGTGTCAGTGAGTTACTGTCTTATCTCATTCTGGTGATGGAAAAGGAATGTCTTTTTTGAGTGAGTTATCTTCAACTTTCTTCAACTCAACAGAACTGCAGGTGATTTCAGGATGGTCTTGAGAGGTACACATCAGAGTGACAATAAGGCAAGGTTTGGATCTTCCTTTGTCTTTCAGCATATTCTGAGGGCTCTCTTAACTATCTGGATGTAACTTTAAATAAACCCATGACGCGACGTGCAGGAATGATGATGTTGAACTTTTGTCATTCATCAAATCCCCATAAATCTATAGAAATTAACTGGATTCCACTACTACATATACCTTTCAAGAACCCAGAGCTCAGTGAACACAATTCATACGAGTGAGTTGATTAGTGTAGCTCTCAAATCTTTCACATTTCTGAAAAAAAGGCAACTTTCAGAAATAGCCTGCAATATTAAGGTACCATGCCACTTAATTGTGAACAAATAAATTGACTCCTACAATATGACAAGATCTCCGTAGAGCTTTAGTAAATATCATATCCTCCTAATTTGTGTTTTTGATCTTCTGGCATACATTACAAGTAGACAGAAATTTTTTGATGCCTTTGTAAAGACATATCTAGGACACAGGTGATCTGTTCCTGACCTTACAGTTCTCTATTCCTACATGACCTTTGTATATCTTGTGGAGAAGGTTTTGCTGCATCATTTTGATGATAATCATCCTGGATTCAGCCATCAAAATGCCATCTTCCAGTGTGATGTCATCATAGAACAGCCTGATTACTGGTAGAGTTAGCTGCATCTCATCAGGATATCCTCGATCACTTGTTGAAAAAACATCTGTAACTCTTCACCTTTGCTAGTCTTGTCTTTAGCTTGACTCCGTTTATGCGGTGTTACATTATTTAAGTGATAAATTTCACTCCTGCTGCAATAATTGAAATAAGGTATCTACCAGTTCCATTTCTCTGCTGGCTTGTATTTCAGAAACTCAACTCTGAAGCTTCAAAAGTAACTCTGCAGTCTTATTGGTGCTTTAAGCATTTTTTTTTCCGTAGATCTGCTTGAGAGGATGATGATCACTCCCCACAAGAATTTTCTTCCATACAGATATGTACAAAATTTCACACCTCCATACATGACTGCCAAAAGCTCTTTCTTCTATCGACGTATCTGGTCTCAGCTGGTTTGTGCTTTGGTGCAAATGCTATTGATTGTTTCTCTTGTCCCAGGGCTGTTCCTATTCCTTTTACTTGCAGTTTGATAGATTTCTCTCTGTTGTAGTGTGTGATAAGTTTGTCTCCTTGCATAACATTCCACTGAGTTTTTTGAAATTCTTATCGTCCCTGTGTCATTTGGTTTTCAATCACTTTTTCACTTGCTGTGAATTCTGAAATGTGAGATTCAAAAGAATTCACATACTGAATTAAACCAAGGAAATGTCTTGACACTTTCTGGTCTCTTGTGGCTATCATCACTGAGATAGCTGTGATTATGTCATAACTTAGTTTGATTCCATTGGGTGTAGAGACCAATCTAAAGAGCAGCACTGGAACTGACATGTTTACAATATATTTGTCTAAGTTGAGCATGACTCCAGTTTCCTTTGTTTGTCCATGTTTTTATGTAGGTAGCCATGGTCTTTTCCATCTGGACAATGGTTCTAATTATCAGCTGTTCTCTGCCTGCTCCTTTACATCCCTTGCCTTTTTTCTCCCTCCTAATTCATGTCTTAATCAATCTGTTTAGAAAGTCACTACACAGTGGAGCTGGAACTCAGAGTCATGGCAAGCCTGCTGTACTTGACATTCTCAGGCGATCTCTCATCCAAGTACTAATCCAGCCTGAGAATGGTTGGCTTTCGAAATCAAGTGAAATCAGTTGTTTTCAGACTAATATGACCAAAGACATAATATCTGGGTGCTTGAACCATACCAAAACTGATTTGAACAAATAACTTCCCAATTTGAGACTAGGTGTGCTTTTGCATTTCTTGTATGTCTCTTGTATGTCTCATCCTGGCTCACATTGAATCAAAAAGCTAGACACAGCAATTTGTACTCTCTACAGGAAGTCTTGTGCGTTGTTAAAAGTGAAGTTTTCTCATGCTCCATGATCCACTTCTAGCACCAGACTTTGTGAAAACCCTTGTTCTGGCTAATGCTTTGGGATCCATGCAAATTTCTAGCTGTCCACTTGGCTTCTCTCTTACAACAATGGAATTTGCCCAATCTGTAGGCTCCGACTGTGACAAACGTCTCACTTCCTTCCATCTCTTCAAACTGTCTTTTAAGCTTTCTTGTCAGCTCTCTGGTTACGTCCTCTGGAATTAAATCATTGATCCCTTCACTGACCCAATGATGTGATATTCAAAATCTTCAAAGCATCAACAGTCATATCAAAACACTGCAGAGGCATTTGCACCAGATCTTCTTTGCTTTTAATTGGAGAGTATTTTTCAATGAGAACTTAGCATCAATCCTCAATGTAATTGCTCACTTCAAGTTTATTGAGACAAAAAGGTAGTTCTTCATAATTACTCAAATCCAAGATAGCAGAATCATCTCTTTCCGTGACCTAGAATGTGCGGTTAACATATCTTCCTTTGTGTATCACTTTCATTTGCTTTACTGTATCAACCCAGCTTCCTTTCTTCAAAGAATCATAGAATCCCTACAGTGTGGAAACAGTCCATTTGGCCCAACAAGTTCACACCGAACCTCTGAAGAGTAACCTATTCAGACCCATTCCCTATCCTTATTACTCTACATTTACTCCTGACTAATGCACTTAACCTACGCATCCCTGAACACTATGGGCAATGTAGCATGGTCAATCCACCTAATCTAGACGTCTTTAGATTGTGGGTAGAAAACAGAGTACCAGGTGGAACCCCATGCAGAAACAGGGAATGTGCTAATTCCATACAGAAATCACTCAAGGCTGGAATCCAATCCTGGGTCCCTGCTGCCTTGAGGCAGCAGTGCTAACCACTGAGCCACCCCCTGATTTGGGTAGTCAGCATCTACTTTTTTCTCCTCATGGTTTCATCTGCTCCAGCTTGTCATATTGTGAGCTTGTTCTTTCCAGTCAAATGTTTTCATACCTCAGGCTGTGGAGATCCCCAAATGAGTTGATCCATCAGTTCTTCATCTGCGCTTTTCAATGTTGTTAAGAAATTGTCAATTCTGGTTCCTGCCTGAGGTTTTGAATATCAATCTGCACTTTCATTTAAACTGCTCAGATGCCTCCGCAAAATCAACTATTTCCCAAATCAACACAAGCTGGATCAACATCACCATTTTGTTTTTGTACCATTCACTTTGCTTTCCTCCCCGTATCTAGCACTGTTCAAGTTGATTTTTCACTAGTTCACTAACATAACATTAAATCAGCTTAAAATGTTTGTGTTTTTATATCCTGCTGCTACTAGGTTGTGCTTTGTTGAAACAAAAAGGGTAAAATAGAAAAAAGACTCAAATGCTGGAGCTTCGTTGTATTTCTTAAAGCATATCATGTGTCTAATACATGTGTTTGTTGGACTAATGTTGCTTGATATTTGACTGTAGTGACACCCTGGACTTACATTCACTTAAATTTCCTAACTTTTTACAAATAATTTGACTATACAAAACAGATGTTGCCAGACCTGCAGTTTTTTGAACATTTCTATTTTTGTTTTTAGATTTCTGGCTGATTCTGTATTCGACTTTTGGACTTTTACAAGTTTTGAGTCAACTGCAAATTTTTTAATGTTTCCCTGCACAATTAAGCTTAAATCATTAATATAGAGCAAGTGAAGCCTAATACCAATCCCTGGAGAAACACCTTTCTTCAGTCCAAAAGAAAACAATTCAGCCCAACTTTTTTGTTATTGTCTCTTTTAATCCATACATTTCAATTTATCTGATAAGCCTGTCATTTGGTACTATTTCCCAGATTACTGTTTTCCCATCACTTACATTAAGTTGATTAGCCTTGACTTAATTTGTTTATGCTTACACTCTTCTTTTAAACAAAGAATGTTTATTCAGAGGACAAAATCTAAGAACATGTCTTCACCACTTTGAAGCTGATTTTTAATTTTTTTCAAAGTCATTACATTAGTGACTTTAGTCACTTCAATCTCAACTTTCCTGCTGCCAGCCTTCATTGCAGAATAGGAGCAACTGATGCAGCTAAAGCACAGACCTCCGATAAGGAGCAACAGGAGCAGTCTTACCAACTATAGAAGCATCTGGAACCATGCCAACAGATTCATCACCAGGACCAATAACTATAGCTGTGGCAATAACAAGCACTCAAAGGGAGAAAAGTCCAGCTCGCTGAACTTTGTACCATAGCATAGGATATATCAATAAAGAATGAGCTTTCTCAATATGACAGGAACAAGCTCAAGACATTTTGAAGAATGGCTGCTGACATCTATAGCCAGAGACAAAAAAAGTGCAGATGCTGGAATCCAAAATAGACAGGCAGGAGTCTGGAAGAAGTCAGTGAGTGTTGACTATTCAGGTAGACAATTGAGGAGGTGTGTGAACAGAGATGTATACAGCATATAGAACTATGGTGTGTTCATCAATGTTTTGCTGGAGAACATGAGGGATATCAGGGAGTGATGTGCCATTCACTTTTTTTGATCTAGTGAAGTCAGTATCTGACTCTGTATCTAAATCCTAGGCATCGCAGTCTTGCAGCTGTAAGCTTCCATAACTTCCAGTCTTGCCTGGTCAGTTTGTGGGGTTGGCCTTTTCTTCCCAACCCGAAGAAACAGCATGTCCCTTCTGACCCTCACTGTCTCCAGTATGAGAGTTCGGATGAAGCCAGAAAAAACATTCTTTCCCAGACGTGATTCCATTTTTTTGCCTCCAGCCACACTGACCCCAGATGGTGTCTCTGCTATTGGCCTGTTACTAGCTTTTAGAACATAGAACATAGAAGAATACAGCGCAGTACAGGCCCTTTGGCCCTCGATGTTGCGCCGATCCAAGCCCACCTAACCTACACTAGCCCACTATCCTCCATATGCCTATCCAATGCCCGCTTAAATGCCCATAAAGAGGGAGAGTCCACCACTGCTACTGGCAGGGCATTCCATGAACTCACGACTCGCTGAGTAAAGAACCTACCCCTAACATCTGTCCTATACCTACCACCCCTTAATTTAAAGCTATGCCCCCTCGTAATAGCTGACTCCATACGTGGAAAAAGGTTCTCACGGTCAACCCTATCTAAACCCCTAATCATCTTGTACACCTCTATCAAGTCACCCCTAAACCTTCTTTTCTCCAATGAAAACAGCCCCAAGTGCCTCAGCCTTTCCTCATACGATCTTCCTACCATACCAGGCAACATCCTGGTAAACCTCCTCTGCATCCGTTCCAGTGCCACCACATCCTTCCTATAGTATGGCGACCAAAACTGCACACAATACTCCAGATGCGGCCGCACCAGAGTCTTATACAACTGCAACATGATCTCAGGACTCCGGAACTCAATTCCTCTACCAATAAAAGCCAGTACGCCATATGCCTTCTTCACCGCACTATCTACCTGGGTGGCAACTTTCAAAGATCTGTGTACATGGACACCAAGATCCCTCTGCTCATCCACACTACCAAGTATCCGACCATTAGCCCAGTACCCCATCTTTTTGTTACTCTTACCAAAGTGAATCACCTCACACTTACCTACATTGAACTCCATTTGCCACCTTTCTGCCCAGTTCTGCAGCTTATCTATATCCCGCTGTAACCTGACACATCCTTCCTCACTGTCTACAACTCCTCCGACTTTCGTATCATCCGCAAACTTGCTCACCCAAAACCTTCTAGCCCCTCCTCCAGGTCATTTATAAAAATGACAAACAGCAATGGTCCCAAAACAGATCCTTGCGGAACACCGCTAGTAAATGCACTCCAAGATGAACCTTTACCATCAACTACTACCCTCTGTCTTCTTCCAGCCAGCCACTTCCTAATCCAAACCTCCAACTCACCCTCAATGCCATACCTCCGTATTTTTTGAAGTAGCCTACCATGGGGAACCTTATCAAATGCCTTACTAAAATCCATATACACCACATCTACCACTTTCCCCTCGTCCACCTCCTTAGTCACCTTCTCAAAGAATTCAATAAGGTTTGTGAGGCACGACCTGCCCTTCACAAAACCATGCTGACTATCCTTGATCACATTATTCCTATCCAGATGTTCATAAATCCTATCCCTTGCAATTCTCTCTAAGACTTTGCCCACAACAGAAGTGAGACTCAACGGCCTATAGTTACTAAGGTTATCCCTACTCCCCTTCTCGAACAAGGGAACCACATTTGCTAGCCTCCCGTCTTCTGGCACTACTCCTGTAGACAACGAAGACATAAAAATCAAGGCCAATGGCTCTGCAATCTCCTCCCTTGCTTCCCAGAGAATCCTAGGATAAATGCCATCAGGCCCAGGGGACTTATCTATTTTCACCCTTTCCAGAATTTCCAACACCTCTTCCCTACATACCTCAAAGTCATTCATTCTACTTAATTGTGACTCAGTATTCACATCGGCAACAATGTCATTCAGTGTCTCCCCAGTCTCTTCAGCCTCCACACGCAACTTCCCACTACTATCCTTGACTGGACCTATTCCTACCCTAGTCATTCTTTTATTCCTGACATACCTATAGAAAGCCTTAGGGTTTTCCCTAATCCTACCAACTAAGGACCTTTCATGTCCCCTCCTTGCTGCTCTTAGCTCTCTCTTCAGGTCCTTCCTGGCTATCTTATAACTCTCAATCGCCCCAATTGAACCTTCACACCTCATCTTTACATAGGCCGCCCTCTTCCATTTAACAAGGGATTCCAATTCCTTATTAAACCATGGCTCCCTCACATGACCCTTTCCTCCCTGCCTGACAGGTACATACTTATCAAGGACACTCAATAGTTGCTCCTTGAACAAGCTCCACATATCAATTACGCCCATGCCTTGAAGCCTACTTTTCCAAGCCACGCATCCCAAGTCACGCCTCACCGCATCATAATTTCCCTGCCCCCAGCTATAACTCTTTTCTTCTGCCTATGGGTTTATCCAATAAAATTTCATCCATTAGCTCCATAGAGAGAAACTTATCGAGACAACAAGGGTCCCTGTGTACACTGAAGAGCCAGTAGTACAACACATACACACACGCACGTGCACGTGCACACGCACACACATATAAAACCCCCCCATAGGGGTTGTCAAGAACCTCAGAAAAGAAGTCTCAACTCCAAAGAACTGTCGAACAGCAGCTCCTCTGCATTAAGCAGAGGACCTGGGGACAGTGGCTGATACCCACCTGAATCCTGGGATTAAGGAGGGACTCAAATATGGGTGAGTTAATGTGTGAAAGACCTCATGGGGTAGAGATAGCAGAGGCAAGGGTGAAGAAGAACAAGATCAAGAACAAGGCAATAGTGGTGGCTCCCAACATGACCACCTCTTTGTGTCTTGATGCTTGACCAGGAACTAAATACTTTTGAGTGAGGTAACCACCTATGTCCTCCCAAGAATCTCATAAGCAAATGTTTGCTTATCATGGTCCCTGCATGGTAACACCCTTGTCCACCATTTTATTAGTACCAGTATCAGTGGTGAGGCCATTTACTGGCCACCTAAGGGTGTCAAATAGAGGGACTTAATTGGTGACTGGGTCTGGGAACTAATCTTCGACAGAACCAGGCTGGAGGGTGGAGGCAAAAGGTGTCAGACCCTCACGTGCCACCTTCCTATCTGATAAAATGCCTCAAGTCACCAAACGTGGCAGAGGAGAAGACAGAAGATTTTGCGCAAATTTTCTTCTCACAGTTGCTGCCTAACCTGTTGAATATTTTAGACAATATCACAAAGGAAAAGATAGTCATGCAGTATGAAAAAGAATAATCCTATTAAATTGACAGATAAGTTCCAGATAATGAAGAAACAGATAACAATGAAAGAGGAATTTGGTGATGAAAGCCCTATTAAAGTACGTTTCACATGTATATCCCCAATCTAAACCAAACAGACAGATGTAATGGGATGTGAAGGGACCTGGCATAGATAATAGCTGATCCACTTAATCATTAAGGCCGTTAAGATTTTTCACCACCAATTAAGTAAACAGATTGGATAAAAATACATCAATGAAAACACACAGATTTTATCAGGTCATTAACATAATTTTAGATTTTGATCTGGATTGATCTACAAAGCAATTGAGAGTTGAGAGACAAAAATAGCATGCTGGACAAGTTAAAGGGACCTGACAACTGGAGATGAATGTTACATAAGCGAAGGCAAAGGTTCTGACAGAAGTGGTTACAGAACAAGTTTTACAAGTGTGGAAGCAATGCTGCCTTAGGTGATTTCAAGGAACATTGTTCTCCATGGCACTGCAGGTCTCTCATGGTCAGTACAGGGATGCTCCCAAGATTCAGCTCAGAGCTGATCATTACTGTCATTGAATGTGCCATTTTCTATTAGGTATGCTGACAGCAACCACCCATTTGAAACTCTGGTGAATTTAACTTTTCAATTATTTTGACAGACATCATTTGCCATAGAAAATGGGTGTTATCTAATCCTTCCAATGTTCTACTGCACTCGTTGGGTTGCCATCAGCCCAGATAAGCATCCCCTCCCTACCAACAGCTGTTGCTTGCCTCATTACCTTTTCACCACTTTGTTATACCCTAAGCATTCCAATGGTTAGCAATCTTGCTTGGCACCTTACTTACCTGCCCCCTCTCATCTGGCACCCTTCCCATCTGGCACCCTAACCACTTAACCAACTGCCATGCTGGCCTTACACTTACTTTACATACTTAACCTTTCACAACAGCTGTCAAAGGGCCTGGCTGTGGTGTTGTACATTTAAGTCGCATTGAGCACTGACTGCTGCAAGAGGGGATGTGATTTGATTTCATCCTTGCATTCTGCAATCTGGGTGAGCTATATTGATTTCATTTACACTCTGTATTTCTGAAAGAGGCAGGATCTGAATTCATAGCTAGAGATGGAACAGAGTTCAGTACAGATATAACAAACTTGAACAGAATGGCAATTCATCCGTGATTACCACTCAGTGGAATAAGCAGGCCATTATTTTTTGCCTGTATTATCTTTGCCTGGATGGCACAGTGATGTTTTCTTCTTTTCCAATTTTATCTTCATAAGAGAGTACCAGTGTTTTGAAATAGTTTACCATTTTAACACTGGTGTCTGTATCCAACAGTGAAATATATGTAACCTGCAAGTTCCTTTTCTGTAGCTCAATAACATGTCAGATTCCTGACTCACTAGCATGACATTAGCATTTTCCTCATCTGCCATCTTTACAATTTTAGATGTACACCACTCTACTGCCATTGAAATTTGGATGAAACAAAATTATTGTTGGAAGGTAGGTGGCATGGCAGCCAACTTGAGCAAAATGAGATTCCATTAATTGCAAGGTGGAAATGATCTGATACCATTTTTTTTTCAAGTGAATTTGGCTGAATGATAAATATCGGTCAAGACACCAGTAAAACTTTGCAAAACTCAATGAAATAAAAACATGTTATGATTCTCATGGACTGCTCTAACAAAGTATAAATAGAAAGCTGGTGATCATGAACTGGATTATAGAGTCATAGAGTTATAGAGATGTACAGCATGGAAACAGACCCTTCGGTCCAACCCGTCCATGCCGACCAGATATCCCAACCCAATCAATCCCACCTGCCAGCACCCGGCCCATATCCCTCCAAACCCTTCCTATTCATATACCCATCCAAATGTCTCTTAAATGTTGCAATTGTACCAGCCTCCACCACATCCTCAGGCAGCTCATTCCATACACATACCACCCTTTGCGTGAAAAAGTTGCCCCTTAGGTCTCTTTTATATCTTTCTCCTCTCACCCTAAACCTATGCCCTCTAGTTCTGGACTCCCTGGCCCCAGGGTAAAGACTTTGTTTATTTATCCTATCCATGTCCCTCATAATTTTGTAAACCCCTATAAGGTCACCCCTCAGCCTCCAACGCTCCAGGGAAAACACCCCCAGCCTGTTCAGCCTCTCCCTATAGCTCAAATCCTCCAAGCCGGCAATATCCTTGTAAATATTTTCTGAACCCTTTCACGTTTCACAATATCTTTCCGATAGGAAGGAGACCAGAATTGCATGCAATATTCCAACAGTGGCCTAACCAATGTCCTGTACAGCCGCAACATGACCTCCCAACTCCTGTACTCAATACTCTGACCAATAAAGGAAAGCATACCAAACGCCTTCTTCACTATCCTATCTACCTGCGACTCCACTTTCAAGGAGCTATGAACCTGCACTCCAAAGTCTCTTTGTTCGGCAACACTCCCTAGGACCTTACCATTAAGTGTATAAGTCCTGCAAAGATTTGCTTTCCCAAAATGCAGCACCTCACATTTATCTGAATGAAACTCCATTTGCCACTTCTCAGCCTATTGTTCCATCTGGTCCAGATCCTGTTGTAATCTGAGGCTACCCTCTTTGCTGTCCACTACACCTCCAATTCTGGTGTCATCTGCAAACCTACTAACTGTACCTCTTATTCTCGCATCCAAATCATTTATGTAAATGACAAAAAGTATAGGACCCAGCACTGATCCTTGTGGCACTCCACAGGTCACAGGCCTACAGTCTGAAAAACAACCCTCCACCACCACCCTCTGCCTTCTACCTTTGAGCCAGTTCTGTATCCAAATGGCTAGTTCTCCCTGTGTTCCATTTTTGCATGATCAGTGTTATGCTTTAAAAATATTGATGTTTTCTCAACCTAATCATAGTCACAATAACACTTTCACATCAGAAATAAGCTCAACACAAAGGTAAAAGTATTCTATCTTACCCTAAAGAATTCTTTTGTGGATCCAGCATCCAATGTTCCATATGCAATGTCTGTTTGCTTAGCAAGATCCTCCGCACTTTCAATGGGAGACACCATTCGTTCCACCGTCAGGAAAGCAGCTAAGTTAGCCGTGTATGATGATATTATGATCAAGGTAAAGAACCACCACACACCTCCAACAATTCGCCCCGACAGGGATCTAATAATAAGTGTGAAATGGATTTATAAAATGAAATGAATGCTTTCTTTGGGACAAAATGATCAGTCATGTATTATTGTGCACGGAATTTAATTACAGGGAAGCACATCAAGTGTATATTATGGCCATTTTTGAGAACAATTAAAAATACTTTCATAGATTTATGTCCATTGAATGATTTGTGAAGATAATGCTTTTAATATTATCAAACCTGTACAGCTCTACAGTTATTTTTCAGGAGACAGTATAATTTGGGCCTAATAGACAATAAAAGGTGCAACCCTGAAATGAGAATATTGCCAGCAATATGAGTATATGCCAGATGAAAACAAATTATAACTAGCTGACTTCCATGGTAGTTTTTTTTTAACTGCTTACATGGTATACAAAATAAAAGCAGAAATGGGATATTTGTACGCCAAGTACACATAGTATGGTTTTACACAAACACTGCATCAAATGCTTGAATGACTAGTTTCACTTAATCTTAAAAAGACATTGAGAACATTCAAAACAGATTGTACACAGATACAAGAAGCTAGGCATTTCATACATAAAAATGCAAAACTCAACATTCAGGGAACAACTTTTGTGGTGAATTGAATCAAGATGAATTATTTACAAAAACACAATATAATTTCTCAAACCCAGGTGCTTAATAAAAGACACATATTCTAAGCATGTTGTTCTAACAAATTTGTTACAAATATCCAAGTTTTGTGCACGCAGAAGAATTCAGAAATCCAAAGTTTTATTTGAAACAAGTTGATATTTGTATTCTCTTGTCCTCTTACCTTGCTCTAAAATTCTAAGAAGAGAAGTTAAATTTCTTTGAATTGTATTACTGGGGTTAAAATAAAGAAATAGTCTAAGTAAATTCCCATTACTGCTAATTCCATCAAATAACCAAGTAGCAACACTACTTTGATTTTTTAAAAAAATCAGCAGAAGTATTTGCATATCTCTCCACTTGTCAGGACTGTAAAGGTCACTGAACTTACGATATACCTGAGCAGATCTTTTGGTACCAAATTAATTTCTTTAATAGCATTAGACCTATTCTCCAACTACTCAGTGCTCTTCTGTATTTTGATAACAATAGAGTCAGGTGGGTTACTGATCAATCACATTAACTTTTATATTCACAAAGATATTTCAGAATCAATAAGTAAAACAAAAATCAATCTTTAAAAAATCACAGCAAAGGTTAATGCCTGGTAACCTTACACTGGCTCTCATCTCAAGGCTTCAATGGGTTTTTATTGGAAAGCACTAGTTTGCTAATTTTGAAGTGCAATAATGGCCATATTTCATGTGTTAGTTCAAAACAGTCAGTATTGGCAGACAATTCCATGCTCTGCAGCACTGTAATTCAACAATGAGGACATCATATTCGAACTGCTCAGCTACTTACCTAAAGGAAATAATTCCTCTGGTCGTGCATTGAAGAACATGGCAAACCTGTGTTTGTTTCTTTAAGTGAATTTAGGCAGTAATAAGACAAAGCAATCAGAGAAATTCATCCCCCTTGGTGTCCACAAATCTGCACTTTCCAACTGTATATCTTAAGAGTGGGTGATTTCTCCTCTCTGTAGCCCAAGGATGATCTCACCCCCCGCTGAGATCATCTATTTCAGCACAGACCCAGTAGTGGTCGTGGAATCTATGGCTCAGGAAACAATGCAAGGTGAATTTAATACTCATCATCAAAAGAAATGATTTTGTAATGCTCACGTTACTGTTTCTAATAGTTATAGCCTTTACTTTTTTTCCAGGTCTTTATAATTCTGTGAGTAATTTTATGGGATTGTCACCCAAATTTTAACAAAAGTACTAAATTACATCAAAATAAGAAAAAAACAAAAATCTAGCAGCAAAACATTGTTCCTTTTTTTTGTAAAAGACAGCTGCAATGAGGAGGATTTTTGAACCTTAACATTATGCACCAGGTTTCAAGAAATTATCAGAAATTAAGCTTTCCTCACCTGTCAAACCTATTAAAGGGAAAAGGGTACAGATATAAATTACATATGGTTTGTTTACTTTTTAATCAAAAGAGTAACAGTGGTTTAATAATTTTCTTCTTCCATGGAGGTGGAGTTTATCAATGTTCAATTGCACTTTCTAACCTAGATAGGAAATATATTACAAGGATTGAATATTCCATGTGCAATTCATCAGTGGATCTTAGTGACATCATAGCAGAGTTGAGCACTGCCAAGAGGCCATACACCTCACCTTTAGGAAAGAGGAAGACTGTTATATGCATCATTATCAACTATGATCACACACTTACTAATGGTAGAATAAGCAGATGTTAGAAGCAGCTACTCTGTCAATGAACCTCCAATATGTTACCATTCTTGTGTTAGAGTAGTGTCAATTATAAATTATGCATATAACTGCATCTCCAGTATTCTGACAAAACTCAGTAAAAATAGAAAACTAATTACCTGTTTTAGACCTGGACCACGAAAATAGAAAGCATCATTCAAATAATGTCAACAGAAGAAGTTAAGATGAATCCAGCATCTAGCATGACAAATTGTGAGCACATGAACAATGGTTGATTTTAGTGGTTATTTACCGGTTAACAATTATCATGGTTAGGGGTGACTAATATGTTGTTAATAAACTGCAAACAACTTGCTTGTAAGTAATTATTCATTAGTCATTCTTTTGTATATTTTAAATAACTAAACATACTTGTTTAACTATGAAAGGGGCGAGGGAAAAATATTATTATTTTCTTAACTAACAAGATAGCTACCTCTCTTCAAATTATGATGCAGAATACAATTCATTTCTGTCTAAAATAGCTGTAAAAGTGCTTCAAATATGCAATACTGAGTCAAATATTGCCAGACTAATGTTGAAAGTGATGTACTTAGCTACAAATCGGGAATAAAGTTACTAATCTAACCTAACAAAATAAATAATGTGCTAAACAATCCATGAACAAGACTTACTAAATAGTGTGTAATTTTATGAAAATAGGAGATCAATATATAAAATATTCTGAATTTAGTAATTCATGACGAATATCTCTGAAAAATGCAGCAAATCTGTTTTAAACCTTTACTTGATTCAAAGACTAGCAGTACTGTTCACATTAAATATACAAGACTCAAGAATTTTAACTGATCATGGTTTAGATAAAGCTGAATATATATATTAGAAGGAACGTAAATTTTCAAAAAGTAGAAAAGCAAAGATGATTATGGCTGCCCTTAATATTATCTTTAGGTTAGATTCCCTAATGTATGGAAACAGGCTGCTCGGCCCAACAAGTCCACATCAACTCTCCAAAGAGTAACCCACTCAGATCCATTCCCTTACCCTATTTTAACCCCTGACTAATGCAATTAACACTATGGCCAATTTAGCATGGCCAATTCACCTGACTTGCACATCTTTTAGATTGTTGGAGGAAACCTGAGCACCCAGAGGAAACCCATGCAGATATGTGGAGAACATGCAAACTCCACACAGTCACCGAAGGCTGGAAACAAATTGGGGTCTCTGGCGCTGTGAGGCAGCAGTGCTAATCACTGAGCTGCCCACAATAGTACCTCAGATAAATATTTCTAGCATATTTGATGCTTAGTAGTGGATTTCATTGAAAGATCTCAGCTGTCTCATAGAACATAGAACATAGAACAATACAGCACAGAACAGGCCATTCGGCCCACGATGTTGTGCCGAACATTTGTCCTAGCTTAAGCACCCATCCATGTACCTATCCAATTGCCACTTAAGGTTCGCCAATGATTCTGACTCTGCCACTCCCACAGGCAGCGCATTCCATGCCCCCACCACTCTCTGGGTAAAGAACCTACCCCTGACATCTCCCCTATACCTTCTATCCTTCACCTTAAATTTATGTCCCCTTGTAACACTCTGTTGTACCCGGGGAAAAAGTTTCTGATTGTCTACTCTATCTATTCCCCGATCATCTTATACACCTCTATCAAGTCATCCCTCATCCTTCGCCGTTCCAATGAGAAAAGGCCTAGCACTCTCAACCTATCCTCGTACGACCTATTCTCCATTCCAGGCAACATCCTGGTAAATCTTCTCTGCACCCTCTCCAAAGCTTCCACATCTTTCCTAAAGTGAGGCGACCAGAACTGCACACAGTACTCCAAATGTGGCCTAACCAAAGTCCTGTACAGCTGTAACATCACTTCACGACTCTTGAATTCAATCCCTCTGCTAATGAACGCTAATACACCATATGCCTTCTTACAAGCTCTATCCACCTGAGTGGCAACTTTCAAAGATCTATGAACATAGACCCCAAGATCCCTCTGTTCCTCCACCTTACTAAGAACCCTACCGTTAACCCTGTATTCCGTATTCTTATTTGTCCTTCCAAAATGGACAACCTCACACTTGGCAGGGTTGAACTCCATCTGCCACTCCTCAGCCCAGCTCTGCATCATATCTAAGTCCCTTTGCAGCTGACAACAGCCCTCCTCACTATCCACAACTCCACCAATCTTCGTATCATCTGCAAATTTACTGACCCACCCTTCGACTCCCTCTTCCAAGTCATTAAGAAAAATTACAAACAGCAGAGGAACCAGAACTGATCCCTGCAGAACTCCACTTGTAACTGGGCTCCAGGCTGAATATTTACCATCTACCACCACTCTCTGACTTCTATCCAACTGGCCAAATTTCCCACTATCCCATGCCTCCTGACTTTCCGCATAAGCCTACCATGGGGAACCTTATCAAATACCTTACTAAAATCCATGTATACTACATCCACTGCTCTACCCTCATCCACATGCTTGGTCACGTCCTCAAAGAATTCAATAAGACTTGTAAGGCAAGACCTACCCTTCACAAATCCAGACCTACCCTTCACAAATCCTTTGTCAACAAATTAATTTCAGAGCCAGGGATCTATTAAAATAAATTGTTGTACTGGATATCCCTTTTTTTTAAGTTTACCAAAAGCATGTTAATGTGAATAAGAAACAATTAGATGAATTGATGGGTGATGGTCTAACAAGGCATGAAATTCTTACCATTTGTCATCATTCTTCTCGTTGGCTTCTGTTAGGTACACATAACCATTGATTGTAAATGGAAATATGCAGCAAAAACACGGTACCCCTCCAAGAGGACTAAATAATGACTGTAACCTTATGCATTTTACAGTCTCAGCAGCATGGTGTATATACATTCACTGTAGAATTACATGAATGATATTATAAGATATCATTTGTGTAATTTTTCGATCTAAATAAAATATGCATTTTTCCTTATTTTCCCTTTTTTATAGCCAAAACATTCAAATAAATTTTCATGTTATTTCTTTTTTTGTTTTTATATTGGGAAACTATCTGATTTAAGTGCAAATGTATATCCACCATGGCATCAGATAGGGACCGAAAATACACAAAGCTAAAATGCTTGAGTGACCAACCTTGGCGAAATATCGCATCCTTGCTGCATAAAGGCACCCAGAGAAAACCAGAGACTATTAAATATCCCAAATTCATTAGTTTGGTCGTTACTTTGTGTTTCCCGTCCATCTTCGTATTCCTCAGTGTGCCACTCATATGGACTAAATCTGCTGACCAGGAATAAAACTACGCTGACCCCGATGTAAGCGAAGACAATGCACATCCAGATTTCATAGGCTAATGGATCTAGAAAGGAAAATACTCCTGGCTTTGACTTCTGGGGCTTCTTTATCATGATGGATATCCCAAGGCTCATGAAAGGCTTTGAAAAGTCGATCACCTCTTCTCTTACCAATGTTATTGTCAATGGGGCTACTGCAATATCTGCCTTCTGCAGAGACAAAACACAGGTAGAGAAAAAATATCATTATTAATGGGTAAGAATATAATAGATTAACAATGTACTTTTAGGCAAGTAAAAATAATGTTCAAATACTGGCATTTTCTACTTGTGTCTTTGATTATAATCATTCAATATTGATGAAGATGCTCTCTCTTCATTGATGCTTCTACGTATTTCCTGTTGTAATTTTAAATATAATTATGCACAGTTAATGTTACATCGTTGAAGGTAGTTGTTCCAAGGCTATTGCTTCTGAATATTAGTCAAAGCAAGGCTGCAATTTAATTAAAATGTAATAGAATAATACAATAAAATCACAACTGCCTTATCATTTAAAATTACAAAGATGATAAACTCAGTGCCCCGCTGGGCTTAGACTTCATTTATTAATTTAAGCATGCATATGAACTGTTCTTAATGATATGGAAACTGTTGGGTCTGGAGTGGTATTGTTTGTTTATCATGATTCCATGTAAAAGGATTTGATCCAATATCAAAAAAGGAGATGTTTACAGATTACATTACAGTGTGGAAACAGGCCCTTCGGCCTAACAAGTCCACACCGACCCGCCGAAGCGAACCCACCCATACCCCTACATTTACCCCTTACCGAACACTACGGGCAATTTAGTATGGCCAATTCACCTGACCTGCACATCTTTGGACTGTGGGAGGAAACCGGAGCACCCGGAGGAAACCCACGCAGACACGGGGAGAACTTGCAAACTCCACACAGTCAGTCGCCTGAGGCGGGAATTGAACCCGGGTCTCTGGCGCTGTGAGGCAGCAGTGCTAACCACTGTGCCACCGTGCCGCCCACAAATGTTGTTCAACAAATATTGCCAATTGCAGACCAATAGCAATTTTTTATTTAAAGGTTTGCATTTGTGCAACCAAACCTGTAATGTGAAAATAGTTTACATTCATCCTTCATTAAATGTATCTTGTTACTTTAGGAAATGCAATTGTCCATCATCATCACATTTTCTTCATTTCTGGAAATAACAGAACAGAGTATCTTACTTATATATAGTCAATATTCAAATAAATGATAACATTTCCATAGGTTCTTACAATAGGCATATTGCCTATGTGCCAAAACAAGCATCATAACTTTATTCTCTTCTTGGCGACTATCCACTATGTATTGAAGGCATGTGTACTTTAATCATTGACTGAACTGCAATAAATCCATTTAAATTATTTGTTACCTTACCCCATAGACCAGCTCTCCCACCATTCCATTCCAAACTTTTGTTTCCCCATCCCTAGCGCCGTACTTCCCATCAGGCACTATGGATAGTTTGTACTTAAAGCCACAATGTTTGGCTATTTCTGCAGCTAGATCAACGCAATAGCCTTCGTACTGGTCATTTCCTTCGAATTGTTCATAATTTTTCTTCAGCATAACATAAGGTGATTCCTACAATAGAAAGTTTGCATCATTAAGAAGAATCTTTTTAAAGGTCAATTTCATGTTATACAGCATTCTCTGAAAATTATGGCATTCTTTGTCTCAGCTAGTTTTGGTGTAGCAGATGGAAAGTTCACAATAGATGGACTTTCTTCCAAGCCTGTGGGAGAATTTATGAACTCCATTTGTTGCCTGACTTGGATGGCACCACAAAAGATAGAAGTTTACTGTCTGGGAAAATGTGGATACAAACCCCATTGTCTTTTCCATTGGTTATCACCTTAGTCCAATGAACCAGCATCAGTAACATTACTGTATATAAAACAATTAGCTCTAAAGTAACATTTACATCTATGAATTACCACTAAAATTGCTAACAGTGGTTATTATTGTTTAAATGTTACCTAAAGAATTCAGAAAACTTTTATCAGATCACCTCATCCTCTGATTTTCAAATGAGAACAAACCAAGTTTGTCCAATCTCTCTTCATAGCTAAGATCCTCCAAACCATCCTCATAAACCATTTCTGTATCCTGTCCAATGCCTCCACATCCCTCTGGTAGTGTGTTGACCAGAACTGTACATAAGATTCCAAATGTGGCCAAACCTAAGTTTTATTTAGCTGCAAAATGACTTGCCAATTTTTATACTCTATGTCCCGACCGATGAAGTTGAGCATGCCGTGTGCCTTCTTGACCACTTCATCCACTTGTGTTGCCACTTTCAGGGAACTGTAGACCTGTACGCTAGATCCTTCTGTATGTTGATGCTACTAAGGGTTCTGCCATATATTGTATACTTCTCTCCTGCATGAGATCTTCCAAAATACATCACCTTGCATTTGTCCAGAAGAAACTCGATCTGCTTTGTTCAAATCTCCAGCCTATTTATATCCTACTATATCATTTGGCAACCCTTCTCACTATCCTCAGCTCCCTTGATGTTTGCGTCACCTGAAAACTTACTAATCAGGTCACATACATTCTCCTTCAAATCACCATATATTACAAACAACAGGGATTCCAATACTGATCCCTGCAGAACACCAATGTGTTCAGATCTCCAGTCATAAAAATACTATTCCCCTCCTCCTCTCTGTGTTCCATGACTAAGCCAGTTCTGTATCTCACTTATTAGCACACCACAGATCACATGTGACTTCATCTTTTGTATCAAGGCTGTAATGAGGTAATAAGCTGAATGCCCCTGATGGAACCACAGGGTGAGTCGGTTATTGTTAATCAAGTACTGCTAATAGCACGGATAATGACACTTTCCGTCACTTGACTAATTATCAAGAGTAGACGGACTTCAGTTCTGTTGACTCTGAGCATGGTGCTACATTGGACGCCCTGGTCTTTGATCATACCCTTCCTCAGGTGTCTAAAGGTTATGTTGGCCCACTAAATGTGGGATTAAAGCACATCATTAATGTCTGTGCATGTTGACAGTTGACTCCAAAGGTAAGAAAATGGTTCACATTGTCCAAGGCCTTGGTGTGGAATTTTGTGGTCTAGTAAGTGTGGTTTAGGAGGAACAGATTGGCGGAGAACCTTAATCTTCTGGATATTTTGTCTTCTGTCTTCTTCTGTCCTCTATACACAAATAAACCTCATTGAAGGTGTTGATAGTGGCTTGGGGCCCGGCACACTGAAATTTGCATAGATACAAGCATTGTCTGCATACTATAGTTCAATGACAGAGGATGATTTGATCTTGGACAGGTTGTTTTGTAGAACAACTCCACTCCAGCAGGGTGAAGTGGAGCATTGCTGCAAAGAAGATTGAAATAGTGATAGTGTTCAGTCCAAACCTGAAGTGGGTCAGTGTTTGGTCTTTTGCTTAGGATCATAGCTTGCATGTCCTCATGAATTAGCTGGGGAGGGGGGGAGGGGTCAGGAGACAAACTACTGGGGACAGCTGAAATGAAGAGCAATGCTCCATAATCCATTATAGTTGACAGTGTCAAAGGCTTTATGAGATCCAAGAAATTGTACAAGAGTTGGTTCTATTCCCAATGTTTAGAGAGTAAGTTCACATTACCTCTATG
Source organism: Chiloscyllium plagiosum (assembly GCF_037043375.1). NCBI lineage: Eukaryota > Metazoa > Chordata > Chondrichthyes > Orectolobiformes > Hemiscylliidae > Chiloscyllium > Chiloscyllium plagiosum. Next base: position 46,668,108 of record NW_028270174.1, on the reverse strand, counting down.
GAAAGAACTCTTCAGCCACAGGAAGGAGATGATTGAGAAAGATTCTGGTGATAACTTTTCCTGTGGCCATTAGTAAGGAGTAGTACTGGAGATGAACCCATCACTATTCCTGAAGACGGTCACAATTACAGCACCTCGAATTTCTCCCATGATTTCATGCTCTCCTTTTCAAATACAAACATTGAGGCTTTGTGATCAAAATGTTTCTCCACCATAATTTAGAGTTCCTGATGCATCACTATTCTTTGGCTGTTGAATAGCCCTTCCTACTCACACTGGATTTGAGTTGTGCTGAAATGGCGTATGGAGTTGAGGACACATGTTAAAGACAGAACCTTTGTTATGAGATCCTTGAAGTGCTCCTTTAAGTATGCACCAACATTGATAAACACTTCCCAACTCTTGGCCAGGAGTTGAGTGGGGCCATGGGCGCATTGACTGCAGGTAGTCTTGATGGTGCTAAAGAAGCCACACATATTACAGTGAATAAGTTCATGGATCCCCAAGCCATGAACTTAAAAAAAATACTTTTACTGTTTCTTTGTCAAGTGACCGAGCATCTCTTGATAGGTCCCAATTATGAAGGCTTTGACGGTAAGTGAGGTATTGTGGATGCTCTGCCTCTCTGGGTCACAAAGAGTCATCAAGTTGACATTGAGGCAATGGCTGAACAGAGTTCTCTTATCAGGGAGTTTGAGTGCACCAGCATCAATTTTCCAGTGGCATTATTTCTAGGCCAGACCCTAGTACAATGCTTGCACATTGCTTTTAGACTGAGAGGTGTATTGCCTTGACTTCAGTCATCAATGTCACAGTTAATGGTAGCTTCCATTTGAAAGTATCTGCAATCAAAGAGTTGGTTGCTTGTGAGAGATGAGCAATGTTTCATCATTACAACTTCCTTCAACCTTGGGATGCTGAAGTGGCTGCTCTTCACTCACATGGATGTGACTTAACAATTTCCAAAAGTAACAAAGCCTGGACAGCAGACATTATAAGAGTGCAAGTGGATATACAGGTTGTTTTCTGAAAATGTGCAATTCATCAATGTAATTTGGATGTAACGTGTTTGGTGGATTGGGGAGCAATTTTTTAATGTGAATTCATCCCCTGCATTAGACGTTGCGGTACACTGATGGCTGGACTCGCATGGCTTGACATCACATGGTCAGTTGGCTCACACGCTTTGTGGTGAAGTGTTTCCTGAAACATACAGTGCTGAACTCATTAATTCTCAACCTTGTTTTTTTTTTAAATCTCTCTGTGTTTTCCAAGAATATGGAAGGACAAAGTTGCAAGAATGTCAGTAGGAAGCATCCAGGTGAAAAAATCGTGAGTGGCGATTGTAAAAGAAAGGCTATAACACTTGAACAGAAGCTAGATGTTATAAGGTGTTTCAGCATAATGTTCATGCAATAGGAATAAAGGAGTCAACGCTACGCACCAGTGGAGACAATGCGGAAAGAATTAAAACAAGCTGCATTGCTGGAACAAATCTGAGCACTAGCAAGTCTGTGAGATCATGAAAAAAGGAACTAGAGGAGATGGAGCAGCTTCTAAGTGTGTGGATAGAAGATCAATTGAATAAGCCACCTGGGACAACATTTCTCACCATAAATCAGAAAGCCTCATCAATTTATGAGAACCTAAAGAAAAAAGCTGAAATTCCTGCAGCTTTGCCTGCCTCAGCTCTAGTAGTGCCTCATTTGCTGAATTTAAGAACTTCTATGCTTTTCATGATGTAAAGTTATGTGGCAAAGTTGCCGGTGCAGACAAAGTTAAAAATCACACAACACCAGGTTACAGTCCAACAGGTTTATTTGGAAGCACTAGCTTTCCAAATACTGCTCCTTCATCAGGTGGTTGTGGAAGTTAAGATCATGCTCACAGAATTTATAGCCAAATGAGTCCAGTGGAGATGTGATACAGTCAACAATCTCAGATTAAAACTTTAATGGGATATGCTGCTTTCTGTACTTTGATATGTAAATCCCAGAACTTCTTTTAAATTACATTTTCAAGATAGCTCAGCAGTCTTAGGAGATTTAATAAGGTATCCATAGTGAGTGAGCAGGAAAAGTTAGTAGCATGGAAGGATGAGGTGAGTAAGATGCTGCAAATAATACTGAGAGTTACCATCCATCTTAATGAGAGTTGTGCGCAGTGGCAGAATTAGAGTATGTTGCAGCTGTTTGAGTGCGAGTTTGAAATGAGAAGATGGAGGCACCTTTCCTTGTGGAGCACAGCAGATCATTGAAGTTTTCCCTTTCACTGCTGCATATTGTTTTGCCCATGCATAACACAGGCCTGGGCTGCTATCTCAGTCCAGGCCATCTATTTCTAGTAACGTGGCCTCCTGGGCAATGTAAGGGACATTTGGAGAATGCTGTCTTTTCTACTATTCAATCTACAAGTACCGTCATCTCCATGAAGCAGAATTCCCTATTTCTTTTTGGGGCCATGTCCTCAGTGATAACAGTTGAGCTCCACAGTGTAAGGCTCAGCTCCTGGAGTGATGTGCAGCTGATGTCACCAATGCGGACACCAGAGGGTTCCAACAGTGGTGAGCCCTTCCATATTTTCTGATGTGTGCAAGAAAGGTGCTGTGGAGCGCATACACATAATCAATGAAGTGAAACGTGGAAAATTACATGAAGAAAGTTGCTCCAAGCAATGGCATACTGGGTACCATGAATCTAACTCAATAAAACACTGAACTCAAAATGGTAAAATTCAGCTGTGTGTTTTTCTCCTAATTCAGAATTAGTATGGCTTTACAGGCTATACCTATTTAATGTAAAACGTGGCTTGACAAATGCAATATAAGGAAAAACAAAATAAATATATGTTGCCCTTCAGTAAACAAAAATATTCACATAAAGTTTAGATTCAGAAATTGCCTCCCTTCCACCACAGATGTCTCCAACAATGAAAGTCTATTCTCCAAAGATGGCAATGTCGGGGAAAAGCTGAAAATGTGTTGCAGCAGGTCAGGTAGCATCCAAGGAGAAGGAGAATCGATGTTTCGGGCATGAGCCCTTCTTCAGGAATGAGGAAAGTGTGCCCAGCAGGCTAAGATAAAAGGTAGGGAGGAGGGACTTGGGGGAGGGGCGTTGGAAATGCGATAGGTGGAAGGAGGTTAAGGGTGATAGGCCAGAGTGGGGGTGGGGGCGGAGAGGTCAGGAAGAAGATTGCAGGTTAGGAAGGTGGTGCTGAGAATGAGGGTTGGGACTGAGACAAGGTGGGGGGAGGGGAAATGAGGAAACTGGAGAATTCTGATTCATCCCTTGTGGTTGGAGGGTTCCTAGGCGGAAGATGAGGCGCTATTCCTCCAGCCGTCATGTAGCTATGGTCTGGCAATCGAGGAGTCCAAGGACCTGCATGTCCTTGGTGGAGTGGGAGGGGGAGTTGAAGTGTTGAGCCACGGGGTGGTTGGGTTGGTTGGTCTGGGTGTCCCAGAGGTGTTCTCTGAAACGTTCCGCAAGTAGGCGGCCTGTCTCCCCAATATAGAGGAAGCCACATTGGGTGCAGCGGATGCAGTAAATGATGCGTGTGGAGGTGCAGGTGAATTTGTGGTGGACATGGCAGGATCCCTTGGGGCCTTGGAAGGAAGTAAGGGGGGAGGTTTGGCCGCAAGTTTTGCATTTCTTGCAGTTGCAGGGGAAGGTGCTGGGAGTGGAGGTTGGGTTGGTGGGGGGTGTGGACCTGACGAGGGAGTCACGGAGGGAGTCCTCTATCAGCATTTACGGAATGCTGATAGAGGAGGGGAGGGAAATATATCCCTGGTGGTGGGGTCCGTTTGGAGGTGGCGGAAATGATGACCTGAAACGTTCCGCAAAATAACACCTCTGGGACACCCGGACCAACCAACCCAACCACCCCGTGGCTCAACACTTCAACTCCCCCTCCCAATCCACCAAGGACATGCAGGTCCTTGGACTCCTCCATCACCAGACCATAGCAACACGACGGCTGGAGGAAGAGCGCCTCATCTTCCGCCTAGGAACCCTCCAACTACAAGGGATGAACTCAGATTTCTCCAGTTTCCTCATCTCCGCTCCCCCCACCTTGTCTCAGTCCCAACCCTCAAGCTCAGCACCATCTTCCTAACCTGCAATCTTCTTCCTGACCTCTCCGCCCCCACCCCCACTCTGGCCTATCACCCTCACCTTAACCTCCTTCCATCTATCGCATTTCCAACGCCCCTCCCCCAAGTCCCTCCTCCCTACCTTTTATCTTAGCCTGCTGGGCACACTTTCTTCTCAATGTCTGGGAAAAACCGCTTTCTAACATACTGTGGAGTTCCATAATCCACTGACAAAATGCACACCTCCCCAGAGTGAGATTGATACAGCCACTACCTTCTCCTCATTTTTCAAACATGGCGGTCATTCATCCATTGCCATAACAAAAAAAGTGGCAGGACTAAGAATGTGATATTTGCATTTCAACTTGACTCGTGATTTGAACACGTCATCTGGATTAGTATTCAAAGAAAACATAGAAATAATGAAAAGAAATGCCTGCAGTCTTAATTGATGATTTTAGATCTGAGATTTCTATTCTGTGAAGAAATTATAAGGCTAATTTTGTGTCATAAATTTAATGTTCACTTCTTTTACTCATTATAAGTAAAAGCTTTTCAAGTCCTTTAAGATTGATTGGATTAATTTCCATTTTATGAATTAAATTCTCCACTGACATTTGTTCCTTTTGATCAGGGTTAAAATTAAATACTCAGATTTTTAATTTGCTGTCTGAACATAAAACAGAAAATGCAAGTCCACAAATTAACCTGTCAATGTTTCAAATATGTTATATAAGGTAAAAAATACTACAATTTAATGGCAGTATATTTTCTTTTTTGAAGGAATTGTACTCTGAAATGTGAAATCAATATTTGGATAAAATTGCTGTGGACTATTAATAATTAAATGATAATTAATTGGTGCTGATCAAAGCATCTGGGGTTTTGCAACAAAGATTATTAAATTCTCAAAACAGGAAAATTAACAGTCACAGAACTAAGAACAGAAAACATCTCCCAAGTCAAAGTTCAATGCTCCATAACTTGACGCAATTATAGCAGAAGAAAGCATTTTTAATGAGATCAAAAATAACGTAAACTGTTCAAGGACAAATTTATTTGCATTGCGAGAATATTCTAGTTACTCATTTTGTTTCTATGCTAAGAATTTTAAGAATATTGAGAATTCTTTGCTATATGTGGTCAACAACATACCATGATACTTGTTACTACAACAGTTTTATTCTCCATTCCTGCAGTCTCATTTCCACCGAGGAAATCTGTGGCTGTGACAACCATCTTGTCGACTTCATTCCAGTAGCCAATCTGCCAGTTTCACAACATAATTGTTAGATACTTAGTACTGTTTACATCATACACTGTTTTCAAAATACATCCACATCACTTTTTGTCATAACAGTAAACGTAAGTCAGATAAGAAATAAAAAACATAAAAGTCACTTATGGGACTAGTATATAAACTCCCTAACAGTAACCAGATTATATGATGGAGTGCACATGAAGAAATAATGGCAGCTTGTAGAGCAATCATCATGGTTGATCTTTATTCTACATAAAGGTTGGACAAAGCAGATTTGCAAAGTCAACTCAGATAATGACTTTTTAGTACAGCTTCTTAGAGCAGCACATTCGAAAGCTAACCAGAGAGCAAGTAATATAGTAATGTTCAACAACACGGGATTAATTGCTGATTTCAGAGTAAAGATACCTGAAGTTAGCAGTGATCAAAAAATGATTGAATCTCACCTTCAGTTTGGAGGAGAGTTAACTTCGAAATTGAAATAAAAGCATTGCAGGTATGAGGAAGATCTGGCTAATGTGAACAATGAAATTAAATTAAATGATAGGTCAATAGAAGTACAGGCGCAGACAGTTCTGGAGATACTTCATAACAGTCAGCAAAGATAATTTAAGTGAGAAAGAAAATCTCTCAGAGAAGGGTACACCATCTGTGGCTAACAGAAGAAATTAAAGCCAATATCATGTTAAAAAGAAAAAGTCTACAATTTCAGAAAAATTACTCACAGGGAAGATATCTAAAAAAATGCAAATACAACTAAAAATGGATGAGATGTTAAAGTCTGAAACAAAGCTAGATAACAATACAAAATATATAGTAAAAGCTTATACAGGCATTTAAAAGAAAAATAGTGAGAAAGTGAGCATTGGCACACTTCACATAGTGAGTTTGTGGATTGAATAATGGAAAATAAGGAAATGAGTATTTGGTCCCATCCCTCTAAAACCTTCTTATACATTTACCCATCCAGATGCCTTTTAAATGTAATTGTACTCACGTCCACCACTTTTTCTGGTAGCTCATTGCATAGACGCATGAAAAGGTACTCTTCAGGTCCTTTTTAAATCTTTCCCTTCTCACCTTAGACCTATGCCCTCTAGTTTTTGACTCCTCCACCAAAACTAAAGCCACTTTGGACTGGTTTCCATAAATGAAATATTTTTTGCAAACTATCAAAGTTCACTACAACATTATTTATTAAATGGTGAAGTTAACTTCAAGTTCATGTTCATTTAATCCATGTAAAATGTGCCAATTTATTTCATAAATCAGACAAACTTGCTTGTGCAGTGTGAGCTGCATGATCACAATTGAAGTCTTAAAAATATGTTTGAAACCAAAATCTGATAAGATTCTGTTTTTACAGCATTTTTTTTTACAGCATTTTTTTTCTATGTTCTTAAATAATAGCACATTTTCAGTACAGTTTAGGTGAATTGGCCATGCTAAATAGCTCGTAGTGTTAGGTGAAGGGGTAAATGTAGGGGAATGGGTCTGGGTGGGTTGCGCTTCGGTGGGTCAGTGTGGACTTGTTGGGCCAAAGGGCCTGTAAGTAATCTAATCTAATCTAAACTTCTTCCTACTAGTTTAACAACTTACTCATATTCAACTTTGTATGCTGTCTCTTGAAAAGTGTAGACTCATGCTCCCCACATTCACAACAGATCTAAAATGTCTCAACTTGTGTAACATTAACTTCTTGTTTAAAGGAGGAATTCCACTCCAAAAAGTGGAGAAGATTAGATTTTAAGGAGGATCTGCCTTGCTTACTCCAAGTATAAACTTTAGAGACTACCTTAATCCATTGAAACAACACTTCAAACAATAAAAATGTACAGTACCATATTCCAGCCAGTCAACATTATAACACTTTCTGCACCTTTCTTCAATACATCAAGGTATGAATAATATTCTGTTGCCTACTACTGCCTACAAAATAGGAAACGAGTGCCAAAACCTCAAATATCCATTTTTAAAAATTCATTCACAGAAAGTGAGTGTTGCTAGCTAGGTCAGCATTTGTTGTGCATCCCATATTGCCCCAAAGGACAATTAAGAGTCAACCACATTGCTGTGGGTCTGGAGTCACATGCATGTCTGGCTAGGCAAGGATGGCAGTCACCTTTCCTAAAGGACATGAAGTGTTTTACCGACAAGCAGCAACGTCAAATTGGAAAATAGCAAATATAATTCCTCTCTTCAAGAAAAGAGATAAGAAGCTGAAAACTTAGGGTAGTTAGCTCAACGTGTTTTCAGAAAAATGCTGGAATCTATTACTAAAGAGGTTATAACAGGGCACTGAGAAAATCCCAGGGCAATTAGGCAGAGTCAACATGATTTTGTGAAGATGAAATCATGTTTGAATGACTTATTAAAGTTCTTTGAGGAAGGAACAAGAAAGGTGGATAAAGGGTTGTACTTCTTTGCATTTCTCGAAGGCATTTCACAAAGTCCACATTAAATGTGACAGAACCCATGGTGTAGGGGAATAATGTATTAGCATGGATAGAGGATTGGTTAGCTTATTAGGACCAAAAAGGTTAACAAGATGAAATGAGTAGCGTGCCAGAGAAACCAGTGATGGGACCTCAGCTAATTACATTCAATATTAATGACTTGGATGAAATGATTGAATATCTGGTTGTTAAACTTGATGACACAAAATGAGGTAGGATAGTAAGTTATGAAGGAAAAATAAGGGGTCTGATGTACAGAGGTCTGTGTGCCCAATGTGTCCTGCAGTTGCAGCAAATGGAATAGAACATAGAACAATACAGCACAGAACAGGCCCTTCAGCCCACGATGTTGTGCCGAACATTTGTCCTAGCTTAAGCACCCATCCATGTACCTATCCAATTGCCACTTAAAGGTCACCAATGATTCTGACTCTGCCACTCCCACAGGCAGCGCATTCCATGCCCCCACCAATCTCTGGATAAAGAAGCTACCCCTGACATCCCCCCTATACCTTCCACCCTTCACCTTAAATTTATGTCCCCTTGTAACACTCTGTCGTACCCGGGGAAAAAGTCTCTGACTGTCTACTCTATCTATTCCCCTGATCATCTTATAAACCTCTATCAAGTCACCCCTCATCCTTTGCCGTTCCAATGAGAAAAGGCTTAGCACTCTCAACCTATCCTCCATTCCAGGCAAGATCTTGGTAAATCTCCTCTGCACCCTCTCCAAAGCTTCCACATCTTTCCTAAAATGAGGCAACCAGAACTGCACACAGTACTCCAAATGTGGCCTTACCAAGGTCATGTACAGCTGCAACATCACTTCACGACTCTTGAATTCAATCCCTCTGCTAATGAACGCTAATACACCATAGGCCTTCTTACAAGCTCTATCCACTTGAGTGGCAACTTTCAAAGAGCTATGAACAAATACCCCAAGATCCCTCTGTTCCTCCACCTCACTAAGAACCCTACCGTTAACCCTGTATTCTGCATTCTTATTTGTCCTTCCAAAATGGACAACCTCACACTTGACAGAGTTGAACTCCATCTGCCACTCCTCAGCCCAGTTCTGCATCATATCTAAGTCCCTTTGCAGCTGACAACAGCCCTCCTCACTATCCATCAATCCACAACTCCACCAATCTTCGTATCGTCTGCAAATTTACTGACCCACCCTTCGACTCCCTCTTCCAAGTCATTAATAAAAATTACAAACAGCAGAGGACCCAGAACTGATCCCTGCGGAACTCCACTTGTAACTGAGCTCCAGGCTGAATATTTACCATCTACCACCACTGTCTGACTTCGACCGGTTAGCCAGTTCTCTATCCAACTGGCCAGATTTCCACTATCCCATGCCTCCTGACTTTCCGCATAGGCCTACCATGGGGAACCTTATCAAATGCTTTACTCAAATCCATGTACACTACATCCACTGCTCTACCCTCATCCACATGCTTGGTCACCTCCTCAAAGAATTCAATAAGACTTGTAAGGCAAGACCTACCCCTCACAAATCCGTGCTGGCTGTCCCTAATCAAGCAGTGTCTTTCCAGATACTCATAAATCCTATCCCTCAGTACCCTTTCCATTACTTTGCCTACCACCGAAGTAAGACTAACTGGCCTGTAATTCCCGGGGTTATCCCTATTCCCCTTTTTGAACAGGGGCACAACATTCGCCACTCTCCAGTCCCCTGGTACCACCCCCGTTGACAGTGAAGACGAAAAGATCACTGCCAACTGCTCTGCAATTTCCTCTCTTGCTTCCCACATAATCCTAGGATATATCCCGTCAGGCCCGGGGGACTTGTCTATCTTCAAGTTTTTCAAAATGCCCAACACATCTTCCTTCCTAACAAGTATCTCCTCAAGCTTACCAGTCCGTTTCATACACTCCTCTTCAACAATATGGTTCCTCTCCTTTGTAAATATTGAAGAAAAGTACTCATTCAAGACCTCTCCTATCTCTTCCGACTCAATACACAGTCTCCCACTACTGTCCTTGATCGGACCTACCCTCGTTCTCGTCATTCTCATGTTTCTCACATATGCATAAAAGGCCTTGGGGTTATCCTTGATCCTATCCGCCAAAGATTTTTCATGCCCTCTCTTAGCTCTCCTAATTCCTTTCTTCAGCTCCCTCCTGGCTATCCTGTAACCCTCCACTGCTCTGTCTGAACCTTGTTTCCTCAACCTTATGTAAGCCTCCTTCTTCCTCTTTTCTCGACATTCAACCTCCCTCGTCAACCAAGGTTCCCTCACACGACCATCTCTTTCCTGCCTGACATACATATCAAGGACACATCGTATCTGTTCCTTGAAAAAGTTCCACATTTCAACGACATCCTTCCCTGACAGCCTATGTTCCCAACTTATGCGCATCAGATCCTGTCTTGCAGCATTGTATTTACCCTTCCCCCAATTGTAAAACCTACCCTGTTGCATGCACCTATCTCTCTCCATAACCATGGTGAAAGTCACAGAATTGTGATCACCATCACCAAAATGCTCACCCACTAACAAGCCCATCACTTGTCCCGGTTCGTTACCAAGTACCAAATCCAATATGGCCTCCCCTCTGGTCGGACAATCTACATACTGGACACACTGCACAAACACCGCCCCGTCCAATCTACTTGATCTAAAGAGCTTCCAATCAATATTTGGGAAGTTGAAATCGCCCATGACTACTACCCTGTGGCTTCTGCACCTTTCCAAAATCTGTTTCCCAATCTGTTTCTCCACATCTCTGTTGCTTTTGGGGGGCCTATAGTAAACACCCAACAAGGTGACTGCACCTTTCCTATTTCTGACTTCAGCCCATACTACCTCCAAAGGCAGATCCCCCTCGAACTGCCTTTCTGCAGCCATTATACCATTTCTAATTAGCAACGCCACACCCCCTCCTTTTTTACCACCCTTCCTAATCTTACTGAAACATCTGTAACCAGGTACCTCCAACAACCATTCCTGTCCCTCTTCTATCCACGTTTCCGTGATGGCCACAACATCATAGTCCCAAGTACCGATCCACGCCTTAAGTTCACCCACCTTATTTCCGATAATCCTTGCGTTGAAGTATACACACTTGAACCCATCTCTGTGTCCGCAAGTATTCCCTGTCAGTGCTACCTTCTCCACAGCCTCCCTACATTCTTGGACATCCTGAAAAACAGCTAACCTACTTGCTGGACTACAAGTCCGGATCCCATCCCCCTGCCAAATTAGTTTAAACCCCCCCGAAGAGTGCTAGCAAACCTACCTCCCAGGATATTGGTGTCCTTCTGGTTCAGGTGCAACCCTTCCTGCTTGTACAGGTCCTATCTTCCCCAGAATGCAGTCCAATTGTCCAAATACCTGAAGCCCTCCCCCCTACACCATCCTTGCAGCCACGTGTTCAACTGCACTCTCTCCCTATTCCTTGCCTCACTGTCATGTGGCACCGGCAACAACCCAGAGATGACGACTCTGTCTGTCCTAGCTTTTAGCTTCCAGCCTAACTCCCTGAGCTCCTGAATGACCTCCCCACCCCTCTTCCTACCTATGTCGTTGGTGCCAATGTGCATCACGACTTCTGGCTGCACACCCTCCCCCTCAAGGATTCTGAAGGTCCGAGATGTTATCATATTTAAAGAAGAATGGGATATGTAAGTTGTAGAGGGAATTTGTTAGACTACGTCTAACAACAGTCCAAAAATGTGCAGGTTAGGTGAATTGGCTATGCTAAATTACCCCTAGTGTTAGGTGAAGGGGTAAATGTAGGGCTAGGGCTCTTCGGAGGGTCGGTGTGGACTTGTTGGGCTGAAGGGCCTGTTTCCACACTGTAAGCAATCTAATGTAATCTAATCTACTGTACTAGAACAAAGAACAATGCAGCACAGGAACAGGCCCTTCAGCTCTCCAAGCCTGTGCTGACACATTTTGCCCTTCCATACTGAAAATGTCTTCACTTACAGGATCCATATCCCTCTATTCCCTTTGTGTACTTGTATTCATCCAGATGCTTCTTGAATGCTGCTATTGTGTCTGCATCCATCATCTCCTCTGACAGCACATTCCAGGCACTCACCAGCCTTTGTGTGAAAAACATCCCTCGCACATCTCTTTTAAATTTTCCCCTACCCTCGCACCTCAAACTTGTGTTTCCTAGTAATTGACCCCTCCACCCTGGGAAAAAGCCGCATACTTTCCACTCTATCTTTGCCATTCATAATCTTATAAACTTCTGTCAGGTCGCCTCTCAACTTCTTCTACACTAGTGAAAACAAACCCAGACTATCCAAGCTTTCTTCATAGTTAAAATCCCCCATAACAGGCAACATCCTGGTAAACCTTTTCTGTACCCTCTCCAAAGCATCCACATCCTTCTGGTAGTGTGGTGACCAGAACTGTACCCAATATTTTAAGTATTGCCTTACTGAAGTTCTATAAAACTGCAGTATAACTTGTCTATCCTTGTACTCAATGCTTCTTCCAATGAAGGCAAGCATGGCATAGGCCTTGTTTACTGCTTGATCCACCTGCACACCCAGATCTCTCTGCATAACAAAACTCCTAAGGATTCTTTCATTCACTGTATAAAAGGGGTCATGAAAAGTTATTAGCAAACAGGATTAAGGAGAATCCCAATGTTTTTATACATATATAAAAAACAATAGGGTGGCCAGGGAAAAAGTAGTGGTGTAGATTAGAGTAGTGCTGGAACAGTACACCAGGTCTGGCAGCATCCGAGGAGGAGGAAAATCGACATTTCGGGCAAAAACCCTTCATTAGGAATAGAGGCAGGGAGCCTACAGAGTGGAGAGATAAGCGAGAAGGGGTGGGGGTGGGTGTGGGGAGAAAGTAGCATAGAGTACAATAGGTGAATGGGGGTGGGGATGCAGGTGATAGATCAGAGAGGAGGGTGGGGGAAGGTAGCAAAGAGTACAATGGGTGAATGGGGTGAGGATGATAGATCAGAGAGGAGGGTGGAGTGGATAGTTGGAAAGGAAGATAGGCAGGTAGGACAGGTCATAGGGACGGTGCTGAATTGGGAAAAAGTAGGCCCACTCAAGGACAAGGGAGGAAATGTATGCGTGGAGCCAGAAGAAGTGGGTGAAGTCTTAAATGAATACTTTGTATCGGTATTCACCAGACAGAATTTCAGGGAAGGGACTGTTGAATTTCTAAGTCAAGTTGCTAATAAAAAGGAAGATGTGTTGTGCATCTTAAGTCTCCAGGTCCTGATTGGATCGATTGCAGAATATTGAGGGAGGCATGAGAACAAATTGCTGGAGCATTGACAGACATCTTTGCATCCTCTTTCACCACAGGTGAGGTCCCAGAGAACTGGAGAATAGTCAATGTTGTCCCATTGTTTAAGAAAGGCACTAGGGATAATCCAGGAAATTGCAGGCCTGTAAGCCTCACATACTTTATTTAACTTTAATTCTGTTAATTTAAGATGGGGCAAAGTTATGCAAATCAGTTCTCAAATTTCAACTGACTGATTTATGAGATGGGGGATTTATGCTGACAGAGAGTGAGGACTGTAGATGCTGGAGATCAGAGTTGAAGAGTGTGGTGCTGGAAAAGCACAGCCGGTCAGGCAGCATCCGAGGAGCAGGAGAGTTAATGCTTCAGGCATAAGCCCTTCATCAGGAAAGAGGCTTGTGGGCCAAGGAGGCTGAGAGATAAATGGGAGGGGGGTGTGGTTGGGGGAAAAATAGATGGGAAGGAAGATGGACATTTAGGACCATTCAAGGGGGCAGTGCCGAGTTGGGAGGTTGGGAATGGGGTAAGGTAGGGGGAGGGGAAATGGGAATACTGGTGAAATCACATTGATCCCATCTGGTTGAAGTATGCAAAGATGGAAGATGAGGAGCTCTTCTGTCCTGGGACACTTCAACTACACAGGACCTTATCCCAGTCCCAACCTCCCAAATTGGCACTGCCCTCTTGAACTGTCCTACCTGTCCATCTTCCTTCCCAACTATCCACTCCACCCTCCTCTCTGACCTATCACCTTCACCCCCACCTTCATTTATCTATCCCATTCCCACCTACCCACCCCTCAGCCCCAACCCCTTCCCATTTATGTCTCAGCCCCCCCGGTCCACTAGCCTCATTCCTGATGAACGGCTTATGCCCAAAACATCAATTTTCCTGCTCCTCGGTTGCTGCCTGACTCACACTCTTTGATTTATGGTGAAAGGCAAAGTTGGAATCGCTGATATCCATTGGAAGACTTCGAAGTAATTATATTGGAAGATATAAGATCTTGCAGAAACTCAACAAGGTTGATGGTGAAAGCATGTTTCCCCTTGTAGGTGGGACATCATTTAAAATTCGGGAGCTTGGGAGAATTTTTTCCTCAAAGAGGTTTAGGGTTGGTGAAACTCTCTTTCTCAGAGAGCAGTGGAGGCAGATTCATTGTATTTTTCAATGTTAAGTCAGATAAGTTCTCGTTTACCAAGGAAGTCAAGAATATGAGGTGATAGCAGAAAAGTGGAGCTGAGACCACAAACTGAAGAGCCAAGAATCTCATTGAAGACTGATAAGGTCAGAGGAGCCAAGTGGCTTATCCTACTTTGTATGTTTGACGCAGAATTTGCTAGCCAAAGCTGAAGTCAGTCAAACAATTCAGATTTTGCTCCTTCTTTAAATATGCCAATAATAACATAATAAATTTACCATCAGGAAATGACATGAGATGCTCCCAAAAAATTCCTAGAATTAGAATAAATAATTGATCATTGCATAATTCATAATCAACATCTGAAGACCATACTGGAATGTGATTCACTTCTTCCAAGGTGTCAATAAATTAACAATAAATTATTGATATTCAAAGAGATAACCTGAAAAAGTTGTCAGATAGATTGATCAGATATAGCACTGTTACCTTGCGGGGACCATTGTTTTTGAGTTCCATGATATTAACTGTATAATTGACTCTTCTTCCAAATTGATCAAACTGAATATTTCCAGTTAAACCATCAATGCGAACCTATATCAGGGAATGAGGAGAAAATAACATTATTCAATTTTTGTGAAGTATAATTTAACAAATAATGTTGTCAAATTTTAACAACTGATTGCACTGTCAATAAAAGCATTCTGCGGGGTCCAATTATCAAGATAGAGCTAGAATGTTACCCATGATGAGTACCTGTTGGCAATGTAATTATTGCAGATAATTCATTTTTTAAAAGAAAATTGGTTCATTTTGCAATGTTGCCGCTGACACATAAAGACAGATAGCACTAAAACCCCTTGGCCATTTGCAGTTAATTGAGCTGCTATTACCCAAAGTCCAATTTGAAAAATGGATCTGACAATGACAAAGATTCTTCTGGGAAATACCAGTTAGAAAGAAAATTACTTTGAACCACAGCAGTCCCTTATGTTTCACAATGTGGAATAAAACTGATAATCCAGCTCATTCTGTATAAATTTTGGCAGTCCCCATAAATGCTATTAACCAGGTTACAAAGAGGTAATGAGTGTAGGAGTTTTAGTGACATCAGATTTTTTAATATATTATAACCTGGAGTGAAGAAAATATATTCAGGCGAGATCTAATTCAGTGAATACCGATTTTTGCATTGGATGATCACTGAATAACAACAGCCTAGATTGCTTAACATATCACAGAAACAGTTTCTAAGTTTCTCTGCCAGTAAATAATTGCAGTCTCTCTATATCTTGCTCCTGCAGTTAGAAGGTGTGGAAATGCCTTCGGGAGATGGACTGCAGAGATTCCAGAAGAAGGTTTCACAGGATAATCTCAAGAGTAAGTAAAAGGAGATAATAAATGCTGGTCATACTAGCACTGCCCACATTCTTAGTGTGAGTTACAAAAATATGTTACATTAACATATGGTAAGCAGCAGAACAGCTTTTGGCCTAGTTGGTGAAATACATCACTAAATACAGAGCAGGTAATACTTTTAAAAGATATTAGCATATACAATCTGTAAGTTGTTTTCAAAGGAGTGCCAATTTATGAAACTTATGGTCGAAGGTCAAGGAAATTTTGAGATAGGAAATTATCCTGAGCATTGACTCAAGTGGTTGGTTCTGGATCAGCTGCCCATTATCTGCAGCAACCAGTTTCCATTTCTATTGACTGCAATGGAAATGAATATCAGACATTGTATTTAACAGAGAGCTCATCCAATATGAGCCGTTTTGCACCTCATGCCATGAGTGATTTCCACCTCATGGCATTACTTGTATGTTTTAAATACTTCTGCTTCTTAACAACAAAAAGATACTTACCAATTTTAGTGCTCTTTCTATTTCAATTCCCTGCCCCCAGGGTACAGCAGGATTGGCAAGACAGTCTCCAGTGCTACCTCTCCTAGAGATGTCAATTCGCTGTTTGCGTAGATAGCGGAATGCTTCAGTCATCACTTGAACAGCATCATAGGTCAAAGCAGAGGTATACTGAAAAAGAAAGAGAATGATGGAGAAAGAGCTTGTACTTATACAGCATCTTTTATGATTGCCAGCTATCCCAAGCGAAGCACTCCCTATGGAACATGCTGCTGCTATGTCGAGACAATAAAAACTGCAGATGCTGGAATCCACACCCGAAACATTGACTTTTCCACCTCCTGAGACTGCTGCTATGTAAACAATCGTAAGAAGATGTTTGAACACAACAAGCTTCCACAAGCAGTATTGAGATAACTGATTAAATAATCTGTTTTGTCGAGGTATTTGGGAGATAACCTAGTGGTTAAAAACACAAAAGAAAAAGTTATAAATCGTGTGCTGGTGTAATCCCCTTAGGTTCTCCTTAAGCCCCAAAGTTTCACCTTTAAAAACTGATATCTTGGACAATGAGGTACAGGTATGAGCAATAAGTCCATTTTCACATAATAGGCTTTTGGTCAATTGCTAAATGCAAAGAATCCTTTCTTTAAGGTACCCCAGGTCGTTGCCAAAAACAGACATTAGAACTTTTCATATGTTAAACAGTTGCTTAGATCTGTGTTGAAAGACTGTTTTTTTTGTCTTTGTCCAGGAAGTAAGGAGACTGTGGTTTGTTTGAATTCTTTTCACTCTTCATGCAGATGGAAAAACAAGCACATTGTCAAAACTTCTTTTTGAATGTTCTTTGAGAGTCAGGAAGAGCAAAAGTGCAAAGATCACACAAAATACTGTTATTTCCGATTCATGCTCCAAGAGTGAAATGCCAGACCGACTCAAGAAGGAATCAAGTTCCTGTACATGTCTTTATTTCACTATTATCCACATTTCAGTTATACAACTGACAAGAATCAAATTAAGAATCAACAATTGATTTTCTGCAACTGGGTGGAACATCATTTTTATGCAAATAATGTTGGTCTTGCTACCATCTTGATAATGCTTGGAAATATAGTGCCAGTGCAAACATTTAAAATGCCTTGCTCACATACTGACAGAGCTCTGATCATTCAAATTTTCAAATGTTATAGAGTCTCACAGCATGGAATCAGACCCTTCTGTCCAAATAGTCCATACCGACTATGTTCCCAAACTAAACTTAGTCCCACTTATCTGGTGTTTAGCCCATATCCGTCCAAATCTTTCCAATCCATGTACTTATCCCAATGTCTTTTAAATGTTGTAAATGTACCTGCATCTACCATTTCCTCCTGAAGTTCATTCCAAACAATAACCACTCTCTGTATAAAAAGGTTGCCCCTCAAATCCTTTCGAAATTTTCTTGATTCACCTTTAAATATGCCCTCTTTTCTTGAACTTCCCCACACGAGTGAAAAGACACTTGCTATTCACCTTATTTATGCCCTTCATGATTTTATGAACCTCTATAAGGTCATCCTCAACCTCCTGTGCTCTCGTGAATGTATTCCAGGCTATCCAGCCTTTCCCTGTAACCCAAACACTCCAGTCCACACTACATCTTGGTCAATCTTTTTTGAGCCTTCTCCAATTTAACAATATCCTTCCTATAGTAGGATGACCAGAACGGCACACAGTACTCCAGAAGAAATCTCCTGTACAACTTCAAAACGGCATTCTTACTCCTATGCTCAAAAGTCTGAGCAATGAAGGCAAGTATGCTAAATGCCTCCTTAACCACCCTGTTCACCTGTAGCACAAATTTCAAACACTACCCAAGACGCTACCATTGATTGTATAAGTCCTGTCCTTGTTTGATTTACCAAAATGCAATACCTCACATTTATCCAAATTAAACTCCATTTGCCATTCCTCAGTCCATTTACTCAATTGATCAAGATCTCTTTGTAATCTTAGATCACCTTCTTCACTGTCAATTATATTTATGCTGCCAGCAACAGGGCAGTGTGGGGCAATTCACAAGGAATCCTTAACTCTATTCAAGAACAGCTTAAAACAAGTAGAACACGGTTTCTCTTGTGTGTAGAGGTTTAAAGGTTCCTTTTTTTTTCACTTCCTTACTGTGAAAGTGCTGAAATGTTTGCCAGTGCTAAAAACCAGAGATCAATTTCACTTGCAACACTTCAATGCCTTTCCTTTCAGTTACGGTTGAACCAATGGTTGAACCACTAGGCTGTCCTAGTGGATTTTCAACCCTTGCTGAAAAATGTGTTGCTGGAAAAGCGCAGCAGGTCAGGCAACATCCACGGAGCAGGAGAATCGACGTTTCGGGCATAAGCCCTTCTTCAGGCTTATGCCCAAAACATCGATTCTCCTGCTCCTTGGATGCTGCCTGACCTGCTGCGCTTTTCCAGCAGCACATTTTTCAGCTCTGATCTCCAGCATCTGCAGTCCTCACTTTCTCCTAGTTGATTTTCAATCCTTCTAAATATTTAACACTGGCAGCTCTCCTGATTTAATTAAGGAAATCAAGGGCAAACTCTGTGTTAAACTGGACATCCATGATACTAACAAATATTGCCCATTCCTAATTCCCTGAAGGAGATGGTTATAAGCTATCTTCTTGATTTGCTGTAGTCTATGAGGTGTAGGAACAACCAAAGTGCTATTAGAAAAGGAGTTTGAGAATTTTTAGATTAGTTTCCTTACAATGTGGAAACAGGCCCTTCGGCCCAACCAATCCACACCAACCCTCTGAAGAGTAACCCACCTAGAGCCATTTCCCTTCTAACACTAACACTAGTGGGCAATTTAGCATGGCCAGTTCACCTGGCCTGCACATCTTTAGACTGTGGGAGGAAACCAGAGCACCCAGAGGAAACCCACACAGACACGGGGAGAATGTGTGAACTCCACACAGACAGTTACCCGAGGCTGGAACCGCACCTGGGACCCTGGTGCTGTGAGGCAGCAGTGCTAACCACTGAGCTACTGCGTCACCCTTTTGACTGTGTGGCAATGAAAGAATACTGATCAAATTACAAGTCAAGGTGGTGTTTGAATTAGTGAGGATCCCACATGTAGTGGCTTTCCAATGCTGCTCTTTTTTTTAGGTTTTCAGATCATGGGTTTCTGAAATATTGTTGAAAGAACCTTAAAGAAGTACTTCTGAGTACTTTGTAGTTTGCGTACACTGCTGCCACTGTACGTCAGTGCTGAGGGGAGTGAATGCTGGGTGAATGGGATGCCACTCAGAAAGTATGCTTTGTTCTGGATGCTGACAAACATCTTTGGAGTTGGAGCAGCACTTGTCCTGATCTGTGCTTTGTAGGCATTGGGACCTTAGGAGATGAGTTACCCATCCTCTGACCTGCACAAATAGCCACAATATATATATAGCTGCTCCAGTTAAGCTTCTCACTAATGGTAATCCCGGGATGTTGATAGTGGATTGTTCAGCAGTGGAAATGCATGTATGAAGTGCTCCACTAGTTGAGAGGTTATGAATGGTCCTGAACATTATGCAATCATCAGCAACCATTCCCAGTTCTGACCTTGCAACGGAGGTAAAGTTTTGATGAAGAAGCTGAAGATGTTTAACCCTGAGAAACGTTTGCAGGTGTCCTGTGGCTGAGATGGATTCTGCTGCAAAAAGCACTATCATCTTTCCTTTTGCTGGATATGTCTTCAACCGGGGAAGGAATTACCTTCTGATTCCCACTGTCTTCAGTTTTGTTTAGACCTTTTGATGCACACTTGATCAAATGCTGCCAAGGGCAGTCACTTTCACCTCAATGTCTAGGATTCAGCCTTTGTGTCCAGAGTTAGACTAAGATTATCATGGATTCTAGAGCCAATTAACCTGGCAGAACCCAGGCTTGTATCATAAAAGGTTAGTTTCTTATGTACGTTCTCAGGAGTTACGTCATAATCACATGATGACAACGAGAACCAGCAGTATAGACCTTGTGCAGAGTTGGAATATAGATAATTAGCATGGTGTAACTAATGAGATCATGATGTGAAGGTCCCGGTGTTGGACTGGGGTGGACAAAGTTAAAAATTGCACAACACCAGGTTACAGTCCAATAGGTTTATTTGAAAGTACAAGCTTATACTTTGAAAGTACAACCTGTTGGATGATACACTAATGTTGTGTGATTTTTAACAATGAGTTGCTTTGAAAAAGTCTCACGATTTTAGCCATCACTCTAACTTAAGATATACGATCTTACAAACGTTGCATGAACTGTACTCAACAACAAAAGGTGGTGGCGTTGGTGAAGAGACCCAAAATAACCAGAACACCCACCCAGTGGCAGAGTTGGTGTAGTGGGTGAATTAAGCTCCTAGTGCAGATAGGAGAATAGCAACAGTAACTAGCAATGCAGCAGCACAGGAATAAAACCCGGACCAAGTTGCATATGTGGATGCAACCTTGCCATTTTTCGAAATGCATGGAGGGACAATGAGAGACAAAAAATAGCAGCATTAGAGAAAGAGATTGACAGTGATGAATGATACTCCTCAGTCAAAACAATGGTGGTGGTGGGGGAGGGGGGGTCAAAGTGTGTGCTGTCAGCCAATGGGTCCAACGCTGTCAATGATGGTCAACACTCAACCACAGTCCAGGGGCTTCCACACGGCCAAGCGATCTGTCCCAGCACAGTCCTGGGGCTGTTCGGCAGTCAGTCCTGTCGGGCCAGCACAAGCAGTCAGGAGAATTGTGTATCATTATTCAGGAAGTTGTAAATGCAGTAGTCAGGGGTCCAGTCAGTCATAGCTGGACACTGTTCATTAAAGTCAGCCAGA
The DNA here is from genome assembly GCF_037043375.1 of Chiloscyllium plagiosum. Classification (NCBI taxonomy): domain Eukaryota; kingdom Metazoa; phylum Chordata; class Chondrichthyes; order Orectolobiformes; family Hemiscylliidae; genus Chiloscyllium; species Chiloscyllium plagiosum. The sequence continues at coordinate 46,647,186 of NW_028270174.1, read as the reverse complement.
GATCTTGGGGCAAACACAATCTGAAGTGTGTCTATTAGTCAATCAAAAAGGTTCAAGAAATGGGGGGACCTGTAAGGGCAGCAGGGGGTGAATGAGAGAACAGACAAAAGAGTCAAAGCTGAGAGAAGGAAGCATTAATGGCAAATTAAGAATGTGATGAGGGAATTCTCAAGTTGAATGGGGGAGTTTTAGAACAATATCAGAGGGTAACATAGGCTCTAGGATGGGAGGAGGCATTGTGAGCGGAGGGGATTATTGACTGTGACCTCCACAGACAAAGTGCAAAGAACAGGTTGGGCATTAGGAAAGTGTAATGCCAGAGTTCAAGGAGTAGGGAGGACAGTTGTAGACAAAGTTTAATCCAATGGATCTCCATGTTGGGGGAGTGGGATGAAATGGTCTGGTGGGGTAGTGCAAGGTAATAGGGGGCATGCAGGCTCTTGAGAAGGGGGGTGGATATACCTGGTGACCAGGTAGTGCCCAGTGCTGACAGTGTCTAACACAATCTGTGTCATCAGCCTTACTTTCCCTTCTCTTCATATGAAGTGCTCCCTAAAAATGACTGGTACAAGGCACAGGATGTATGGAGTAAGCATCAGTTTGATGAGCAAAAGCTGGACACTACAACACTGTAACAATGAAAACAAGAAGTAGCCATTTGCAAAACACAACTACACTGGGGTGTCTCCACAACGGGCTCCATGCCCACCAACGCCCTCGCATCACATTCCATTCCAGGAGTTCCAATCCAAGGCTACCACCACTGTTACTGATTTGCTGCCAAGAGAACCCCCCAGGGCTACCATGTTGCCACCGATGCAAAAGTTGCACCCATCAATCCACCAATAGTAATTCAGGCCCACTGCATTGCTGAAGCCCTTGTCAAACACCTTCCCCACTAACCACAGAGGCTGCCCTGCTATCACTGTCATCTTGAAAGTGGGTGCTGCAATCACCAACTCAAGTCCTGCACTGATGGGGCCCACCAGTGTTGAAGTCACCACATTCCCGCACTATCTCTCACCACTGAGCCCACATTCACTGTTGTCACAAGCTCTCTGAGGGCTCACTCTCTCCAAGAAGCTGATACTTGCCATTGTTGCCATATATACTTGGGAGGCCGTGCCCGCTCTCGCCTTACCAAAATGCTGAAAAGGCTTTTAAAGAGAAAAAGTAAAGAAAGAGAGCGAAAGAGAAAAGAAAGAAAGGAAAAAGGAAGCACATATAAGCAGCCGAGCACCAGACCAGGAGCTCAGATTCAGTGTTGCTACTCTGCTGTCATCTTGGAAAGAAATTTGCGACATGCCATTGGTGATTGCAAATTGAAAATTAGCAGTTCAGCAATGTTGGAGTTACCAACAATGACAGTATAAAAAGTCAGAACTCGCTGAAGAGAAACTACAATTAGCTCCATCCCAAAGGATGGAGCCACACAAGTTCAAGTCCTCTGTCATGTAAATGTCACAATTGTGCTGAGGATAGTGTGAGGTTCAGATTTGATGTGGGTGAAGGATTTCGTGTGGTGTTTGCCCTGTAGGCAACCCCTATTCAATGGCATGTGGTGGTCACAGGCAGAGTGACACCTTCACCAAGTAACTGCAAATTCTGAGGTGAAATGTGGAGGTCCAATGCAGACGTCTCCCCGTTAACCATGTCCAGTATATCTCTGCCCTCATTTGGATGGTTCGATGCCAATGACTGTCTGAGATCTAAGAAATTCGGTGCCTAATTAAGGGCCCCTCCACCAAGAGGGAAGGGCCCTGCTGCAAATGAAATATTGCTCATTGTGTCTGTAAGTAAGAGAAGATGAATGCAGGAAGTGCATGAAGCATAGCAAATCCAGGAGTAGCAGCAGGCCCCCACATGGAGCGTCCAGCTCAGGGAGAGGTCAGAGTTGCAGGGTCCCTCAGGAGGTGTGTGGGCCACAAGAGGCCTAGAGTTTTCCAGCCCAACGTCCATTTTCTGGCATGAACAAGACACAGTGCTAACACAAATGCTTCAAATATCCAGGGACAGAACAGTACTGGATGCTGGAGCGTGACCCGAGGGCTGCATTAGTGGGCAGTTATCCTCTTCCAATGGCTGTGAAGGTACTAACCCTGTATGTGACTAGGCTATTCCAGGCAAAATAGTTGACCTGTGTGGCATCTCTCAGTCATGCACTCATCAATGCAGCAGGACAGTAACCGATTCCATCTGTACTCAGGTTCACTTTACCTTCCCCAAGATAAGGTCAGTGCTATAACCCGGGCAAACAGGGTGGGAAAACTCGCTAGACGTGATGACAAGAAATCTTCCAAACCATTCAACACAACTTAAATTTAATCAAAAAAAACCTGAAATTCAGAAGTAAGGTATCAGAAAGTTTGGAAATCATCTCCCTTGAAGGAACAAAGGAATTAGAAAACTAATACTAGAATTGCAATACAGAGATTTATAGAAACCAATTCTATCAATACTAATAGAGATACAGGAGCAGCTCAGTATTTCCCTCAGTATTATATGATGAGGGAAAATGGCACAATTGGATTGCATTGCAACTTCTATCAAATAAATCAGGATTAATCTTGTGAACCTCCTCTGATCACCTCTAATGCTAGCTTAAATACCTGGCCCCAAAATGCTTTCGGTATTTAAAATAGATCTGACTAGAGACTTACACAGCCTCAGCAGTACATCCCTGTTCTTGTGTTCTGGTTCGAAATGAATGCTAACTTTGCATTCGTTATCTTAACTGCCAACTGAATCTGCATGCAGAATCCTGAACTAGGACTCCCAAGTGAATTGAATTGAATTTATTGTCACATGTACCGAGGCACAGTAAAAGCTTTGTCTTGCGAGCAATACCGGCAGATCACAGAGTTACGTAGCATAGATAAGTAAATAATAGGTAAACAGCAGCAAAAACAAAAACACAGGTATAAGCAAATGTTAAAAGTTGTACTGCAGGTTTCCGAAGCCTTTCCTCATTTAGAAATTAGTCAATGTCTCTATTCCTCCTATCAAAGTACATAGCATCATACTTTCCTACATTACATTCCATTTGCCACTTCTGAAAAGTGGTAAATAAAATTTGCGCCCCAAAGGCCAGGCAATGACCATCTCTAATATGAGTCAATCTAACCATTGCCCCATGATATTTAATGGTCTTACCATCATTCAAAACCCCACTATCAACATCCTGTGGGTTACCATTGACCAGAAACTGAACTGGACTAGCCATATAACTAGTGGCTAGAAGAGCAGACCAGAGGGTAAGAATATTCCAGTGAGTACTTCACCTCTTGACTCCTCAAAGCCTACATACACAAGTTAGGAGTCTCATTTGCCTGAATGATTGCAGTTCCAACAACTGCACCATCCAGGACAAAACAAGTTATATTGTGGCACTACTTCCACAAACATTCAGTCACTCCACCACCGATGCTCAATAGCATCAGTGTGTACTATCTACAAGATACACTTCAGAAATTCACCGAATATCCTTAGAAAGTACCTTTCACACCCTTGACCACTACCATCTAAAAGGACAAGGGATCAGATATATAGGAACAACATAGCCTGCAAGGTCTCTTGTAAGCCACTCAAAATATCATCTTGGAAATATATGTTGCTGTTCCTTCACTATTGCTGAGTCAAAAGCATGGAAAAACCTTCTTAATGGTATTGCCAGTCTACCTACAGCACACGGACTCCAGTGCTTTAAAGAAAGCAACTCACCATCACCTCCTTAAGGGCAACGAGGGACAGACAATGAATGCTGGCCCAATCAGCAATGTTCACGGACATACAGTCATAAAAGTCACAAAGCTGTACAGCATGGAAACAGACCCTTCGGTCCAACTCATCCATGCAGATTGGATATCCTAAAGTAATCTAGTACAGTTTGCCAGTACTTGGCCCACATCCCTCTAAAGTCCAAAGATGTGCAGGTTAGGTGAACTGCCCGTAGTGTTAGGTGGATTAGTCAGAGGTAAATATAGGGAGGTGGGTTTCTCTTCAGAGGGCCAGTGTGGACTTGTTGGGCCAAAGTGCCTGTTTCCACACTGTATGTAATCTAATCTAAACTCTTCCTATTCATATACCCATCCAGATGTTGCAATTGTACCAGCCTCCAGTACTTCCTCTGGAAGCCCATTCCATCCATGCACCATCCTTTGCATGAAAAAGTTCCTTTTAGGACCCTTTTAAATCTTTCCCCTCTCACCCCAAACCTATGCCCTCTAGTTTTGGACACTCCCAAAGCAGGGAAAAGACCGTCTATTTAGGTAAAAACAAGGACTGTAGATGCTGGAAACCAGAGTCTAGATCAGAATGGTGCTGGAAAAGCACAGCAGGTCAGGCAGCATCTGAGGAGCAGGAAAATTGATGTTTTGGGCAAAAGCCCTTCATCAGGATTAGAGGCAGGGTGCCTGCAGGGTGGAGAGATAAATGAGAGGGGGGTGGGGGTAGGGAGAAAGTAACATTGAGTACAATAGGTGAATGGGGGTGGGGATGGAGTTGATAGGTCAGGGAGGAGGGTGGAGTGGACAGGTGCCTGACCTGCTGTGCTTTTCCAGCACCACTCTGATTTAGACCGTGTCTATTTAGTTTATCTATGTTGAATGATGTTTTTTGTTTAAAAAAATGCCATTCGGACATTACTGTTTTAATTGACTATTTTTTGTGATTATGTCCAAAGGTATTCCAGAGGATGCAGGGGAGTCAGACTCGACAAGATGAAAAGTTAACACCAAGTGAGAAATAAGAGTTTTTAAACTCCATAACCAAGTTCTTTTAGGTCAGATTTTGTAACCAGTTGGAATCACAATTTATCTGCAAAAACAAAGGCTACAAAGGATCTCCCACCACCTAGGAATGCAATAAAGCTGCAGAGGTTCCATCTAAATGGGCAAATTTCTTTGTTCAGAGGGAGGTATTAAACTATTGCATAAGCAAAAATACTTTTAATTATCCACAACAGAAAGATATGACTTTCAGCAATGAAGTTGGAGCTTTTCTTTCTTTAAACATTAGATAAATTGAAAACACAGAGAAAGTGGCAAGGGTAAAACCAACCACAAAGAGTATAAACTTTCCCTGCTGGGGAAGGAGAAGGGAAGAAAAATAAGATGACCAAGTCAAAGGAGGAACAGTAACTCCTGAAGGAAAAGTCTGGAGAATGCAGATCCTCAATAACCTCCATGAGAACTCCACATTAGATTGTGTAAAGATGAAGCCATCACGAACAAAGGTGTGTACATGATTATAAAAAACATTTGGGGGAGTTGCAGCGTAAAGTATTAACTCCTGGGGATGTACACAAGAAGTTGGGTCATCAATGACGTCATGATTATGTGATGTGCAGGATAATTATATGACTCTAGACAAGGAACAACTGCTTAGACTTTGTGCAGAGTGGTCGTGTTTACATGCTGTGAATGAGTACTTGCTTTAAAAAAGAATTAGCCAACAGTCAAGCCATCCCTCCATCTTAGAGTAAGACCCCATTAACACTGTCCAGAATTCTATTCAACCAAAGAAAACTAAGCAATGATAAGCAGGACATTGCTGAGTACATGACAGATCTGGATTACAGTGAAAACAAATTTTAAGAACCAGATAAACACACCGTCTACATGCAAGTAGTAGACGCACATCATTTTATATATGTATATTACCTTCCATAAAAATATAAATCCAACCAATCTGAATCACATATTAAAGTACTTGCTATCAACCAGAAATTCCCTTTTTAGATCATTCAAAGTGTTAATTCAATTCAATCTCTCATAGCCAACATTTAATTAAATAAAATCTCAGTTGTGAAATATGAGTGTAGACTTTTTTTTAAATGCATAATTTTAGCCTGAAAAGTTCCTTTTATTATTTATTCATGGGATGTCACAAGGAAAGTCAACTTCTACTGCATATTTATTGTCTAGCAAAGATACAAAGGACCTGATTTTCAGTGAATTTCAAGGAAATTATTGAGATGCATAAAATAATGCAGGGCATTAATGATCCTCATGATTTGGAGATGCCGGTGTTGGACTGGGGTGTACAAAGTTAAAAATCACACAACGCCAGGTTATAGTCCAACAGGTTTAATTGGAAGCACACTAGCTTTCGGAGCGACGCTCCTTCATCAGGTGATTGTGGAGGGCTCGATCATAACACAGAATTTATAGCAAAAATTTGCAGTGTGATGTAACTGAAATACATTGAAAAATTGATTGTCTGTTAAGCCTTTCAGCTGTTCGAATACAGTGATAGTTTCACTTCTTTCATGTGTAAATCACAAAACCTTTTTTTAAAAGTTGCATTCTCGGGTTAGCTGTTAACAATGGCGATAGTTAGACAATATGTTGAAGGTGTTAGCCCCCTGTGTTCTCTGTCTATTACCTGATGTTTAGATTGATTCTAATCTAAAAAGTGAGATAACAGAGTTTTACATAAATTCATGCAGTTTTTGAGCTCACAGTTCTACATGAATGTATGCAGTTTTTGAACAAAGTGCAATGTAACTCTGCAAGTACAAATTTACCCCACAAAATATATGTGTGCATGTGGGACTTTGTCTGTGTGTGTCTGTCTGTCTGTCTGGGGTGGGGGTTGTGAGTGTGACAAAGTGTGTGTGTGTGTGTAGTGAGTGCAGAGTGTCTTAAGTCTGTGAGGGGGTGCATGTGTGAGTGTGGGAGTGTGTGTGTCTATAAGGGTGTGTGTGGGTGTCTGTGTGTGCATCTGTGTGTTCCTGTGTCCATGTGTATATGAGAGTGTGTGTGTGTAGGAATATCTGTGTGTGTGTGTAGTGCAATGGCGATCATCTGTAATGTGACATGAACCCAAGGTCCCGGTTGAGGCCCTCCCTATGGGTACTGAACTTAGCTATCAGCCTCTGCTCGGCCACTTTCCTCTGCTAATGATCCTAATGTTCCTAATACTGTCTGGGATAATTATAATGTAAAGAACAAAGAGAAAATAGTTTCTGAAATGTGTTCAGGCAAATTTTCTTGACTAGCATGTTTCTAACCTTATAATGAAAGCAGCATTACCAGTTCTATTTCTGAGGCAAGAATTTAGTCAAATTGATGAACTGTCAGTTAGGAATACTTAGGGACAGCAAGGTTCCAATTAGTTATTGAGAAATATAAGGACCAATCATAAATAAAAAATATTTAATTAGAGGAAAACCAATCTGAGTCACCTGAGTATGGACCAACTGCAGATAAATCGTTATCAAAGATTGCTAGCAAAACTGTAAAAGGATAAATGGGCTGCCTTTAAAGAGAAGAAGATTCTGAAGAAGAGTTACTCTGGACTTGAAGCATTAACACTGTTTCTCTCTCCACATTCAGGTTGAGTTTCTCCAGTACTCTTTGTGCTTGGTTCAGACCCAGCATCTACAGTATTTTGTTTTTATTTCAAGAGGAGAAAGTTGATTATAGATGAGGTTATAGATATATTCCCAGCAGGAAGAAACAGAGGTCAAACAAATCCAGAGCTTCTAGATGACAAAAGAAATAGAAAATAAATTGAAGCAGTGAAAGGATGTGTATGACAGACATCAGGTTGAGAATCACACTGAACACAAAGAGTTTGGGAAGGAAAGTGAAAAAAGAAATAAGAGAGGGAACAAAAAAAAATATAAGAAATAATTGCCAGCTAAAATGAAAGGAAATTCATATGTTTAGGATTGGCAATGGTTAATGAAAAGAGGTTGAAACTTTATTGCTGGAACAGCACAGCAGGTCAGGCAGCATCCAGGGAACAGGAGATTCGACGTTTCGGGCACAGGCCCTTCTTCAGGAATGAGCAGAGAGTGTTCAGCAGGAGAAGATAAAAGGTAGGGAGGAGGGACTTGGAGGAGGGGAGTTGGAAATGTGATAGGTGAAAAGAGGTCAAGGTGAGGGTGATAGGTCGGAGTAGGATGGAGGCGGAGAGGTCAAGAAGAAGACTGCAGGTCAGGAAGGCGGTGCCGGGCTGGAAGGATCCGGCTGAGACAAGGTGGGGGGAGGGGGGATGAAGAAACTGGTGAAGTCCAAGTTCATCCCCTGCGGTTGGAGGGTTCCCAGTCGGAAGATAAGACACTCCTCCTCCGACCGTCGGGTTGTTGTGGTTTGGCGGTGGATGAGTCCAATGACCTGCATATCCTCGGTGGAGTGGGAGGGGGAGTTGAAATGCTGTGCCACAGGTTGGTTGGGTTGGTTCGTCCGGGTGGCCCAGAGGTGCTCTCTGAATCGCTCCGCAAGTAGGCCGCCTGTCTCCCCAATATAGAGGAGGCCACACCGGCTGCAGCGGATGCAGTAGATGATGTGGGTGGAGGTGCAGGTGAATCTGTGGCGGATATGGAAGTTTCCCTTGGGGCCTTGGAGAGAAGTGAGGGGGGAGGTGTGGGCGCAAGTGTTGCACCTCCTGCGGTTGCAAGGGAAGGTGCCGGGAGTGGAGGTTGGGTCGGTGGGGGGTGTGGATCTGACAAGGGAGTCGCGGAGGGAGTGGTCTCTACGGAAAGCTGATAGGGGAGGGGAGGGAAATATATCCTTGGTGCTGGGGTCTGTTTGGAGGTGGCGGAAGTGACGGCGGATGATGCGCTGTACATGGAGATTGGTGGGGTGGTAGGTGAGGACCAGTGGGGTTCTGTCCTGGTGGCGGTTGGAGGGGCGGGGCTCAAGGGCGGAGGAGCGGGAAGTGGAGGAGATGCGGTGGAGGGCACCATCGACCACGTCGGGGGGGAAATTGCGGTCCTTGAAGAAGGAGGCCATCTGTGTTGTACGTATTAATGAAAAGAGGAGTGGACTTGACTTGGGATAAGAAGGGAATCTATACATGAACTGAGCAACATAGTATGTCAGAGTCATAGTGAATAAGAAGATACTTGAGACAGTGGACTGGCGGTAAGTTGAAATTGGAGGTATTATAAAGGCTTGTTCATTTAATGTTAAGACAGCAAAACCAAATGGAAAGCATTAAAATAAGTTGAGGGAAGCAAGGGAAGAAGTTGCTGAGGCACTGGCCATAATCTAAGAATCCTAATACAGTCTGGGAGGGCTTGTTGCCAGAGACGGCAGAATTTTAACCTTTATCGAAGAAATAGTGTAAGAATAAACACAGTGAACACTGGCCAATTAGTTTAAACTCAGTGATATAATAACATACAGAAATAATAACCCATGACAAAATTAATATTCTTTGGGATATCTGTAGATTAATTAAGGAGCACAGCATGAATATTTTTAAAGGCTAAGTTGGCTTAACTAACTTGATTGAGTTTCTTCATAACATAACTGTGGCACAGTGGTTAGCACTGCTGCCTCACAGCGCCAGAGACCCGAGTTCAATTCCCGCCTCAGGCGACTCTCTGTGTGGAGTTTGCACGTTCTCCCCGTGTCTGCGTGGGTTTCCTCCGGGTTCTCCGGTTTCCTCCCACAGTCCAAAGATGTGCAGGTCAGGTAAATTGGCTATGCTAAATTGCCCGTAGTGTTAGGTAAGGGGTATACCAATGCAGGGGTATGGGTGGGTTGCGCTTCGGCGGGGCGGTGTGGACTTGTTGGGCCGAAGGGCCTGTTTCCACGCTGTAGGTAATCTAAATTGCACATTCTCCCTGTGTCTGCGTGGGTTTCCTCCGGGTGCTCCGGTTTCCTCCAATAATCCTCCAATAAGTGCAAGCTCGGTGAATTGGCCATGCTAAATTGCCCGTAGCCTTAGGCAAAGGGGTAAATATAGTGGAATGGATATGGTGGGTTGCTCTTTGGAGGGTTGGTGTGGACTTGTTGGGCGGAAGGGCCTGTTTCCACGCTTTAAGTAATCTAATCTAAAAATAACAGAGGACTTTGTTGAGGCTAGTGAAGTTAATGTGGCATACAAAGACGTCCAATAGATGGTTGTATAATATATTACATAATAGGTTGGCTAGTATAACTGGAGCCCAAGGAGGTGTAATGGCAGTATGCAGCAGGGGAGTAACTGACAGGCAATTAAAAGTGTTAGTGAACGATGATGTTTTAGACTAAACAATAACCAGCAGGTCCCTTCAGAGATCAGTGCAGGATCAATAGATTTGTTGCTATGCATTGATAACTTATAAACTTAGATATATAACACACAATACAGAAAAGGAAATATGCAATACATAGATGTAACATGCACTGTGAGAAAGAGAGACTTCAAGATAGACTTTAAAATTTATTCAATTTGTGGAATGTGGGTGTCACAGGCTGGGCCAGCATTTATTGCCTGTTCCTACTTGTCCTTGAGAAGGTGGTGGTGAGCTGCCTTCTTAAACTTCCGCAGTCCACCTGCTGTGGGCTGACACACAATGCCCTGAAGGGAGGGAATTCCAGGATTTTGACCCAGTGGCAGTGAAATAATGGTGATATATTTCCAAGTCAGGATGGTGAGTGGCTTGGAGGGGAACTTGAAGGTGGTGATGTTCCCATATACCTGCTGTCCATATTCTTTTAGATGGAAATAGTTGTGGGTTTGGAAGGTGCTGTCTGAGGATCTTTGGTGAATTTCTGCAGTGCATCTTGTAGATAGTACACACTGCTGCTACTGAGCGTCGGTGGTGAAGGGAGTGAATGTTCGTGGTTATTGTGCCAATCAAGCAGACTGCTTTGTCCAGGATGGTGTCAAGTGTCTTGAGTGTTGTTGGGGCTGCAAATGGGGAATATTCCAACACACTCCTGTCTTGTGCCTTCTCAATGATGGACAGGCTTTGGCGAGTCAGGAGGTGAGTTACTCGCCGCAGTATTCCTAGCCTCTGACCTGCTCTTGTAGCCATTGTGTTATGTGGTGGGTCCAGTTGAGTTTCCGATCAATGATAACTCCAAGGATGTTGATAGTGGGGACTCAGTGATGGTAACACCATTGAATGTCAGGGGACATGATTATCTCATGTTGGTGATGGTCATAGTCTGGCATTTGTGTGACCCAAATGTTAATTGTCATGCGTCAGCTAAAGCCTGGATATTGTCCAGATCTTGTGGCATTTGGACACAGACTGCTTCAGTGTCTGAGGAGTTGTGAATAGTGATTAATGTAGGCGGCATGGTGGTTAGCACTGCTGCCTCACAGCGTCAGGGACCCGGGTTCAATTCTCACCTTGGGCAACTGTCTGTGGGGAGTTTGCACGCTCTCCCTGTGTCTGCATGGGTTTCCTCCTACAGTCCAAAGATGTGCATGTTAGGTGAATTGACCATGCTAAAATGCCTGTAGTGTTAGGTGCATTAGTCAGGGGTAATCGTTCTGGGTGGGTTGCTCTCCGGAGGGTCAGTGTGGACTTGTTGGGCTGAAGGGCCTGTTTCCACGCTGTATGGAATCTAATCTAATCTAACATTGTGCCATCATCGGCAAACATCCCCACTTCTGATGGAGGGAAGATCATTGATGAAACAGCTGTAGATGGTTGGGCCTAGGACACAACTTTGAAGAACATTCTGGAGCTGAGCTGCTGGTCTCCAACAGCCACAACTATCTTCCTGTGTGTCAGGTATGACTCTAATCATTGGAGAGCTTTTCCCCCCTGATATCCATTGATTTCAGTTTTGCTATGGGTCCATTACACCACACTCGGTTGGATGTGGTCTTGATGTCAAGTGATGCCATTCTCACCTGACCTCTGGAATTCAGCTCATTTGTCTATTTTTAAACCAAGGCTGTAATGAGATCAGGAGCTGAGTGGCCCTGGCAGACCCTAAACTGGGCGTCACTGAGCAGGTTATTGCTGAGCAGGTGCTGCTTAATAGCACTTTTGATGACACCTTCCATCACTTTACGGATGATCGACAGTAAACTGATGGAGCTGTAATTAGCTGGGTTGGATTTGTCCTGCCTTTTATGTACGGGACACACTTTGCCAGCTTTTCACATTGTTGGGTACTTGCCAGTGTTGTAACTGTACTGGAACAGCTGGGCTGGCAAGCTCTGGAGCATATGTCTTCAGTACTATTGTCGGAATGTTGCCTTTGCAGTATCCAGTGCTTCCAACTATTTCTTGATATCACATGGAGTGAAGCGGATTGGCTGTAGACTGGTATCTGCAATGTTAGGGAGCCAAGATGGATCATCCACTTGGCCCTTCCGCCTGAAGATTGCTGTGAAAGCTTTAGCTTTATCTTTGCACTGATATGCCGGGCTCTTCCATCATTGAGGATGGGGATATTTGTGGAGCCTCCTCCTTCAGTGAGTTGTTTAATTGTCTACCACCATTCACAACAGGATGTAGCAGGACTGTTTAGATCTGATTCCTTAGGGTTGGCACTGTGGCTCAGTGGTTAGCACTGCTGCCTCACAGCACCAAGGACCTGGGTTCAAATCCAGGCCGAGCCTTGGGTGACTGTGTGGAGTTTTCATATTCTCCCCGTGTCTGTGTGGGTTTCCTTTGGGTACTCCGTTTTACTCCCACAGTCCAGAGATGTGCAGGTTAGGTGAATTGACCATGTTAAATTGTCCATAGTGTTAGGTGCATTAGTCAGGGATAAAGTCAGGGATAAATTCAGGGTAGGGGGAATGGGATCTGGTGGGTTACTCTCCGGAGGGTTGGTATGGACTTGTTTGGGCTGAAGGGCCTGTTTCCATACTGTAGGTAATCTAATCTAATTAGTTGTGAGATTGTTTACCTCTGTTTATCACCTGCTGCTTATGTTATTTGACACCTCAGTTTCAGGTATACCTGGTGCTGCTCCTGGCATACCCTCCTGCACTCTACATTGAACTAGAGTTTATCCCTGGTTTGGTGGTAACGTTTGCATAGGGGATATGCCAAGTCATGAGGTTACACTTTGTGCTGAGGTACAATTCTGCTGCTGTCGGTGGCCACAGCACCTCAAAGATGGCAGATGTAATTTAATACAGATCAGTAGAAGTGATTCATTTTCATAGGAAGCATGAGGAGAGGTAATATAAAACACAGGGTCGTAAACTGCAGGTGGGGGAGAAGGTTGGTAATGCAGTTGAAAAATATACAGGATTTTAAGCTTTCTAAATAGAGGCATAGAATGCAAATGCAAGATTTTCATAAGATTATATAAATACTGCTTTGGTGTCAACTGAAGTACTCTGTCCAATTAATTTATGCACTGCTCTATATTTTGGAAGAGTGTCCAGGCTTTCAAGAGAATGCAGATAATGTTCACAAGACTGAATTCAGGGATGAAGGACTTCTATTCGACAGGTAGATTGGACAACTGGGGGTTGTCCTTAGAGAAGATTGACAGAAGGATGCATAGAAATGTCCAAAATAATTTGGGGTCTGCAGAATTGTTTGAGAGTAACTGTACTCACTATTATTAAAGTTGAGAGAAGATTTAAAGGTAAAAGAATCAGAGATATCATAAGAAAACTTTTTTTTAATACAGAGTGGTCGGGATCTGGAATGCACTGCCTGAGAATGTGATCAGTGCAGATTCAATTGTGGCTTTCAAAAGGAAATTAGATAGGTACTTTGCAGAGGCATAACGTCTGTAGGGCAAAGGGGAAAGGAAAGGGCAAGTGACTGAGACTGATAGACCAAATTGCCGCTCTCTGCCCTGTGATCATTCCATGATTCTCTTCTTGATTTTCTTTAAGAAAGTGCAGGCCTGCTGGCTTCTTAGGTACAACTGAATGGCCTAACAGCCTATTCCATAGCCAAAAGTTAACTACATTGTTGTAGATCTGATGTTACATCTCAACCTGGTAAGGAGGCAGATTTCCGTCCATAAAGGACATTACTGAAGAGTAGATTTATTTTTATTGTGACAGTCAGGTATTTGCATGGTCACCAACACAGATTTATTCAATTACATTTAAATTCCACACAAGTAAAAATTTAACCTTGATCTCCAGATGGTTGATGGTTTTATCCCCCTAGAATCATTAAGTTAAAATGGTTCCTCAGTAATTGTGTACTGTGACTGATTAAGATGTTGGATTACAATGTAGCAACTAGGTTTTGTTCTGATTTCAAGTCCGTAACTATAAAGATTAATCAAGCTTTCAAGACTGAGGCCAGGAATTTTCTCAGAGTAATGGCGTCTTCACAGACAAACAGGTCCCAGATCTGAATGTCTTGCCATTATATTCACCAAAGCTTCCCTGTATCAGTGACTGGTTGAAAAATATTCAATCTATAAGGCTACGCAAATCTCCAAACTTTTAAGAATTAAATACATTGGCCTGACTACCTCAGTGAGAGATGAAATTTTTTTCTGGTTTAGCATTTACACTCTGTTTGGATGATAGCCTAAGCGCTCCCTCATGTAATTATCTGCACTTGGCTATATTCCATGAGCTATAATTATCCCAGTAGGTGGTTCTAAATTCACAATTTCATGGGCTATTAAAGGATTAATTGTGTTTGATATGTGATTGTGAATACAAATGATTAAGTACTTGAGAGGATTTAAAAGTTTTGAATGGACTTTCATAGATGTACAGCACGGAAACAGACCCTTCAGTCCAACTTGTCCACGCTGACCAGATATCCTAAATTATTCTAGTTCCATTTGCCAGCATTTAGCCCATATCCCTCTAAACCCTTCCTATTCATATACCCATCCAGATGCCTTTTAAGTGTAATTGTATCAGCTTCCATCACTTCCTCTGGCAGCGCATTCTATATGTGCACCACCCTCTGCATGTAAAAATGTTGCCCCTTAGATCCATTTTAAATCTTTCCCCTCTCACTTTAAACCTATGGCCTCTAGTTCTGGACTCTTCTATCATGGGGAAAAGACCTTGGCTATTCACCCTATCCATGCTCCTCGTGATTTTATAAACCTCTGGAAGGTCACCTCTCAGCCTCCGATTCTCCATACAATGACAGCTGAAATAGATATTTTAAAATTTATTTTATTTCACTTCAGTGTGGCTCCTGGGTTCTTTCTGTGGTAAATACTGGTTGAATTAGGACAGACAGTGTCACAAGGTAGCAGGTGTCCTGAATTGTTATGTATTAACATTAAGATAGCACAATAGCAAGGGATAAGAGAAGTTTAGAAAACTGGAATGTGAAAATGGTTTTAAGAAATGATGGAGGCAAGGTCTTACTCATGGAAGTGATGTACAGGCCCCTTGTAGTCATGGTACAGTAGAATGAAATGTAAAGGTAGAAATAATATTACCTTATTGGAAAGGCATGTTGATAATTAATGGAGATTTTAATCTACAAATAAACTGGATAAGTTAGTTGAGGTAAAGTTAGTCTACATGAGGAGTTCATAGAATGTTTTTGGATAGTTTCTTAAAATAAATTGTGCTGGAGCCAACGAAAATCAGACTATGCTAAACCTGGCATTGTAAAACAAGGTAGGATTAACTAATAATCTCATATTAAAGATCCCCTGAGGGAAGAATGATCATATTGAGATTGAATTTTACAGTTGATGGAAAGAGGAGTTGGTCATACAGTCATGCAGTCATGGAACCATTCAGCATGGAAACATACCCTTCAATCCAACTTATCCATGTCGACTAGCTTTCCCAAACTAAACTACTCCCATTTGCCTGCACTTGGCCTATATCCCTATTTTCCTATTCATATACCTGTCCAAATATCTTTAAAATGTTATAACTGTACCTGCCTCTACCACTTCCTCTGTCAATTAATTCCATTTACGCAACACCCTCTGTGGGAAAAAGTTGCCCCTCAGATCTCTTTATATCTTATACCTATGCCCTCTAGTTTTGGAATCTCTTACACTGGGGAAAAGACCTTGGCTATTTAACTTAGCTATGCCCCTTCACGATTTTCCAGAAGTTGACATAGCTGACCATATGGGGCCATCGGGACTGGTGTGGGTTATGGATTCGCTCAAAGTATGAAGGGCCATTGGCGGTGGAGTTGGCCATTATAGTTGTGAGCTAACGTTAAGTTGGTTTTGGGGTGCAGTGGTCCTTGGGAGTGTGTGGGGTATAGGGTGACACACATTTGTATGAATGGAGCATGGGAAGTGGGTGGTAGCAAGGAGCATGAGGAGTGGGGTAGAGAGGATCCAAAATATAAGCAAATAACCGTGACAAAGATCCAGATAAAAGCATATC
This sequence comes from Chiloscyllium plagiosum, assembly GCF_037043375.1. Taxonomy (NCBI): domain Eukaryota; kingdom Metazoa; phylum Chordata; class Chondrichthyes; order Orectolobiformes; family Hemiscylliidae; genus Chiloscyllium; species Chiloscyllium plagiosum. The sequence goes on along the minus strand of NW_028270174.1, from coordinate 46,631,187 downwards.
TTTTAACACCCATCTAAGCACTTCATAACCTCTTGCTTCAGTTCTGTGGCCAGCACATACACACCCCTCAAATGAAGATCTCTCCATTCGAGGGGCAGTTTCTCCCAAGCTGGGTGTAGCCAGCCACAAAATTTTGTGAACTGCACCGTTGCTTTGTGATTGAAAATCTAATCTTTAATTTTTCTAGCTTGAAAGCTCCACGGACTTGCTCGCGTGTTACTGATGGAGACTGAGTGCTATGTCCTTGATAGCAAACAATGCTATTTTATATTTCTTCAAAGTTCAAATAATTGCCATAAAGCGAGACCTAATCGAGACCTTTCTCTTCCAAAATAGGTTTTATTCTTCAAATGGGGTCATCGGAGAGAAGGATTCTTCCAAGCAATAATGATTCATAAGTAAAGATATCCTGAATGCTTGTGATCTGTATAATTGTAAGAAAACGCTAAATTGTCTTTTACAAATGTCTGTGCTCTAAATTTTGATCATTATCATACCAAAAAACTAAACGAATGATCAGATATTTTCAATGGAATGTTAGGAACACTTAGCTAAATGGTTTGCATCACAATCCATTGTTAAGTAACATTTCAGATAAGATCCTTATCTTGAGATAGGTTGAGGACTCTATCAGCCCTTTCAACTCCATCTCAACTCATTATATCTCTCAAGTCAGGGATCAATAATGCAGGGGAAGCACACAATAGGATTCCCATCACTAAAAGGGAATGCATCTCACCAAAAGTATACTTCCAAAGGTTCCTCTTCCCATTGACACAGCAATTCCCCAGGAAACTATATTTTGCTCCCTCCTTCAGCTTGCTTCTTGGTGCCATCATCTAAAGTAATAGCATTATTATTCACACCTCCTATGGTAATATTTAGCAGTCTCACAGCTATGTCCTTTTACGTGATGCATTTTAAAAAATGAAGCCATTGTCTTCTACTTCTGCCACAACATCTGCTCCTGAGCTACTGAATCCATTCCTCCCTCTAATAATAGTCCAAGGTTGAGCCAGACTGTTCGTAACTTGTTTCTATGATTGATGCTGGAATGAGCTCCCAGTAATACATTGCTGCCATCACTAAAACTGCATATTTATAACTCCATGATTCTGTTAGCTGTTGACAAAATCCTTAGTCATGCTTTTTGCTACATCTTGCCTAGACTATTCCAACTTACTTCTGGCTGTCCAACACCATGTTCCACCACCCATGCTTTTTATGGTCATTCAAAATCTCTGCTCTCTGTGTCCATGTGTAAATCACGTTCTGTTCAATCACATGTGCTTATCAACCTACTTTTGTCAGAGTCACAGAGTCACATAGTCATACAGCATAGAAACAGACCCTTCAACCCAACTCGTCCGCACCAACCAGACATCCCAATTTGATCTAGTCCCATTTGCCAGCGTTTGGTCCATATCCCTCTAAACCCTTGCTATTCACATATCCACCCAGATCCCTTTGAAATTTGTAATTGTACTAACCTCCATCATTTCCTTTGACAGCTCATTCCATACACATACCACCCTCTGGGTGAAAAGGTTACCCCTTAGCTACCTTTAAAACTTTTCCTCTCTCATCTTAAAACTATTACCAGGCACCCTCACCATCCATTCTTTTTGCTCTGACTCCGTCCTCTGTCTACAAAATAAAAACCCGCATTTTCAGTTCTGAACAAGAGTTAGGTCAAACTCTAGACATTAATTGTTTTTCTCTCCACACAACTTTCCTGATCTGCTCACTTCCTTTTTTTCTGTCAAATTCTCACCTATATCATTTATGAATATCACAAACAATAAGGAATCAAACATTGAGCCCTATGTCACTGCACACCAGGCTCCAGTCATAAAACAGCCTTCTACTACCATGCCCTGTTTCCTGTCACTGGTGTAAATGGTAGTTCATTAACAAAGAAATATTGGAAATAAGGGTGGCATGGTGGCTCAGTGGTTAGCACTGCTACCTCGCAGCAGCAGGAACCCTGGTTTGATCCCAATCTCGGGCAACTATCTGTGTGGAGTTTGCACATTCTCCCCGTGTCCGCATGGGTTTCCTCTGGGTGCTCTGGATTCCTCCCACAATCCAAAGATGTGCAGGTTAGGTGGTTTGGCCATGTTATAGCGCCCAGGGATGTGTAAGCACTGGTGGGGGGGGGAGCGAGTCAGTCTCAGTGGGACGTTCTTCAACTGGTCAGTGTGGACTTGTTGGGCCAAATTACCTGTTTCCACATTTTAGTGATTTCATTCTATTCTGAATATTTAAAGTGCGTGTTTCTCTGAGGATGTTTCTTTCAAGAATTGATCTTGTTTTTATCATTTTCTGAAATTTGAATTTTTCTTAATTTGGTAATTCTCCAGCTTTTAATTATATTAAAATGCCAAACCCTATTAAAAACTTGAAAACTATTTGAATGCTTCAATGATACATCAATTTCAGGTGTTTACAAGAAGAATGAAGGAAAATAAAAAGATCTTGGATACAGAATTGGCTGGCCAACAGAAGACAGCGAGTGGTAGTAGAAGGAAAACATTCTGCCTGGAAGTCTGTGGTGAGTGGTGTTCCACAGGGCTCTGTCCTTGGGCCTCTACTGTTTGCAATTTTTATTAATGACTTGGATGAGGGGATTGAAGGATGGGTCAGCAAGTTTGCAGACGACACAAAGATTGGAGGTGTCGTTGACGTATAGAGGGCTGTTGTAGGCTGCAGCGGGACATTGACAGGATGCAGAGATGGGCTGAGAGGTGGCAGATGGAGTTCAACCTGGATAAATGCGAGGTGATGCATTTTGGAAGGTCGAATTTGAAAGCTGAGTACAGGATTAAGGATAGGATTCTTGGTAGTGTGGGGGAACAGAGGGATCTTGGGGTGCAGGTACATGGATCCCTTAAAATGGCCACCCAAGTGGACAGGGTTGTTAAGAAAGCATATGGTGTTTTGGCTTTCATTAACGGGGGATTGAGTTTAAGAGTCGTGAGATCTTGTTGCAGCTCTATAAAACTTTGGTTAGACCGCACTTGGATTACTGCATCCAGTTCTGGTCGCCCTATTATAGGAAAGATGTGGATGCTTTAAGCTGGTTGGAGGAAAGTATAGAGGGGATGTCAGAGGCGGGTTCTTTACACAGAGAGTTGTGAGAGCATGGAATGCGTTGCCAGCAGCAGTTGTGGAGGCAGGGTCATTGGGGACATTTAAGAGACTCCTGGACATGCATATGGTCACAGAAATTTAAGGGTGCATACATGAGGATCAGTGGTCGGCACAACATTGTGGGCTGAAGGGCCTGTTCTATGCTGTACTGTTATATGTTCTATGTTCTATGTTCTATCTTCACAGCAGACTGGTACAAAAGGTGGAGTCACATCATATCAGCATTAAGCTGGCAAGATGGATACAGAGCTGGCTTAGTCATAGGAGTCAGAGGGTAGCAGTGGAAGTATGTTTTTCATAATGGAGGGTTCTGACTAATGCTGAGCTGGAAAGGCACAGCAGGTCAGGCAGCATCAGAGGAGCAGCAGAGTTGATGTATTGAGTTTACCAGGATGCTGCCTGGACTGGAGGGCTTATCTTATGAGGAGAGGTTGACTGAGCTCGGACTTTTTTCATTGGAGAAAAGGAGGAGGAGAGGGGACCTAATTGAGGTATACAAGATAATGAGACGCATAGATAGTGTCGATAGCCAGAGACTATTTCCCAGGGCAGAAATGACTAACATGAGGGGTCATTGTTTTAAGCTGGTTGGAGGAAAGTATAGAGGGGATGTCAGAGGCGGGTTCTTTACACAGAGAGTTGTGAGAGCATGGAATGCGTTGCCAGCAGCAGTTGTGGAGGCAGGGTCATTGGGGACATTTAAGAGACTCCTGGACATGCATATGGTCACAGAAATTTAAGGGTGCATACATGAGGATCAGTGGTCGGCACAACATTGTGGGCTGAAGGGCCTGTTCTATGCTGTACTGTTATATGTTCTATGTTCTATGTTCTATCTTCACAGCAGACTGGTACAAAAGGTGGAGTCACATCATATCAGCATTAAGCTGGCAAGATGGATACAGAGCTGGCTTAGTCATAGGAGTCAGAGGGTAGCAGTGGAAGTATGTTTTTCATAATGGAGGGTTCTGACTAATGCTGAGCTGGAAAGGCACAGCAGGTCAGGCAGCATCAGAGGAGCAGCAGAGTTGATGTATTGAGTTGAGACCTTCATCCTATCCCGAAATGTCAGCTTTCCTGCTCCTCCGAAGCTGCCGACCTGCTGTGCCTCTCCAACTCCGCTTTTTATCAATTCTGACTTTAAGCTCCTGGATCCTTACTATCTCCTTACTATGATTAATCACAGGGATCAGTGCTGAGACCTCTGATGTTTGTGAACTACACAAATAATTTGGAGGAAAATGTAGCTGGTATATTAGTATATTTGCATACAATACAAAGATTGGTTGAGTTGTGGATGGTGAGGAGGATTGTCAGAAGATACAGCAGAATGTAAATCAGTTGGAGGCACAGGCAGAAAAATGGCAGATAGAGTTTAATCCAGATAAATGTGAGGTGATGCATTTTGGAAGCTCAAATACACGTTAAAATTATACAGTGAATGGCAGAACTCTTAGGAGTATTGATATGCAGAAAGATCTGAGTGTGCAGCTCCACAGATCACTGAAGATGGCAGTGCAGGGAGGCAAGGTAGTAAAAAAAGGCATATGGCATGCTGGCTTTCATTGGAAAGGGCATTGAGCATAAGGATAGACAAGTTATACTGCAGCTTTATAGACTTTAGTTAGGCCATTGTGTACAGTACCGGAAGGATATGGATGCTTTGGAGAGGGTGCGGAAAAATTTGCCAGGTTGTTACCTGGTATGGGGGATTTCTCACTATGAAGGAAGGTTGGATCAACTGGGTTTGTTTCCACTGGAGCATAAGACATTGAGGGATGACCTGATAGAAATTTATAAGATTGTGAATGGCATGGAGACTGTGGACAATATGATGCTTTTTCCAGGGTTAGAGGGGTCAATTACTAAGGGACAGAGGTTCAATATTGGGGAAGGGCTGGGTTGACACATTTAAAAGAAATGAATGTGGCAAATCTTTCCGACAAAAAGTGGTGAGTGCCTGGAACACTTTGCCAGAGGAAGTGGTGGAAGAAATACAATCGCAACATTCAAGAGGCACCTGGACAAATTCGTGAATAGGAAGAGAATAGAGGGATGCGGATCCTGGAAATGAAGACATTTTTAGTATAGAAGGACAAAATGTGTCAGCACATTGGAGGGCTGAAGGGCTTGTTCCTGTGCTGTATTGTTCTTTGATCTTCTTTTGTTCATTGTCCTATCTTCCATCCAGCTCATAACAGGCGGTATGGTGGCACAGTGGTTAGCACTGCTGCCTCACAACACCAGAGACCCAGGTTTAATTCTCGCCCCAGGCAACTGTCTGTGTGGAGTTTGCATATTCTCCCCGTGTCTGCGTGGGTTTTCTCTGGGTGCTCCAGTTTCCTCCCACAGTCCAAAAATGTGCAGGTTAGGTGAATTGGCCATGCTAAATTGCCTGTAGTGTTAGATGAAGGGGTAAATGTAGGGGAATGGGTCTGGGTGGGTTGCTCTTTGGAGGGTCGGTGTGGACTAGTTAGGCCGAAGGGCCTGCTTCCACACTGTAAGTAATCTAAGTAAACATGCCCCAAAAAAGAACTCAAATTAGATGTCTGAAAAAGTAACACTTTTTTAACAATTGGATCACAATTGACACTTTTGCAAGTCAACTAATTTGCTGTGAAGCTAAATTAATCATGAGAAAACTTTAGGTATTGTCAAATAAAGGTAAAGTTACCATAGTCCAATTGGACTAAAGGGGTGCTGTAAGTTCCCCTCCAAGTCCCATGCCATCCTGATGTGGAACTGTAGTGCTGTTTCTTCATTGTTGTTGGCTCAAAATCTTGGAATTCCCTCCCTAATAGCACTGTGAGTAGCCCTATACCCCAGGGAACTGCAGCAATTCAGGAAGTCAGAATACCACCACTGCCTGCTCAAGGGCAATTAGGGATGGGCAATAAATGCTGACCCAGCCAGCAGCATGAACAAAAAAAGAAAAATTCTGTGAAGGAACTTCATTGCAACAGGATCACAGCATACTTCTCCTTTCCAAAAATGAAAGGCCAAATATGGGTAGTGTCTTTTGGATGCACAGATATCTTTGAAGGGGTCAGTGACATGCATGATTCATATCACTAGTTACTCAAATAGGTGGGTGAAAATTTTAGAAACAATTTGTTTCATGAAAGTCATCTTTACGTGGATTTTGTTGATGGAATGAGTCATTCAATCGACTCAAGGGATATGAGCTCTGCAGTTAACTTTAATAAATTATGAAAACCTTCAGCTTTCTAATTATGAGCCTGCTGCAGTACAGGACATGAAACATGATCATATTTTAGATTAGATTCGATTAGGTTCCCTACAGTGTAGAAACAGGCCCTTCGGCCCAACAAGTCCACACCAACCCTCTGAGGAGTAACCCACCCACTTCCCTCTGACTAATGCACCTAACACTATGGGACAATTTAGCATGGCCAATCCACTTGACCTGCACAACATTTGGATTGTGGGAGGAAACAGGAGCACCCGGAGGAAACCCAAACAGACACAGGGAGAATGTGCAAACTCCACACACACAGTCGCCCAAGGCTGGAATTGAACCTGGGTCACTGGTGCTGTGAGGCTGCAAATTTGGTTAGGTTAGTATATCAATATAAGGAATCAAAGCAACTAAATGGATGAGCCATGGATTCATTGTAAGGTAGATTAGGTTCTAAGAGCTGTTCTGTATTTAAATGTCTCTGTAAGTATGGCTTTACATGCCCTTGAGATTAATTGTTTACCTTACTTCAGTAAATCAGGGCGAAGCATATCACCAACTCAACTAACTACTTAGGAACGCATTTCAAATATTTAGTCAGTTCAGTTTTACATATGGTTATGGTAAGGCTAGGAGAAACAACTCAAATCTCAATGTAATCTGGAAGCAGTTGTCAAACTGTCGCTTTTCACGTTTGGACTGAAACAACTTACAAAGTTTTCTTTGGGAAAAAGGAAATTAGATTTATGCAAGTAATACTTGACATTACCAACTTTGGTCAAAAACTCAGTCTCAGAATTATTTGTAACTTTGAATTAGCAGCTTCTCACTTTCTGCAGAAGCAGTTCTTTCCACCTCCTCAGTTTATTTTAAATTTTGTTGATAAGACTGCTCAGCAATGTCTAATTAACAGCAATTTACATTTGTAAACTTTGTAATCTTTTAACTATGCAGATCGTTTAGACAAATATCTTTGTTCATATGCAACCAATACACAAATTAGGCTGCAAACTGATAATAAAGTATTGGCAAGGTGGCGTTTTTTAAATAATATCTGTCATACCCTGTAACGTTGTCTATAAATTTGCATATAACACACACACAATATTTGATTTGTTCTGCAATTTCATCTTTTAAGCAATATTGCTGAATTTTTTAAAGCTGATCTGAATCATCAGCATCAACAATTCAACTGGATTATCTGACTTAGTGCAGACTGCTTGGAATTAATTTCCGAATATCTTATGAAAACCTCTGCTATTTTATTATTTTAACCTAAGGTCCCTGCAGTAAAAAAAAAAGTGGCATCCCCATTGGGAATAGAAGCCAATGTCAGAAAAACCTGATGATGTTAAGATGTTTTTTTGTCTCCTTGTGAGCTTTGAGAGCAAGATTTAATGTCTGAATTGCATAAAAAAACCTTCAGAATTATCTGCCCTGGGCTGTACCAACATCTAATTGGTGACACTTACCTGCTCCCACAGGTCCGAAGCAAACAATGATTTGTTGTTCAATTTTAATGGTCAAGCAGACCATTGCACCTTTTTTCTTTTCTTGTACTTTTGGTAGAAAAGTGGGAATTAATTCACCAAAAACATGTTGAAGAGGCACTGAGTTCAATCAAGCCTATTCCCTGCAGTTGGAGGGCAGACATGGAGTTCAGTTTACTGCATTCATTCACAGAAGTTAATATCAAGCCAATTGCTTCTTTTTAAGACAAATATATCAGCCTAAAATTCTTATTGAAGATTAATGAAACATGTTAACTTTCTTGAAATTGTTGATATAAGTCAATAGAAGCAGTGTGTACCTTCTACAAGATGAATTGGAAAAGTTTGTCAAGGATCCTTGGACAGCACCTTCCAAACCCAGGATAGCAGGACAATGGCAGCAGATACATGTGAACACATTAACTACAAAGTCTTCTCCAAGCCACTTATCATCCTGACTTTATAATACATCGCTGTTTCTTCAACATCACTGGGATAAATTCCTGGATCTCCCTCTTTACAACTATTGAAACAATGTATGCAGTTCTTTATTTAAACAGACAAAGTAATAGATTATCCTGAGAAAGGAACTCTGAAACTCTTGATCATCATTGGCATTAATGGCTTCATAGAATCAATGTATCCAGTTCTTTAATGGGTGTTCACAAAGGTCCAGAAAAGATGAGTAAGCGTCCTTAAGACAAGTTCAAGCTAATAATTAATTTAGGATTAACAGATTCTGACATACAGTCAGCAACCCTAAGAGTCTATTGACTAGTTTGTCCGAAGAAAGCATATTTCTGTGAATTTTGGAAAAGAGAAACTATCAGTGAGATTCACTGTAATAGTCATCACCTCTACCAAATAAAGTTTTTAAGATTTTTTTTAGGGGAAGGAGCTACAGCATTAAATCATTACATGAGGATAAATACAGTTTGAAATTATAGTGGCAGGCAAATGACAGGAACATTCTTTAGGTGCAAATAGTACTGTAGCTCCAGTCAGTAAAGCATACCACACCAGCAATTCTGTAACTGATGTAAAAACAGAAAGAACTGTGGATGCTATACATCTGAAACAAGAACAGAAGTTTGCTGGAAAGGATAAATGTAGGGGAATGAGTCTGGGTGGGTTGCGGGTCAGTGTGGACTTGTTGGGCCAAAGGGCCTGTTTCCACACTGTAACTGGTCTAATCTAATCTACAGAAGACTATCCAACAATACACACCTGCATCAATAAAAGTGTTCAAAAGGTGCACATATGCAAGCACATCAATGAAGTTCAGAACCAACCAAGCCGCAGACAATATCAGCAGATAATTAAGCTTGTTATTAGTATCAGATGATCAAAAGCTTTTACACTTTGATATTCTAGGTCAGATGACACTCACTAAAAACTGAAATCAATACAAGACCAACGCTAACATCTTACCATCACACATCCTGAGAGACACATACCTCAGCAATTATCACCCATAGAACAACCTAAAAAAGATCATCTAATGGCAACATACTGCAAAGGAAACACACAAGCACATCTTTGCTTCCCAAAATCTCCCACACTGTAGATACCAAAGGTGATGTAGTGGCAGAACTGTCAATATGCACAAATATTGATACAATCACAATTAATGAGGTTCAAACCATAAACAACGGAACCACAACCAGAACAAACCGCAATCAAATCAATCAACAATCAGAAAAGATATACCTGAGAAGCAAGACGTAAGGCAGATACCAGGATAATTGTGTCTGACATGCTGAGCCGATTACCCAGCCTGCACAAGGACCAAAAAAGGGTTTGAGTGACATGGGCTTTGGTTAGATTTGAGGTAGAATTGAATGCGCAGTCTTGTGAGATCAGTCTCATATCAGGAACATTTTTCTCCATGTTTAATGTTTTTTCACAAATGGTATTGAGTTTCTTGCTAGGTAGTGCTAAGTTGCCAATTAAGGAGGAGTTATTGAATTGAACGCTTTGTTAACAGGTCAAATTGCCCATTAATATTTAGCTTCCTCTCTTACCAAAATTGCTAAACAAGCTAGGTATCAAGAAAAATCGACAAGGAATCCATAGTTGACCAGCAAATTCATCTCACAGCTCACTCCAAATGACCTCCATTTTGGACATTGGACACCGGCATCTTAGGGTATGCTTCATGGGAACTGATCACATCGATACCATGTCTATGGATATTGGCATCTGACATGTGCCAGCTTCAAAGAATCCTTATGGTACACTGTTGATCCACTTACTGGTGATTTCTGCATTTAATTGGTGTACCAAGGGCTATACCAGCAATTCTTATTGTAATAGTGCTGTTAGGACACCGCATGCTTCAGGGCTTCCTGAAGAAGGGCTTATGCCCAAAACGTCGATTCTCCTGTTCCTTGGATACTGCCTGATCTGCTGCGCTTTTCCAGCAACACATTTTCAGCTTTATTGGTCAGAACTTGAGTATAGGAGTTGGAAGGTCATGTTGCAACTGTTCAGGATGTTGGTTAGACCACTTTTGGAATACTATGTGCAATTCTGGTCTCCCTTCTGTAAGAAGGATTTTATGAAACCTGAAAGGGTTCAGAAAGCTTTACAAAGATGTCGCCAGTGTTAGAGGGTTTGAACTATAGTGAGAGGCTGAGTACACTGGAGCTGATAGGTCACCTTATAGAGATTTATAAAATCATGAGTGGCATGGATAAGGTAAAAAGCTTAGGTCTTTTCCCTGGAGTAGGGGAGTCCAAAGCTAGAGGGCATAGGTTTAAGGTGAGAGAGGAAAAATTTAAAAGAAACTTAACGGGCACCTTTTCACACAGTGGGTGATGTGAGCATGTATTGAGCTGCCAGAGGAAATGGTGGAAGCTGGTACAATTACAATATTCAAAAAGCATTTGGATGTGTATATAATGAGGAAGTATTTCAAGGGAAATGTGCCAAATGCTGGCAGATGGGGATGGATTAATTAAGATATCTGGTCAGCATGGACGAGTTGTTTCCATGCTATAAAGCTCTATAACTCTAAGATGTTAATGGACTGATCAAGTGTGTCAAAAAATAAATATACGAAGCCCATATTAGTTTTGTCTTTCCATGCTGTTTAGTACATACATAAAGGAAGGAAGCTTATCATAGTTGTCAACAGGCCTCAGTCAAATGAGGGGATGGTTGGACAGAGGGACCCAGCACAGAAAGTGAAGGGTAACTGCCAATACTAGTCCAAGTGCTTGGAAATGGTGAGTCACCCATATAGGACATTCTTACTCATAAGAGGTAAGAAAACAAATATTAGGCTGCCCACTCATGTCTAGAACCTTTCTGCCTATCAGTAGCTGCTTTTATTGTGAAATGAGAGAGAGGCAAATGTAAATGGATACACAGTGTGTGCACAGCTGTGACTTTTGTCAGAGAAGTGCAAAAACAAGTGATTTGGCAACACAGAGGGCATGTGGCTCTAGTGGAGTTGAGGGTTGGGGTATGTAACAGAGAATGAATGAATATGTTGGAGGCAGAAGTGAGAATGATAGAGCATGAACCTTGGTAGAAGTTGGGTGCAATAGTAGAGATAACAGTGAATGTGCTATATCACAGAGAAGATGGTGGCATCTATGCTGACAGTTTGGAGACAGATATTGACTTTTCTCCTACCATGCTGTGCATCCCTCCACATAGGCTGAGGCTGCTCTGACTTGAGTGGTAACCTTGGATCAGGCTGACATGGTCTGGTGCTATGGCCTCCACTGCTTGGGAATTAAGAAATCCTACCTTTGCACCACTTTGGTCAACATAACCTCCAGGTCTGTGCCAACATAGTGGGGCATCAAAGTCCTGGACAAATACCCCTACCATACAGGGCAGCTCTGCATTAACAGTGCTTGTTTAGACGTAGAATGGCCTTTTAGTGGTGCAGGGGATGCTATGATTTGTGAGATATCCATTGAGTGGCAAGTTATTCTGGGAATGGCACATGGTAAGATGGATGGGAATCAGATATAAAGGATGCTGTGGGGGGTTTGAGTAAATTAATAAGGCAAGTTTGGTTAGATATGGCAAATGTACTCCCTAGGCTTCATGACAGAAATCATGACACAACTTGGACTTCGCCAAAAAATAGTAAGACTCAGTCCCAAGATATGCCTCTTAATCTACACATTGATACTCATACTATGGAGCTGTATACACTCTTAATGTTGATCTGTTACACTTTGGATGTAAGTCTTTGTGATCAGTTTCAATCAGCAACTGTTGAAGATGAGTAACTACAAAAGTTGCAAAAGATCATTAGTCAGGGAAAGCCTGACAGTATTAAAGAAGTACCTGGGAGGATTTGTTAACTTTGATCCTATTGTAATAAACTTGTAACATCACATAAAAATCATTTTTAAGAGCAAACAATTCCTAATACCCAAAATATTACACCCAAGATATCATATCCATATTACACCAAGGACACATGGCTATTGAAGCACAAGGAAGCTAGCACAAGTTTGTGTGTTGAACAGAGATGAATCAGGAACTTCAACAACCCATGTATCTATGTAAAGCATGTCAACCGTACTAACCCCAGTCAACCCTTTGGAAGCCTCTACATCCACACGTTTTTCCATTCATTCCTTGGATGAAAGTAGCAACAGACTTATTCACAGAGCACTGGCAAGTTTACATGCCTGAATTTCCCATTGTTCCATGCTATCGCTGACATGTTAGGAGCTATTTTCTGTTTATTTGCTGTTCTAGATCAGGTTGTGTGTGACAAAAGGCCATAGTACATTGGCAAATCATTTCAAAGAATGCAGTAAGTGGAGAATGACCTATTATATCAGCTTAGTATCTATAGTTAAATGGTCTTGAAAAATGCATTTTATGCAACATCAAATCAAAGATTATTAAGGAGTAAGCAAAAAAAGTAAGACATTTTTGCATTTTCATACAATGCCATTGCCAGCACAATTTATGCTCTGAAGTAAAGTGTGAACAATTCTGCCCAGCAACACTGTCCGGACATAATTACACTCTTCTTCAAAGGCAGAGGAGAATGAAACATAGAACATAGAACATAGAATTATATAGCACAATTTGTGCCAAATTTTCATGTGTTTATCTAAAAGTCCCTTAATCTGCCTCCACCTCCAGCTCCCTGGCAGAGCATTCCAGACTCCTACCACTGTCTGTGTAAAATAGTTATCTGTCACATCTCCTTTGAACTTATTCCTTTTACCTTAAATGCTTGCCCCCTAGTTATAGATATCTCAACTCTGAAAAAAACAATTCTGACCGTCAGTGCTATCTATGCACCTCATAATTTTATAGACTTTTATCAAGTCTCCCTTCAGCCTCCACCACTCCAGAGAAAGCTACCTGAATTTTTCTAGACTCTCCTTATAACTCAAAAACTCTAATCCAGGCTTCACCCTAATAAGTCTCTTCTGCACCCTCTCCAAAGCCTCCACATTCTTTCTATAATGTGGTAACCAGAATTGAATGCAATACTTTAAGTGTAGCCTAACCAAAGCCTCATAAAACTGCAATATGATATCCTGACTTTTATACTCAATTCCCAGACCAGTAAAGGTAATCAGGCCATACACTTTCTTTACCACCCTGTCTACTCGCTTGGCCACTTTCGGGGAGCTATGGACTTGAACCCCAAGATCCCTCTGTACATCCTGCACAACTGTATACTTTTCCTTAACATTTCATCTCCCAAACATACAACACCTCACAGATTAGCCTGATTAAACTCCATCTGCCATTTCTCTACCCATATCTGCAACTGATCTATATTTACCTGTATCCTTTGACAACCTTCTACACTATCCACAACTCCACCAAGCTTTGTATCATCTGCAAACTTACTCACTCACCCTTCTACATTTTCATCCAAATCATTTTTGTGTGTATATACACTCAAGATAAACTGATACCATGGACCATCCCAACACAAAACTGTATTCCTTCACTGTTGCCATATCCTGTTACTCCCTCCCTCCTTTCAGCCAAGAAATACTGTGGGTGCACCCATATCACATAGACTTCAGCAGTTTAAGAAGGTGGCTTACCACAGCCTGCTCAAGGGAAATTAAAAATGGGCCAGAAAGGCTGGCCCAGCCAGCAATTTCCTCATACCATGAATGAATAAAAACAGAAAAAGAATCTTGCACCGAATTAAATATTTTTAATGTGCAGTCATTGCCACAACAGCAGCAAACTTGTGCACCACAAGGTCCCAGAAACAAAAGCAACATCATGACCAGATAATCTGCCTAGCAACACTGGCTGAGAGATGAATATTGGCCATATTGTAAAATGCTGGATTCTGGATATTGGCCAGATCTCACTGGTCTTCACAGAAATTAATATTCTGATTGCAGTGCTGTTGTCTTACAAACTCACCTTTACAGACCCTTTGCACCACTTTGTAATTAGGCAGCTCAATTTTCATGAATTAATTGACAAGAATAATGCTGATAACAAACCTACCTTAATTTTGCTCGTTTTCCCCCCTGGATATTCCTTTTCATCAAGTGCTAACCATCGCTGCATAAACTTCATAACAACTGGATCATCATAATCAACAATTTGAAATCCAGACACGTTTGCTCCCCCATATTGAATCTTTGATAAGTCTCCATCAGTAAATCCCTGCAGCAGAAAAAAAATACAGCTGTTGTTAATATGCAGAATCATCCTTTCTAACACAAAGTGCTCACTGTTACAATGTTTGAAATTAAAGATTTTGTTTAAAAATGGAAATGTTTGTAGCAATGAGGTACTTAGATGTGCTGTTAAGTTTGGAAATAAGCCAATTTCTTTTGCAATAAATGCCACTCAAGTCCTACTATTCACCTGAGATATTGTGTTAATGAGTTTTTAAAATTAATTTCTTACTCCATCAACAGGCAAAATAGGCCATGGATATTTTATACAATATTCACCATGGAAGATGTTAGACAACATGTTTGTGAATTTACAGAGACAAATCACTTTGACTGAATCAGATCTTACAGGTTATTGCTGAAGACTGAACTGAAATCTGGATTGATGGTTAACCATTAACTTAATGTGCAACTTCAAGGCAACTGCTTAAGTAGTCCATCTCGGAATTGTACTAAACAGGCAAATCCAGATAATTATATGGACTGAAGGGCTAAGCTTGTTGATGATATTCATGATAGCTGCATGACCTTGAATGAGTCCTGCGAACATTCCTGTACATGCCGAAGATGGCTTGTATTCTGTATTTGCTTTTCTGTACTGGCGATTTGTTACACTGTAGAAGAGAGAGAGTAACGTTCTAAGTCGCTGGACTTCATCTCGGACCAGGATCTCAAATGGTGCTATGGACAAACCAACCGTCGATTGAGGAGTCCCCCATGTGCAGGAGGGCGTGAGGCTCATTGCTTTCTTTTCTTTCTTTTTTCATCTTCATTTATTAGTTAATAAATGTTCAGAGTTCAGTTTTTTATGTTTCTTTCCCTTCCCATCTTTTATTATTACTCAATTTATGTTCATATATAAGCAAATTGCTGTTGTCGATTCTTCCTTTAACTACATTTAACCAAATTCAAAAATAACCACTTGGCTACATCCTGTGACCCAAGACATTTTTGGCAACAACAATGGGATTTGGGAAAATGTGTCAGAGAAGGGAAAAGCAAACAAAACTCTAGAGATCATCCGTATTCCAGGGTGGAATGCAGCAGACTCTGGATTCAGGCCTGCAGCTAATATGTTAGCACAATTAGGACGACCAAAAGGATGGGGATGGTCATAACTGGAAAACGAGAGACCTGGAGGTCAGGTTTCTACGCTGTGCAAATGCACTGAAATTTTTAGAAGTATTGATGTTTTGTGGTCTAGTTTGAACACACTTTTGTTTGTTGGTTTCCAAATGCTGTCTTGTACATTTGTATGTTTTTGTTCCCTGGAGCTCAAGATCTGGGGATATTTTGAAGTTAGTTTGTATTTTGGAATGCATGGTGATTTGAAAGTGTGTTGCATGCCTGTATCAGTGTAGGACAAGTATGATTATTGCAATGTCCCTTTAAGACACAATCAGTGGTTGTGTAAAGCCAAACTCTGCGAAATGTTTTTTTCACAAATTTGTTTTGTAAAGCTTGGTAAAAAAATTGGCATTGGCTCCACGTTTGGACTTGGGCTTCTTGTAACTCCAGAAATTACCATGTTTGGAATTTCATTTTCTGGCCAGAGTGAATTTCCAAATACTGTTTTAACACGAGTGAATCTTTCATTCTGGATGACAAGATTGACTCATTGTTAATATCCAAGTGATAGGGACGTTGGACTGTTTAAAATGCAACGCCCTGTGTGCAAGGAGTTTAGGAAAGGCAAATTTAACAAAGGGGCGGGCTTTTCCTTCCTTGAAGGAAGAGGAGAGATGGATGACATAATTACGTGCAGAAATTTACAACCCACCCTCTTTTTGGAATCCATTGTAGATTAATACTAATTAATCCATTCTGCTTGACTGGAATGGATGGAGATTGTTTTTTTTAGAAATTGGAGACATTGAAGCCTGAACCCCTTTGAAGAATTTAAACATTGCAACACAATGATGGATGAAGCACCCTCAATCCATCAAGTTATTCATTAATGACACATTTCAGTATTGCGGAAGTACTGTGGAAATATTAATTGTAGTAAGCATCAGGAAGCTTGAAACCACTAAGCCTGGATATACTTAAGCAAATCATGACTAAAACTATGTTAAGACTCACATGCCCTGGTATTCTAAAACATTTAAATGGAATAGTTACCTGAAAATTTGAAGGGACTCTGGGAAATGATAAAGTGCATGCACACAGTCTCAGTGGTTCCAATGCATAAAAATAGTTAGTGACTTTGAGCGAATAAATGCAATATTGAATTTGGACAAATGTTCATGGAGATATATCAAATATCTAGAATGAGTTATCAAATAACAAAATAAAAATGTGGGTCATCTTCAAAAAAGAGTACACTGTGCCTGAATCAAACAGAAATGTTTGACTTCTGTTTTAAAATATTATAAGATTATGGTCCATGGACTACAAATCTCTACAGACCTCTGGAATTAGATATGGTTGGTAATAGTAAAGCTGCAAAATTGGATGAGATAAAGTAATAGGGGTGGAGGTTGATGGCAGAAGACAAAGAAAATTAGAATAATGGGTTGAAATGGCAATTGAGATTAAAATGCATTTTAGTGAGCAGGAGGTTTAGATGAGAGCACCACAATAATAGCTTTCCCTTGGTGATGTTCGTGTCCTTGTCTTCCTTTTTAAGAAAGATTGAATTGTGATCAAGCCACTACCCAAGGCATCGGGGCCATCTTGACGAGATAAGTAAAACCTCATAGGTCATTTGATAAGATCATGTGCGAATCAGGAATGCGTGACTTGGTCTTGGGACACTGATGTAAGTGTGCAAAAGTGAACGCTGCCTCCTCTGAGGTAACAGACTTGAGACAGTACAAAAACATTCACTGAAGAACTTGACAAAGATTAGTGTGGCTTGGAAGAGCATACATACATATTTTAAATGATAATACGCTGACACAAAATCCATAGAGAAACTGACTTTAAAACAGTGAAAGCAGTACTAGTGAAAGTGGTTTAAGAAGAATTGGAATCAAAATAAGAAGTATGTGTCAAAATGTTACAGAAATGATAGAATATGGATTCTGGAAGGAGTAATAATGGACTGAGTGAAAGGATTATATACAGATACCCCATCCTGAGTTTTCCTAGGTGGAATTGTAATGTGTTAGGACAGTTATTGTATGTGAAACGAGGCTGAGCTAAGACCCAAGTAGTGTAGGAGTCTATGGTAAGGGAACTGTAGGGAAAATAACAGGCAGGAAACACAAGTTGAAGGTAAAGTCTGATGCATGTTAGAGCTACATTGTTTGATATCATGTCAAAAGTAGCTCAAAAGGGGGAACTTGATTGTGGAAATAGATACCACTCAATGATATGATCATTCATACAATTGGCAAGGAAGTATTGAAGACGTATCCTCAAGTTGGATACAGATGAAGAGAACTGGAGAAACTTTGAGTCCATGTATGACGATATTTTGCTGTTATTGGGTGAAGTGATCTGAGGTTAGGGAACTAGAGGAGTAAAAATAACACAAATTAAGGAACCTGAATCTGGAATATACTGCATTTAAGAGCAAGTTATGGAAATACATTAATGAAAAAATGTAAAATCAGCTATCAGCCAGCTAGTCTTGTACACTCCCTTTTTTCCCTCTCTCCCTCTTGCTGGTTTTGGGGGCCATCATCAGGAACGGGATCCTTGACGCCAGGACAGGAGCTGGAATAGATTAAGTTGTGTGTATATGTGACGCACTTGCGCGGCCATTGTAATTAAGGATATTACTGCCATTAGCGTAAGCATGAAAACGTTAATCCTCTGTAATCTCCTCTCAATTTTGATCCCATCAGTGCAGACATGCACATGGCATAACCTGCTGGTTCCATCACGGCTTTGACCAGACATTAGACGTGGGATATGTTTAAGGGTTAGTCCCCAAAGGCCACTGTGATCATTAATTTGATGATACATCCTACTGTTATATTGTTTGTATTAATGCTAGTTATTTGCATTGTAGTTTATGTTACATACTCATATTATACATTTTCACATGACTGTCATTGATTTGCATCTGTATCTGCAGTTGTAACATGCGCTGTCGAATGTCATCAGGATGGATTATATAGGATGGGCTGAAGGGCGAACATTGTTGATGATATTCGACAGCCGCATGACCTTGAATGAGTCTGTGAGCATTCCTGTACATGCCGAAGATGGCTTGTTTTTTGTATTTGCTTTTCTGTACTAGCTGTTTGTTACACTGTATAAGAGAGAGAGTTTCATTCCAAGTTGCTGAACTTCAACTCGGTCCGGGATCATGAACGATGCAAAGTACAAACATGAGCCTCCAGATCAGCCTCGATTGAGGGGTCCCCAATGTGCAGGAAGGCAAGAGGCTCATTGTTTTCTTTTCTTTCCTTTTTCATCTTCATTTATTACTGAATAAATGTTCAGAGTTCAGTCTTTTATTTTCCTTCCTTTTCCATCTTTTATTATTACTCAACTAATGTTCATTATTCAGCAAAGTGCTGTTGTTGAGTCTTCTCTTAACTACATTTAACTGAATACAAAAATAACTACTTGAATACATCCTGTGCTTCAAGACATATAGCTACAACAAATCTCTGAGGGAAAGAACTATTAACTGTATGTAAATTTCAGTCATCAGTTCAATAACTGGCATCCTCTTTTAAAAAACCATTTTGACTCAGTAACAAAGCACAGAACTTTGAAATATGAAGGATCACTACAAATGAAAAACACACATTGAATGTTTATTTTCTTTTTAAACAGCAGCTATTCTCACTATTTTTTTTCTAGCTGACATTTTAAATAACAACTCATGTTAACTAACAAAAAGCTAAAGGTCACTCCCGACAATCACAGAGATATTTCAAGATTGGAAAAAACATTCAGTTAGTGTTCTGATCCAGGCAGAGTTGATTTCACAGTCTCAAAATTACATTAATGCCAAAATACTGAATGTACTACCACATTTTGTGGATTTGAAATATACACTTATGTATAATAGATGATTTTGAAAGTATTGAATGTGTTTGTTTTAAATAAAAAAACACAATTACTTTGTCCACAATTTGAAGAAGCAATATGCTATCGTTTTCTTTCTTAATTTTAATTGACAATTAAATATCTCAACCACTTGCACTTTCTAAATTATTTGTTGTCAGACAGTATCTTTAGCTCAGCTGTACTTCTCTTTTATTAAGATAGCTGAGGTGAAAGGTAAAATCATGTACATGTGTCACAACACTGTGAGATATCTAAACTCAGGCACCTGGTGGGTTGGACTATGCAGCTGTACAGTCATGATGACATAGTGGAGATGTTACTGGGCCGATAATTCAGAGGGCTGGGTGAATGCTCTCAAAACACGAGTCCAACTCCCATCTTGGTAATGTGTGGAATTTAAATGTTAACTAACATGAAATAAAAAACAAGGGCAGGATAGTACTGGTTCTGGAGTGGTGGTGAGAGTGGAAATGCAATGGAGGCCTAGAAAACAGCAGGGAGCTGTGTGGGCATATTTCAAATTAGAGACTGACATTTCAATTGGATGCCTGACTTTTTAAGTCATTATGGCCCCAATTAGGGATAATTATTTGTGCTCTCTCTCAACCATAGCAACGTGATGGAAAATGTTACCTTCACAGCTTCACAACATTTACTCAGGAATAACCTGCTCCAGATGCAGGTTCCACTGAAACCACTTCATTCTGCACCACATTACAGCCCAGTCCAATCATGGACAAAAGAGATGAGGTAAGAGTGACTGTGCTGACATCAAAGCAGCATTTGACTGTGTTCAGGTTGGGGGCGGGGGGGAGCGGGGTCCTTCAATTGGGCAGAGCTGGTCCATGGGGACCTTGCTGCCTCTGCTCTGAAGTCCCCAGTGGAAAGGCTCCTGGATGCATTTCCACCTTACTGCCAATCAAGGCCTTTAAGATGACAATTAGTTTCCACTGAAAGGCCTCATCCTGCTATTCAACAGCAGGAAGTGGGGGAGTCATGATCGTGGGCTCCACAGTGAGGAATCCCTCAATCAAAAGCAGTCAAAACCTGGAAGGGATCTGTCATTAGGAATTGGGGAGGGGAAGGAGCACACCCTTGTCCTTACTGTCACTGCCATTTTTCCCACAACCCATATCCATGACTCCCCTCTCAGCATCTCTTCATCACTCTGGGTTTCTGGTGAGTGCACTCCGGCTGGTGTTACCTGGTATGCACAGTTCCTGACACTCCTGCTGGTGTTACCTGGTATGCACAGTTCCTAACACTCCTGCTGGTTTTGCCTGGGAATGCACAGTTCCTGACATCTGCCCAGCCAAAAGCTTCCACGGGGCAGGACTTCCACCAGTGTGATCTTGACTATAGGGAAGGCAGGGCAATATCTCCTTCAGTAACTAACGGGCTCTGAATTCAGGAGCTCCTCCTGAGAAATGACAGTGTAGAGCTCTCCCTGGCTCATCTGCCCATGGGTGAGATCCCTATTGTCCACACTAATATGTGGCCCATTGTCTTCTTTAATCCAAGATTGTGAACTACTCACAGCTTTTTTTCTGTTATATTCTATATCTATCATCAATTTGTAAAAAGTTAAAAATCACACAACACCAGGTTACAGTCCAACAGGTTTAATTGGAAGCACACTAGCTTTTGGAGCGATGCTCCTTCATCAGGTGATAGTGGAGGGCTCGATCGTAACACAGAATTTATAGCAAAAATTTACAGTGTAATGTAACTGAAATTATACATTGAAAAATTGATTGTCTGTTAAGCCTTTCATCTGTTAGAATACAGTGATAGTTTCACTTCTTTCATGTGTAAATCACAAAACCCTTTTTTTAAAGTTGCATTCTCTTTAAATGTGCAAACTCCACACAGTCGCCTGAGGCGGGAATTGAACCCAGGTCTCTGGCATTGTGAGGCAGCAGTGCCACCGTGCCGCCCATAAATCATGAATGATATCTGACCTCAATGCCATATTCCCATGTTATCTGCACATTATTTGATGTCAATAGTAACTAGAAATCTACTCATCTCTGTTTTGAACTTTCTGATGAAGCTTATGCCATCAACTGAGGCATAAAAATCCAGATTCACTGCCCTCCGAATGAAGATGTTATGTCACATCTCAATCTTAAATAGCTTGTCTTTTATTCTGAGATTGTCTCCACATCGAGGAGAAACATCTTTTTTGCATCGGCCCTGTCTAGCCCTTTAAGCATTTTGTATGTTTCGATGAGATCAATGCTCACTCTTCTAAACTCCAAAATTCTAAACACCTAGTGTTCTCAATCTTTCCTCAGGACAGTCCCATCAGCTACAGAATCATTCCTGATGAAGGGCTCTTGCCCAAAACATCAATTCTCCTGCTTTTCAGATGCTGCCTGACCTGCTGTGCTTTTCCAGCACTACACTCTCGACTGGAGAATCATTCTGATTGCCCTCCATTGCACTCCTTCATACAAGGGAACAAAATTGCACACAATACTCTAAGTGCAGATCTCACCTGTGTTCTCCACAACTGGAGCAAGACTTCTTTGCTCCTGTACTCAAATCTTCTTGTGTTAAAAGCTAACATGTCATTTCAGAACATGGACATCATCACTTTCCAGTCCCTTATTCTTCAAGAAATACTCTGCATTTCTCTTCCTCCTACCAATTTCACACCTATCCAGATTATCTTCCATCTGGCATGCACTTGCCCACTCACTCAGTCTGTCTAAATCCCTGAAAAGCCTTTTTGCATCCTCCTCACAATTATGTTCCCATTAAGCTTTGCAGCATCCACAAAAAGATTTATAGGGTTGGGAATTCAAGCAACTTCATAGCTTCTGTTTTTTAAGAGGTCTCACTGACGCAGGCAGCCTTTCTATTAATCTTTAAAGGGCTCGGACTTAAATCACTTTGCAGATTGATAATTCTGAAGACTTTCTCCACCCTTCAAGAGATTTGTATCTACTTTAAGAGTTTGTAATACCCACAAGGGTATAGAGAGCGATATGTGCAAGAAAATGTGGGCTATCAGTTATGTGAAAAGGGTTGCAGCAGTACGAACGCTAATACCGTGCTACGCAATAAGATCAGAACAATTCCGTACATGCAGTTTTAAGAACAAAATTAATGATGAATAGTACAATGACTAGGTCTGTTATCTCTATCTTCAGCTCCCAGTATAGGTAGAAAGTCAATTTTCAATTTTTGATTCTTGTAGGATTAATTACCATTATTTGATGAATGTTCGGAGTCTTTCAAGCATTCTCAACAGGACTTTCACAAAGTCTCAGCTGGCAATTGTTCTATGGAGGCTTAATAAAGGATAATGAGTACCACTACAACATATGGGAAGTGATGGAAGATTTACCCTTTTCTATCAGCTTGAAGTTTCCCAGCCTCTTCTCTCAATACAGTATTCTGGTAAAACTGGGTGCTATCTATTTCAGAACCTTGTCCAAAAAGTATAGCAAAGTGGTGCCCAGAACCTAATCAGCCCTTTATGCTGAAGAATTAATTCTTTCAAATTGATGTTAGCACTGCTGTCTCACAGCACCAAGGTCCCAGGTTCGATTCCAGTCTCGGGTGACTGCCTGTGTGGAGTTTGCACATTCTCCCTGTGTCTGCGTGGGTTTCCTCTGGGTTCTCCGGTTTCCTCCCACAGTCCAAAGATGTGCAAGTCAGGTGAGTTGGCCATGCTAAATTGCCCATAGTGTTAGGTACATTAGACAGAGGGGAATGGGACTGGGTGAGTTGCTGCTCGGAGTGTCGGTGTGGACTTGTTGGGCCGAAGGGCCTGTTTCCACACTGTAGGAAATCTAATCTAAGCTAATCTGATTCGCTATTCCTTGAACCAGCATCAGTACATAGATATGCTATGAGGTATGATTCCTTCAGCGCTGTCCATAACTAAACTTGAAATCTTAAATATTCTACAATAACCTCACCATAAACATTTTTATTTTGTTTTAAACATAGTCAATGAAGTCATCAGCTAGAAAAAAACTAAATGATAAACTGAACTTTCCAAATGTCTGCTTCAGTAATGTGTCCCATAGCATGTTAGCCCATTGCCAACCTCATTGCTTATCCAGGGACAAGGCCATTTCCATATTAAAGTTTGGAAGCACACAACAGAAAGGTTACAATAGCAACACAGCTCTCAATAAACCGTTGGACTTCAAAGTATCACACTGTAACTCTGATGGAGCTGAACTAAGACCCAGGATGAAAAAGAAAATTTGAAGAGAAAAGCCCAGCAACTTTTTTGTAATATGTTAGCTTTTATATTCAAACTCTAATTCAGAATGATAACATTTGAAGTATATCAATCCCAATAACAAATGAGTTCCCTTGTTTAAATAAATATGTTGGGAATTAAGGTGTGTGATTTATGTGTATGTTCATGTCAGTTGTTTAGGATTTTTGAATATTGAAAAATTGCACCTAGGATTTGTGTTTGTTTGAAGGACTTCAAGTTTTAAACTTATAAGTATTTCTGTTGTTATGTTGATTTATTTTAAATTACAGAATGAGAAAGGGACTGCCTGGAGTAGAGAGGAACCTCTTTAGAGTAGATTACATTACATTATTTACAGTTTGGAAACAGGCCCTTCGGCCCAACAAGTCCACACCGACCCTCCGAAGAGCAACCCACCCAGACCCATTCCACGACATTTACCCCTTCACCTAACACTACAGGCAATTTATCATGGCCAATTCACCTAACCTGCACATTTTTGGATTGTGGGAGGAAACCGGAGGAAACCCACGCAGACACGGGGAGAATGTGCAAACTCCACAGAGACAGTTACCCGAAGCAGGAATTGAACCCGGATCTCTGGCGCTGTGAGGCAGCAGTGCTAACCACTGTGCCACCATGACGCCCCATTTATCGGAATACCAATTATTCGAAAATCGGATTATCCGAAGGAGATCTCGACGTTCCAATGCAAACATTACATCAAAGAGGTGTTTCCAACAGTGATCACGTCTTTTGTTTACAGTGATTAAACAGGCACCGACTCCAAATGACTGACTGCCCGCCCTCTCTCTCCCCCTACACTTTCGCTGGAGTTCTACACAGGGTGTACCCTAAACCCCCCTTCCCCACATAATCTTTCCAACATTGTCCTGTACAGGGCAGAGGTGGAACCTGTCAAAAAGTTGCAGTAAAACGTTGTGTGCGTGTGTATGTGTGTCTGTGTGTGCTATGTGGAGACTTACCCCACAAAGGCAGCTGCAGCAGCCTTTCTGTTAGTGTCCAGTCCAGCTGCCCCCAGAGAGGGGGTGGGTGTGTATGGGGTTAGGAGGTGGGCGGGGGAGGTGTTGAGGGTGGGGGCAGTTTAGACAGGTTTGGGGGTGGGGTTCGGGGGCAGTGTTAGACAAGTTTGGGGCAGTGTTGGGGGCGAGGGGCAATGTTAGATGGGCTTGGGGGCAGGGAGAGGTGTAGCACAGCATTGGGGGCAGGACCTCAAGCGCTTTGTGCTGCTACAGTCTCCTGAATGGGGAGCAGACTTAAAAAACTCCGAGCCCCAGAGAAAGGCATTTAATCGATTAACCGAATAATCGATTATCCAAACGAAATTGTGCCCGCCCATCATATTAGGATAATCAAGGTTCCCCTGTAATGGAGTTTGTTTATGTGGGAGAGTTTACAAATAAGCAAAGTAATCAATGTAGCACATTAGGCTGTCAAATAGATTCTGAAATTTTCTTTGCACGTAGGGGAAACACTATAGGTTTTAAAAAAGGGTTTTGGTTTTAGGTTGGTCATTTTCGAAGTCTTAGCTGAAGTTGGATGTATAAACCGTTGCTGTTGAGAAAGGGAGATAATTTAGGATTGTTAAGAAGTAGGCTACCCCAAACTCGAGACCAGAAGTGCTGGGGAAAACCACAAAAGTGTTATTTTAAGGTGAGAAGATCTAAGATCAATTGTGTGAAGGGCCCAGGAAGGGAAATCAGGTTCTCAGGACAAGGAATTGAAGGTACAATCGAATTAAACCTTACTGGGGTCAAAGAAATAAATTCTGGAAAGGGGTGCGCTGGAATTAATTGGGATTGTATTTTATCTTGTGTTTCAAAATCTTTAAATTTGTGTTGCAGCAATTGGTTTTGTTTATTTATTTTATTTACATTTCTTTGCCATATCAAACTTCTGTTTTGTTGTGAAACCTAAATCTGCAGTATTGAATATTTGTGTTTCACTTTGAATAAACCAAATCAAGAATGACTTGTCAAGTTAATGCTGCTTACAAAGCCTTTCATGTCTAGCTGAGAATTACTAGTTCACTACAAAATCAGAATTACTTCCATTCTGTATTTCTGTGGCATCCAGAGAGGTCTTGTTGATAACTCTCATTGAAAAAAATGTACAAGAGCATCACAATATCAGTGCACTCTGAGCTAAACCACTTCCAGCATCGCCATACAGTTATTCTGGTGAGCAACTTGATCTGAATAGAAATAAATTTATTTTTCAAATTTCTTGAGCATTATAATTAATAATTTTGTCCCTACTGTGACATTTGACATTCATTCTGAACTAATAGATTTCATATTTCTTTTGCTGGTAAGAGGAAGTCATTAAATTTACAAACCAGAGTTCTTTATTCAGTCCAAATATATCTGTCATAGTCAGTACTGCTGGCGTCAATTGTATTATACATGAACCATATGTTGGTAATTTGAAGTTTCTTATCTTTATGTTAATTCATATGATATGTTTCCACAATAATGTACAGACTACCTACCAGGTTAGCAAAGATGTAATGATATCCTTTAACATGTTTCCCAATAGTTATGACCTGTAATGAAGAAATTGAGAAATTAGCTTGTCTCTTGAAGAGCAGATTATCAGAAATATATATGAAACTTCATTTATACCCAACAGAATCAGAGTTTTTACAGCATGGAAGAAGGCTCTTCAATCCACATGTCATCTATCTATTTTAATCCCACTTTCCAACATTTGGCCCATAGCATTGTACGAAATGACATTTCAAGTGCTCATTCAATAGTTCTTAAATATATTGATGGCAATGATTTTCAGATACCCATAAGCCTCTGGATGAAAATTGCTTTCCTCAAATCCCCTCTGAACCTCTTACCCCTTACCTAAAAACTGTACTGAGAGGAAAGCCAGGACTGCCAATGCTGGAGAATCAGCGTTGATAAAGCATAGTACTGGAAAAAACACAGCAGGTCAGGCAGCATCCGAGGAGCAGGAGAGTCGATGTTTCAGGCATAACGCTTTTCCAGTCCTGCAACATCGATTCTCCTGCTCCTTGGATGCTGCCTGACCTGCTGTGCTTTTCCAGCACTATGCTTTATTAACTCTTAAAACTGTGTCCCCTGGTTATTGACCCCTTTATTAAGGGAGCAATTTTCTTCTGATCTAACCTGTCTATGCACCCCAATCAGATCCCCCTTCAACATTCTCTGTTTTCAGGAAAACAAACAGCAGATTATCTATATCTTCAAAACTAAGTTGCTCCAGGCAACATCCTGGTGAATCTCTTCTGCATTCTCTTTAGTGTAATTGTATCATCCCTATAGTGTAGGAATTAGCACTGCACACAGTATTCCAGCTGTGGCCTAATTAACATTATACAACTCTATCTTAACCTCTTTGCTCTTGTACTCAATGGCTTGGCTAATAAAGGCAAGTATTCGACATATCTTGTTAACCACCCCATCAACCTGTCCTGCTGCCTTTAAGGATGTATCAACATGCACAACAGTTCAGATCATCTGGACTTCCAAGAGTCCTACCATTCAATGTGTACTCCCTTACCTTGTTATCACTTCAAAAATGCATAACCTCACACATTCAGCATTAACATTACCCTTTCCAACATAAAAACCAGATGTTTAATTACCTGGTTAGGTAACATCATTCCTAGGAATTCCTAGAGGCCTGGCACTCCAACCACAACGCCATAAACAAACACATAGATCTAGATGCCATCTATCAACCCCTCAGAAAACGAACAGGAAATGACATCATCACAAACCCCAGGAACCCCATCCAGGACAAACTTATAAATAGAAAGCAGGAGACAACAGCTTCGCTTCACTTGGAGGTCGCCACTGATGATGTTACCTAGCCAGGTAACGAAATGTCTGGATATCAAACCTACAACTCAGTGAGTAAACCTACACCCTAAACTAATGTGTAAACAAACTACAGATAAATTGATACCTCTCCTGACTCTTTGAAAAAATGCACATATTTTCTGGACACCAAAATTCTCACCTTCGCAATGACTAAGGTTCAAATTGATTTTTCCATCTGCCAAAAGTCATTTCTTCTCACCTGGCAGCCATAGATGAATACAAATTGCCTCCCATTTTTATTAATCCTGCTTGGTTGCCTTAAATTTGAAGTGTACCACAAGAATTTTGATGAAAGTCAGGAGATAAATGGTCATTTAAATAGCAAAGATCTCAGAGAGTCACAAAGAGTGGAGCAACATCTAACAGCAACGTTGTGTACAGTGACTTGATATATGGACAAAGTTAAAAGTAACAGATTTATTTGGAAGCACAAGCTTTCGAAGCACTGCTCCTTCATCAGGTAGCTGTGGAGCAGGACCATAAGACACAGAATTTATAGTAGAAGGTTACAATGTCATACAGCTGAAATATATTAAACATACTTAAATTAAGTCTTTCATCTTTTAAAATGGCTTTGCTAGTTTTGGTTTGTTAATATGTAAATCCCAGAACTCCTTTCACGCCACATTCTCAAGATAAGTTCAGGTTTTCTAGCAAAGTGTGTCATCTCAGCTCAGACAATGCATTAACGGTGTAAGGTTAAAGTCTGTGTCCCAATCTGGAGTCAGACTGGTTCTATTTCTAAAGTGGAATTTACAGAATCTTACATGGATTGACTGAAGGTTATTCATTTTTGAGCAAAATAAATTATAATTCTGCAAATACTGATTCACCCCATACACTTATGTGTTTGCGTGCAGGATAGACCGAGTGAGTGTGTGTATGTGAATGTATGCATGTAAGAGAGTGTGTGTAAGCTTAGTAAAGTATGTGTGTGTGTGATTGTGATGGGGCATAAGCCTGTGAGAAGGTGTGCGCGTGGGTATCAGTGTGGGGAGGTGTATGTGTGCGTATCAGAGAGAGCTTGTATATAAGAGAGGGTCTACATGAGTGTGTGAGTATGTCGGTTCAGCCGCATGACACTGTAAACGTTTGCTATAAATTCTGTGTTCTATGGTCCTGCTACACAGCTACCTGATTAAGAAGCAGTGCTTCAAAAGCTAGTGCTTCCAAATAAACCTGTCGGACTATAACCTGGTGTTGTATGATTTCTAACTTTATCAACCCCCATCCAACACCTGCTCCTTCAAATCATTGATGTATGGACTCATTTAATTAGACAGGCCCTGAAAATACTAATTTTCTGCTGCCTGCTCATTGTCAAGATTGCATTGTGCTGTTGAATGGCTACATGTCTTTACTGGAAGCCCAACATTATGAGAGGGTAGCATGTTTAAAGTTGGCCTACTCTACTTAACCCCAGCCAATACCCCTGAAAGAAAAGTTGCACTGTAGCTACAGCAGGTTGCACAAGCAAACCACTTCAATATGCAAAGTGACTGAATAATGAAACAACATAAGAGAAATTGGGTCCCAAGGATTTCAACTCAGGAAGCCCTCCAAACAAATTTTGAACGACAGTTGGATCAAACCATGGCATTGAATATTTTTATTCATGTGGGATATGAATGCTGCTGGCTGGCCAGCATTTATTGCCCATCCCTAGTTGCCCTTGAGAAGGTAGTGGTGAGCTGCCTTCTTGAAGTGCTGCAGTCCACCTACTGTGGGTTGACCCACGATATCATTAGGGAGGGAATTCCAGAATTTTGACCTAGCAATAGTGAAGGAACAGTATTGTATTTCCAAGTCAGGATACTGAGTTGCTTGGAGGAGAAATTGAAGGTGGTGATGTTCCCATATGTCTGCTTCCCTGTCCTTCTAGGTGGAAATGGTTATATATTTGCAAGGTGCTGTTGGAGGATCTAGGGTGAATTTTTGCAGTGCATCTGGTAGGTACACACTGCTGCTACTGAGTGTCGGTGGTGAAGGGAGTGGATGCTTGCAGATCTAGTGCCAAACAAGTGGGCTGCTTTGTCCTGGATGGTGTCAAGCTTCTTGAGTGTTGTTGGAACTGCACCAATCCAGGCAAGTGGGAAGTATTCCATCATATTCCTGACATATGCTTTGTAATTAGTGGACAGGCTTTTGGGAGACAGGAAGTGAGCTACCCGTTGAGATATTCCCAGCCTCTGATGTGGTCTTGTACCCATTGCATTTATGTGGTGAGTCCAGTTGAGTTTCTGGTCAATGGCAGCCCCTAGGGTGTTGATAGTGTGGGGATTTAGTGATGATAACACCATTGAATGTCAAGGGGTGGTGGTTAGTTTGTCCCTTATTGGACATGGTCAGAGCCTGGCATTTATGTCGCATGAATGTTACTTGCCACTTGTTAGCCCAAGCCTGGATATTGTCTTGTTGCATTTGAACATGGACTGCTTCATTGTCTGAGGAGATGTGAATGGTGCTGAACATTGTACAGTCATCCACACAAATCCCCACTTCTGTCCTTTTAATGGAAGGAAGGTCATTGATGAAGCAGCCGAATGTGGTTTGGCCTGAGGGACTCCTGCAGAGATATTTGGAGGTGAGACTACTGACCACCAACAACACAATCATCTTGCTATGTGCCTGTATGACTCCAGCCAGCCGAGTATTTGTCCCCTGATACCCAGTTTTACTTGAGCTCTTTGATGCCATATTTGCTCACATGCGGCCTTGATGGCAGGGGCTGTCACTCTTAGCTAACCCCTGAAATGCAGCTCTTTTGTCCATGTTTGAACCAAGACTAGAATGAGGTCATGAGCTGAGTGGCTGAACCCAAACTGGGTGTCACTGAGCATGTTATTGCTGAGCAGGAGCTGCTTGATAGCACCATTGATGACATATTCCATCACTTTAGAGTAAACTGATAGGGCAGTAATTAACTGGGTTGGATTTGTCCTGCATTTTACGTATACCTGGGCAATTTTCTGCATTGTTGGGTAGATGCCAGTGTTGTAACTGTTCTAGAAGAGCTTGGCTAGGGGAGCAGAAAATTCTGGAGCACAAGTCTTTAGTACTATTGCCAGAATGTGGTCAGGGCCTGTAGCCCTTGCAGTATCCAGTGGCTCCAACTGTTTCTTGAAGGTTGCTACAAATTCTTCAGCCTTATCCTTTGGACTGATGTGCTGGGGTCTTCCATCATTGATGAAAAGGAGCCTTCTCCAGTGAGATGTTTAATTGTCTATCGCTATTCACAACTGGATGCGGCAGGACTGCGAGTTTAGAATTAATCTGTTGTTTGTGGGATTCCTTAGCTCCATTTAGCACTTGCTGTTTATGCTGTTTGCCATGCAAGTCATCCCATTTGATAGCTTCACCAGATTGAAACCTCATTTTTAGTTATGCCTGGTGCACCTCCTGGCATGCTCTCCTGCACTGTTCATTGAACCAGAGTTGATTCCCTGGCTTGATAGTAATGTTTGAATGGGGGATATGCTGAGCCATGAGGTTGCAGATTGTACTGCAGTACGATGCTGCTGCATTCGATGGTCCATAGCTCATGCATGCTCATTAAGTTGCTAGATCTGTCCAAAGTCTTCCAAGTTAGCATGGTGATAGTGCCAGGCAATAAATAGCAGTTATTCTCAAAGTGAATGTGAGACTTTGTCTCCACAAGGACTGTATGGTAGTCAGTCTTACTGATACAATCATGGACAAAAGCTTCTGCAGCTGGTACACCCAGTCTAGGGCCCAATCAGCTCAATCAGTAGTACTGCTGCTGAGCCATTCTTGATGGAGGACATTGAAATCCTCCACCCAGAGTACATTATGGTCCCTTGCTGTTCTCAAATGCTTCCTCCAGGTGTTGTTCAAAATGGAGGAGTATGGATTCATCAGCCAAGGTATTACGGTACGTGGTAATCAGCAGGATGCTTCCTTGTCCACATTTAATCTGAAGCCATGAAACTTCATGAGGTCTGGAGTCATTGTTGAGGACTCCAAGGGAACTTCCATGCCAGTTGTATACCACTATGGTGCCAATTCTGCCAGTGTGTACTGCCAGTGGCATAGGACATATCCATGGATGATTATAGTGGTGTCTAGCACATTACCTGTAATCTATGATTCTGTGAGTATGACTACGCTAGGCCAATTCAGAGGGCAATTAAGAGTCAACCACATTACTGTGGATCTGAAGTCACATGTAGGCCAGACGAGGTGAGGGTGACAGATTTCCTACCGTAAAAGACAGTAGTAAACCAAATGGATTTTTTCCAACAATCATCAATCTATTCATCATCATCAGTAGATTCTTAATTCCAAATATTTTCATTGAATTCAAATTCCACCATCTTTTGTGTCAGGTTCAAATCTGTGACCCTAGAACTGTAGTTGAGTGTCTGGATTAATAGTCCAGTAATGGTGCCTCAAGGCTATCACCTCCCCATGCCAATAGTCATAAGAAACCATAAGAAAAAGGAACAGTAATAGGCCATTTGGCCTCTTGAGCCTGCTCCACCATTCAATAGGATCATTTCCACTTTTCTGCCTTTTCTCCATAACTCTTGATTCCCCTTCTGATCAAGAATTAATCATCTCAGCCATAAATGTTCACAAAGACTCCTGCCCTACAGCTTTCTTTAACACAATGTTCCAAAGACTCTCAACCCTCTGTGTGAAGAAATATTTCCTCAGTCTTACATTGGTACTCTTATATTCTGAAATTGTGCCCTCTGATCCTAGCACTACATCACCACCACTTCCACCCCCACCCCCCCATCCGAGCCTTCATGAGGGACAACATCCTCTCAGCGTTTACCCTCTTAGGCCCCTTAAGAATCTTATGCAAACTCCAGTGAGTACAGTACCAAACTGGTCAACATTGCTCAACATTGGACAATCTCTCCATACTAGGGATCATCCTAATGTATTTTCTCTGAACTACATCAAATGACATTATCTTTTCTTAAATAAGGAGTCCAAACTGCTCACAGTACTCCAGATGTGATCTCACTAGTACCTTGTACAACAGCAATAAGATCCCCATACACTTATACCACAACCCTCTTGAAATAAAGGCCAACATTCCATTAGCCTTCCTGATTATCTGCTGCTCCTGTATTCTAAATTTCTGTGTTTTGTGCACAAGTATCCCCAAATTAAGTTGAACACCAAGGACCTGGATGAACTGTCTCGAAATGTTCAATGAGCTCAAATAAGTGATCAGTGTTGAGGAACTGTTACATTCTAGCAGTTACATCACTAGCTTCACACATTGTTGTGAGGTCAGTGATACAGCAATCTCTGTTTATCACTATTCCAAATTCACATTCATATTTCACACACCTCACAATTAGCATTTCTTCAAATCCAATACCAGATCTTATAAATTGTGTACATTGCTAGCTATTCATCCATGACAACCACAAACTGCAAACATATTTTACCACTTTCACTGACACTCCTTTTCTCATGGAGGGTAAGGTGGTTCACAATGTGAGGCAACACAGTCTAATGCCAGGCAGGGGAATGGATTGAATCACAGACATAGTCATATGTATTTGTCTTCATGGAGGACGGAGTGCTCGGTGTCATTAGTGACTAGTGATTGGATTACAGATTGGATTACATTCCTACAGTGTGGAAACAGGCCCTTCGGCCCAACAAGTCCACACCGACCCTCCAAAGAACAACCCACCCAAACCCACCTCCCTCTGACTAATGCACATAACACTATGGGCAATTTAACATGGCCAATTCACCTGGCCTGTACATCTTTGTGCCTGTGGGAGGAAACCAGAGCAAACCCACACAGAGACGGGGAGAATGTGCAAACTCCACACAGAGAGTCGCCCGAGGCTGCAATCGAACCTGGGTCCCTGGTGCTGTGAGGCAGCAGTGCTAACCACTGAGCCACGGTGCTGCCCCCAGTACTCTGGCACCTTTCCTGTGATCAGACACGAATTGAGAATTTTTGCATACGCCCCTACCATTTCCACCCTTGCCTCACCCAACAACCCCTGGGATATAATTCATCCAAACCTGAAAATCTGTCTACTTTTAAGCCTATTAGACCAGTCAGAGCCTTGTTTCTACACTAATTTTTAAACTATATCGCAGTACTTCTCCCTGATTTCTGTCCCCATATTGTTCTCTCACTGGTAAACACTGATCCACATGGAACATTACTTGCATCCTCTGGCTCCATACACGAAGTACTACTATTGTTCATAATAGGCCCTACTCTTTCTGTCATTATCCTTTTACCCTAAACGTACCCATAAAACAACTTTGGATTCTTCATTATTTTACCTGCCATTATCCTCTTTTAGTTCTCCTTACCTCCTTTTTTAAGTTCTACATTCAATACTTCTCTACAGCTCCTGCTATTTTGAGCTCTTGATATCTGCCAGAATTCTCCCCTTTTCTCTTAATCTAATCCTGCATATCCCTCAATATCCATGGTTCGCAGAATTTGATGGTCCCATGCTTTCTCTTTTTTGGAACATACTGGCTATATATTCTTCACAATTCCTTCTTGACTGAATCCCATTGCTCTGAGACGGATTTACTGAAAGTATTTGCTCCCAATCCATTATTATAATTACTAATTCAGTTTGTAACATCCCGTTTCCCATTCAGCTCACAATGTCTGCTGATTTACAAGCTGCTGATTATGAAAGCATATACCACTCATTTACCCACACAGGGCCCCTCCTTCCTTCACAGCCCTACATTTGTGCCTTTCTCTAGTTGGATAACCAGAACTGCTTGTGGCCACATAGTGGTCAATTTGCAATGGTGGACAAGCAATAACACACTGATGATGAAGTAACAAAGATGCTCCACTCCACTCTGAGCCATCAGCTCAGATATTGCTACTGCATATTATGCAGAGGAGAGAACAAATACAAACCTAAGTGTGATCAGACATCGACCACAAGTGATCTTCAAATAGGGCAGGAAGCAGGGATAGCCAGCTCACCAGAGGTTATGCATAGGTTTGACTGCAGAGGACTTAAACGAGCATATCAATGGAGTGGGTTTAGATTAAAGATGATGGGCATACATAATGATGTACTTTGTGGACAGACAGGCCTGGCAAAAAGTTGGTATACAATGTCACGAAGTATGGAGAAGTCTGAATGAGCACAGGGAAGTTCTCAGAGATTGGAGTCTGCTCTTTCCAGTATGGAAATGGAAGCCAACTTAATTAGCAAACCTGTAGAATCTACTGATGTGACCTGATGCCAATAGGTTTCTTCTGAATGCCGTAGTTTCCTCCCAGAGTCCAAAGATGTGCAGGTTAATGGAAGGCCATAGTGAATTCTTAATAGCGTCCAGGGATGTGCAGGCTAGGTGGATCAGCCATGGAAAATACAGGCTTACAGGAATAGGGCAGGGGGGTGGATCTGGGTTGGATGCTCTTTAGAGGGTCGGTGTGAGCTCAATGGATCTAATGGCCTACTTTTACACTGTGAGGATTCAATGATTCTAATGGTTAGACACTACACAAAATCTGTGAATTGGAATAGTACCTCAGACAGAAGTCCTACTGAGTCAGGTTGCTACCATGCAAACTCAAACTGCTGCCATCGTGAGAAATGCAGGATTTTATAGCAGTTCAACAGATTATTATGATTTCTATATTGCCATGTACAAGAGAGAGACAGTGGCTCTATTTGGTCACCCATTGTATATCCTGCTGAAGAGTCCCTCCCATTGCGTTTACCCAAACTAACTTTTCTAGTCTTTGTGTTCCACACTGCACATTTTGAACAGGTTTAAAACTGCCAATAACCTTTAATAGATTACACCTCAGATAATATGCCTTGGATCAAAATGGAGCTTTAACACCTCAGCCCAAATGAACCAGTAGATACTTGGAATTAGTATGATAGCTTTATAAATGAAAAATATTGATGTAACTAATACAATACTAAATTATGTGCATGATTTTCTATTAGCTTAATAAGTACAACTTAAAAAGCTCAAGGGTAGATCAGATTATAATTTTAGAACTAAAGATTCATTACAGGAGACAGTTCAAAGCAGGAACTCTGTTTGAAAAAAAAATTATCCATCACATGAGGAGTTGCAATAAGAAGTTAAATGGCTCATCAATGTGCTGTCCTACAACAATTTCCAAATGGAACATCAGTGTGTTTTCTAACAGCAATTTCAAATTGTGTAACAGTTTTGCCTGTTTTATTTGGAGGTTTGTTGAGTGGAAGCTAGATCATTACCCTCAGGGAGGAATACAGAACTGAACATCCCATTACCCAAGTACTGAGTGCCACTTCATCCAGAGCAAAAGCAACAATGACGAATATTCACTGATTATCTGTTTGGCTAAGAAGTGATACCTTGCATAGTCAGGCACTAAGATGTGAAATTTTCTTTTGTATAAACATTGCTTACTTCATGATTTACTCCACACTGTGGTTATAAGGTTACATTTTATGAGATCAATATCAATATGGAATCTCATGCCGTGAACATCTAGTCACTAATTAATGAATTAATAATTAAATTAATTAATAATGGTATAAACAATTGCACAGTATCATTGTCTATTCAAGCTATATGTGTAGTACCTGCTCCATGATATCATTAACTTTGTCACGCTCACAGTCAAGAATTACTTGTCTCTCCTTTTTATTTTCCAGATCCTGAAAAAGTGAGCGGTAGGCTTCATCTTTTCTCTCATCTTTTATGTTTCCTACATTGATTGCAGTCACTTGCCACTTATTTTCAGCAGCAGCATCGAGGACCGCCTGTAAGACTGACAATCCTGGAGAAAAGAACAGCAGAATACAGTCTCCAGATTACATTTACAGCCTGAAGAAAACTGTTTAAAAAATGAACTATTCTACTAGAAATCAACTAATGTTCACTTTTTGTTATTTGCATGTACTTAATGATGGCATGCTAAGATTATTAGTTTAATCTAGCAAAACCTTTCAGGGGATATTTTAAGGTGATTACTTTTACATAAATATAAAACATTAATACATAATCAAAATTAGAACATAAGTAGGATTAGCAGAAGACCAGAAACCCCTCAAATCTGCTCAAATTCAGTATGATCATAGCTGCTGTTGGGCATCCAATCTATTAATTTGATAGATTTCTTCTAAAAATTTTGGAAAATTAAACAAGTTATCTTTTTCCAATCAATGTATGAAAATATGTGTGAATTGATTTCCCTTCCTTATAACTTCAAGTAGACTCAAACATCAAGAAGAATAATGAGGGAAAAGTGATTCAAACGCAACAATAAAGCCTCCCATCTATTCCTACTAGTCATCGATTTCCTTCCTTTGGCCAATTTGTGGCTGTTCCTGATCAGCACTTTCCTCCATTGTTGTGGAAAGCAAAAAAGCTGCTCCATTTTCCTGCATCTTCCTGCAGAAGAAACATTGGACTGGCCTCATGTTTAATGACAGAAAGCAAATCTCCAATCCTGCCCCAATTCTTCCATATGTGGTGAAGAACATTAATGGGCTTCTCTGTCTCCCCCCTCGTGTTCGCTCTCAAGCTCCATAACAACACCCAGCAACTTACCTTTTTCCCTTTGCCTGATTCTAAATTTTCTGTTCCTCTTACAGATTCCTCATTCAGCAGCAAACTCCCTCATGTTGCAACAACCATTAAAAAACCCTTCTAATGCTCTAATTAAGTCACAAAGTAGGAAATGGATTGTGGTCACAGGAGAGTAAATCAAATTCTTCACCGCAGTTATTAATTGATGAATATGATTACTTTAAGACACTGGAACAGGATTGAAAACTGTAATTTTTCATGATACTGTCAGAAAATACTGTCCTAAATCCATGAATCATTTAAGTATAATTTCCTTCAGGAATACGTAATTTAGTATATACATCACCTGGAACTAAAGCAGTGATATAAACAACTATCTGCAATGAAAGATAGGACACATTCTTTGTACATGCAGGATCAATGAGTCAATCAAGAGGGAGTTAGTATATATACACAATATCACCCTTTAAAGCAGGATGTCACAAAGCACGTTACAACTAATTAAGCACTATTTAAGTGTAATCAATGTCATGCATGTAGGAGACATAACAGCCTATATGCAGACATGAGGCTCCCACAAACAGCGATGTGATAATGACTGGATAATCTGTTTTATGATGTTTTGTATATGGAATGTGCATCCATAGCTGTCAGTAAAGCTCACTCTAAATTGGAAATCCCATATATCAGCTGCTGTTCAAGAACTTCTTATGATTCATCAGATCAGACTTTACCCCTCCCTGTAGGTCGAGATCCTGTGCAGAGAGAGGAGGAGAGGTAACTGAAGGAGAGGGATTAGAAGGGTGGACAGGTGATAGGATACCATACTAGGCTGCTAGTATTCCTAGCTGTGAAGCCAATAGGAATATCTAAAAGGATTGAAATGGCATGCTCAGTAGCATGCTTTGTTCAGGTTCTGTCAAGTTTAACAGTAGCATCCTCAACTTCACTTATACACTGAAAGGTTTGATACCAGTTTCAGGTGAGCACAGCCAATGCAACTCAAGGGGATCAAACTGTAGAAGCTTTTGTTGTTTCACCCCCTCTCTTACTTTCTTGAAAGATTAGTGATAGAGTGAATGCATTTAGCATAAGGACTATATTATCATCATCATCATCAAGCCTGTTTATCTTTTATTCCGAATTAATTAAATTCCTTTCTCTTCAGGGATGTTTTGACTTTCATTTTTATTGGAAGAAAATCTAAAAAAAACTAAATGAAATTTCAGAGTATGCATCTCATCTTAAGAGTCATAGAGTCATAGAGATGTACAGCATGGAAACAGACCCTTTGGTCCAACTTGTCCATGCCGACCAGATATCCCAACCCAACCTAGTCCCACCTGCTAGCACCCAGCCCATATCCCTCCAAACTCTTCCTATTCATATACCCATCCAAATGCCTCTTAAATGTTGCAATTGTACCAGCCTCCACCACATCCTCTGGCAGCTCATTCCATACATGTACCACCCTCTGCGTAAAAAGTTGCCCCTTAGGTCTCTTTTATATCTTTCCCCTCTCACCGTAAACCTATGCCCTCTAGTTCTGGACTCCCCAACCCCAGGGAAAAGACTTTGCCTATTTATCCTATCCATGCCCCTCATAATTTTGTAAACCTCTATAAGGTCACCCCTCAGCCTCCGATGCTCCAGGGAAAACACCCCAAGCCTGTTCAGCCTCTTCCTGGAGCTCAGATCCTCCAACCCTGGCAACATCCTTGTAAATCTTTTCTGAACCCTTTCAAGTTTCACAACATCTTTCCGATAGGAAGGAGACCAGAATTGCATGCAATATTCCAACAGTGGCCTAACCAATGTCCTGTACAGCTGCAACATGACCTCCCAACTCCTGTACTCAATACTCTGACCAATAAAGGAAAGCATACCAAACGCCTTCTTCACTATCCTATCTACCTGTGACTCCACTTTCAAGGAGCTATGAAGCTGCACTCCAAGATCTCTTTGTTCAGCAATATTCCCTAGGACCTTACCATTAAGTGTATAAGTCTTGCAAAGATTTGCTTTCCCAAAATGCAGCACCATGCATTTATCTGAATTAAACTCCATCTGCCACTTCTCAGCCCATTGGCCCATCCAATCAAGATCCTGTTTGTAATCTGAGGTAACCCTCTTCACTGTCCACTACACCTCCAATTTTGGTCTCATCTGCAAACTTACTAAGATTTAGATTATTCACCCCTGTATTCATCCCTAAGTGTTATCATTTTTAACTTAGCTGAATTGTTAGATTACTTCACAGTGTAATGATTATACATACCCAATGCACAAAAAGAAAAGAAAACAAGTTTAGTGTAACATATAGACAAAAATAAACATGTGTACCTCTGTCGCTGTCATACAGATACGCAAACTTTTCCCATTGATAATATTCAATCAAACTAAGGAGAGCACCCTTGAGATCTGGCCTCATCTGTATGACAAATTGATGCAAGCCATCTGCAGGAAAGCTCGGGGTGATGAAAGAAACATGCAGTGTTCCACAGAATGATGTAAGCGTGTTGACAGACTTCTTGTCGTAAAATCCAAAAATAGCGTAGACCCCTCTCGAAAACTGGGAGCAGACTGCGAGAGAGAGAAAGAAAGTCAAAAAGAATTTTAAAATTATGAACACTCAAAAATCAATCAGAGTTTTGTTACCACGAGCATGTTCTCAACCTGAAACAAAACTTGTTTTTCTGTGAGAATTGAATTGTACCGGTGGAGCATATACATTCAATCCAGTGACTTACTTGTACTTCTTTCA
The DNA here is from genome assembly GCF_037043375.1 of Chiloscyllium plagiosum. Taxonomy (NCBI): domain Eukaryota; kingdom Metazoa; phylum Chordata; class Chondrichthyes; order Orectolobiformes; family Hemiscylliidae; genus Chiloscyllium; species Chiloscyllium plagiosum. The sequence goes on along the minus strand of NW_028270174.1, from coordinate 46,591,326 downwards.
ATTTATTCATGTCCACAATGAATGTTGGATAACCAGTCATTACACTACAAATGTGAGCACTTCTGTACCATCTATCAGTGTAACTTCATGGTTTGCTTGCCTTTTTAATGACCCATCTTAATCTCAATCTGATCTTTGTCCTTGTTTTGTTTCACATTGTTTTACTGAAGTACGATTTAAGCTGAAAAATCCTCATCTTTCTACTGGAACTTTATGGCCCTATGACATAAAATTGCCTCAAAAACTTCACTACTATAACTGTAGCACACATTTTCTCTCAGACATCAGTGCAGGTATTGTCACAAGGTTCCACTGGAAAGAAGGGGTTAAAAACTGGGTCTTAGCGTAGGAATTTACAGTTTATAGATGGCAGGGGTCTGCAGCTTAGTGTCCATCTGATTTTCCTCCATGACACCTCTGGGCTACTGTCGCACTCATACATTTCTATCATCATTACTTTAGTGTATGGATGTAGGTTTGCTCGCTGAGCTGGAAGGTTCATTTTCAGACATTTCATCACCATACTAGGTAACCTCATCAGTGAGTCTCCAGATGAAGCAATGGTGGTATGGCCCACTTTGTCTTTATGTGCTTAGGTTTCCTTGGGCCGGTGGTGTCATTTCCTGTGGTGATGTCATTTCCTGTTCTTTTTCTCAGGTGGCAGTAAATGACATCCAAGTCAATATGTTTGTTGACAGGGTTCTGGTTGGAATGTCATGCTTCCAGGAATTCTCGTGTGTGTCTCTGTTTGGCTTGTCCTATAAATCTTCTCAAAACTCATTATCACTTTAATGATTTATTATTTCCTGCTTTCCACCTAATTACAAGCTTTTGTTTGTCCTTGGTTCTTCTCCTCCTTTTAAGATGTTCTTTATATATCTTTATAAGTCTTTAATTTCTTTCAGAGGAAAGATCAACTTTTTTTTGTGTTATCTGTGTTTCCAACATTGTCTTTATTAGTGTGTTCAGCAGAAGTTTTCACCATTTAGCAGAGCCATTAACACAAAATCATGGAATCCCTACAGTGTGGAAACAGGCCCTTCAGCCCCAACAAGTCCACACCGACCCTTCAAACAGTAACCCACCCCTCCCCTATTATCCTACATTTACCCCAACTAATGCACCGAACACTATAGGCAATTTAGCATGGCCAATCCACCCTAACCTGCACATCTTTGGATTGTGGGAGGAAACCAGAGCACCAGAGGAAACCTTCACAGACACGGGGAGAAGGTGCAAGCTCCACACAGACAGTCGCCCGAGGTTGGATTCAAACCAGGGTCCCTGACACTGTGAGGTAGCAGTGCTAACCACTGAGCCACCGTGCTGCCCCATACCCATTTAGTACTGAGTAATTTCAGATGAATGCATTGATCAAACAATATAGGTTATGGCCCATGGTTACTTTGGAATTTTACTAAAATAACTACAAAAAATAAAGCACTAGGAAGTTACGTTTCTTGTCAATCAACATTCCAATACACAGATACATTTACTTTATAGCATTATTAGCTATACTTTTCTTTATATTCAGTTTTTCTGTTTTTAGTGAGCTGATGTTCACGGTCAAAATAACAGACATCCAGAACATCAAATCAGTGAAGATGGAATTTATTTCCTACTACCCAAATTTGATATTAACACTGCAGAATCTCAAACCAGCAATTTATTGGAAACTGTTATCATTAAATATAACTTTCTCCAATGTTTGCTGGAATAATGTGCTTAGTTTGCATATTCTGAAGGAACTGCCAAACATGATAAATATCCTCCATTTAAAAGTATTTTGTCAATAAAAGGAACAGAAATCTGTTTTTAAAAATCTATTCTTCAAATTAATCTCTTGATAGAAAGGATAAACTGTAGATCTCCAAGGATCGAGAGATGCAACAATTTATGTAAAGGACGTAAGTAAGCAGAAGACTTTAAAAGCTCTCACAGAAAAATCCCAGCGAAATTGTTGGAAAAAACCTTGTAATATAATGCACTCAATACTTGCTAACAAGATTAAACTGAGTTTTTAATGTTTTTATATTAAGCTTTCACATAGGCTGCTCTCTCATCAGGCCCAGACAGCTTGTCAAGAATTTACTTGAGGTTCACCACACCTCAGGCAGGGGCTGATGTGGGGATACAGGGTTTTCATAGTGATCTCTGTTAGTACAGAAGCAGTAGACTAACCGTGTTTTCAATTTTCATATCAATAAAAAAGAAATTGTTAGACATTTCAGACCACACTGTAAAGCTTCATCTATTGGAAATAATGATACCTTTGCTATTAATTTATTTCCAGCATTTTGTATGTAGGTTCGATCTTATCAAGATAGGTGATACTTTCACTATCTTAGATTAGACTTCAGATCAGGAGAAACTTTACCTCTTGTTCAATCAAAAGCCTAAGCAGAAATAGCCTGTCACAGGGAGCAATAAAGAGAGGAGCAGCTCACAAGACCACTGGCTATGAAATAGGAAGGGGCTAGGTCTCTTTGGCATGTCTGCGTATGGGTATCTCAAGGCTTGTCATGTCAGGTAATGGCAGCTACCTGTAGTCTCCTACATGCCTCCCCTGCTTCATCAGTGACTTTTAAGTCACTACAGCCCTCAATATTTTGCTTCTCGGTCTTTCAAGAGTTCAACTGGAGATATTCCCATAATTTTACATTCATTAGCTCACAATTACAGGAGACAAAGACTCAATGGTCAGAGCTGCCTAGAATGTGAGCTTGGCCTGCAATAATGCCTGTCAGAATGATTGGGCACTTCAGTTAATTTCCCATAGATGGAGGACATCATCAACTGCACACACAGCAACCCAACAGTAATGGGGTGGTGTAGAGGGAATGTCTCCAGACTAGTGATCTGGACAATATAGGAGATAAAGGAATTTGAAATCAATTAATGTTTTAAAAATCTGGAATTGAAAACTAGTCTCAATGATGATGACAATGAAACTATTATCAATTGTCATAAAAACTCATGTGGTTCACTAATGCCTTTCAGAGAAGTAAAATGCCACCATGTGACTGAGCTAAATGTGATTCCTGAACCACAGAAATGTGATTTACTCTTGACTACCCACTGCAATAGCACAAACCATACAGCTCAAGGGCAAATAGAGATAGGCAATCAATGTTGATGTTGCCAGCAATGCCAACATTCCGTAAAAGAATTAAAAAAGAGGCATTTGCTGAGCATAAGGGCTGAGCATATGCGCAGCTACAAAGAAATGTGTATTAAATTGCATGGAGAGAGCGTATGTCAGTATCAACCAGCATAACGTTGCACAGCAGATAAGATCTGGACTTGTAGAAGGGACAAGGCAAAGAGCTTAGATCCTACTTCAATAGTTTAGAGAGGGAAGGGGTATTATGTAAGACCAAGCGTGGTAATGATGTAACACACCTGCAGCTGCTCCAATTGCTGTTAGACACACTAGGTAAACTCTAATGCAAGATTCACCCAGGTCGCAGTGGGTAGATGGCATTAGCACACAAAATATCAATTCTTCTTCCCATTCTCCAAATGCCACTGACAAACAACCATGACCATTCGCATCTTTTCATCCCTTAATTTCCAGCTAAGAGATGTGTTTTGATGGAACAAATGGGTTTTATCACTCTTGACGTATTTCTTACATTTTTGTTCATATAAGGGAATGAGTAGACAGCCTAATTAAATTATTTACTGAAAGTCTACAAAAGCTCAGAAATTCTGATCAATCAAAATTCCATCTCTTTTGGCAGGTGACACCCAGTCTGCACTTTTCTCACCAAATTTTTCACTCTTCATCTCATTAATTATGCAAATGGCATTCTTCTTCTGGAACAAAAACAGAAACTGCGGAAGAAACTTGGCAGCTTTGGGAGTTCTCTGGTGAAAAACAGAGTTAATGTTTCAGGACCAGTGGAAATCCGCTAGGAAAAGGCAGTATTTATGCTGAAGACAGAGACGGGTGGGAAGGATTGAGCAGATAGGTGGTGATGGACCCAGAGCGAGAGAAAGACCGTTGGCAGACAAAGGGTGATATCATGCCAGGGAAGGTAAAAAGCTGGTAATGGGGGCAATGAGTATGTAAACATTAATTGACTGAAAGCAGCCTTTGTCATGACAGGTCTGGGTTAAGAGATGAGTTAAGGACATGGAAGAAGGTGTTCAGGCTCTAAAGCTATTAGATTTGATATTCAGTCTTGAGGGGTGTAGGTCCCTGAGTGTGAGATGTGATGCTGTTCTTATCGCTCGCGCTCAACCTCACTGGAGCACTGTAGCATGCCCAAGGCAAAAGTGTTGGCCAGGGAACATGGTGGCGTGTTGAAGTTGCAGGCAACTGGAAGCTTGAGAACATTTTCGCAGACAGAATGTAGGTGTTGTACAAAGCAATCAAATAGCCTGTATTTCATCTCCCCATATTGTAAGCAGTGAATAAAGCAGACCAGATTGAGTGAACTACAGGTATATCGCTGCTTCACTTGGAATGTATGTTTAGACCCTTGGATAATAAGGAGGTAGATGGGAAATGGGCAAATATTCCACTTTCTGCAATGGCATGGGAAATGGCACTGGGCATGCCATTTGCATCTTTTCATCCCTTAATTTCCAGTTAAGAGATGTGTTTTGATGGAACAAATGGGTTTTATCACTCTTGACTTATTTCTTACATTTTTGTTCATATAAGGGAATGAGTAGACAGCCTAATTAAATTATTTACTGAAAGTCTACAAAAGCTCGGAAATTCTGATCAGTCAGAATCCCATCTCTTTTAGCAGGTGACACCCAAAAGAGAGGTGAGGTGTTGAGAGTGGAAGAGGAGAGAACCGGGATGTCCTTGATGGAATGCTCCCTGTGAAATCCTGATGGGGTAGAAAGTGAGGACCGGTAATCCTAATGGTGTCCTGGGAGCGAAGAGAAGGGGTGAGGGCAAAAGTGCAGGAAATAGGTCGGATACAGCTAAGGGTCCTATCAAGCATGTCCCCTGGCCAACATTTCTGTCTCAGACCTGCTGCAGTACTCCAGCAAGGTTCAATGCAAGCTGGAAGAACTGCATCTCTATTGCATTTGGATACCCTGCAGTCTTCAGAACTCAGTAGTGAGATCAATACCTTTAGAACCTGAATACCTCCTTCCATTTCTTTTACCCGGTCTGGCACCTCAGGCCTTGTCATGACATGGGCTGCTTTCGGCATAGCTATTCATTTTCACCTACCCAATCTCTCCATTGTCAGCATTTCTCCTTCCCGGCTTGTTATCAATAACTCCTTTATCTGCCCAACCTTCTTTCCCTCTTCTGAGCACCATCTCCACCTATCCACTCACTTTATTTCTCCCCAATCCCCTTTCCTCAATATAAATACCACCTTTTCCTAACTGGCATCAGCTCTGAAGAAGTGTCACTGAACTCAAAGCATTAAGTTTGTTTTCTCTCCCTAGATCTGCTGAGATCTCCAGCAATTCCTGTTTTTGTTTCAGACCTTCAACACGTGAATTTCTTTGTTTTATCTTTATCATGGAATCGTGCAGTAAGACAGGCACATGTGCTCATTACTGCCAGACCTTTGGGATGTCCAGGCCACTGGTGCCATTCTTAAACCCCAATTCCACACTGTTTCAGACAGTGCAAGCCACAGAGTACACTTCACACTATGGTCCTGTACCATTGCCCACAACGAAATGGCCATGAAAAGTAGGTTGGATCTTCAGTTCAGCTACAGTGACTGAGAAGTCCTGTCACAACAGTGCCCTGGGCAAAGAAGGAAGAAGATTAATGTTTATCTGTGTTCCATAAGGGTAAGTGCCACTATCTTCTATCTGCTACTTCTCACTTGCAAAACCACACTACACTCGAAGTCTGTCATTGCACATGTCTCTCACCAAGGCTCATTGAATCCAATACTCACCATTGCATGCAACGTGTTCATCCAAAGTTTCTCACCCACCTGATCCTTGCAAACTCATAATCATTCCAATCCTCTGCATACCTTACTTATTCGCTATTGACAATCCACCACCAAGTGGGTTTAAACTAGCTCAGCAGGGGGATGGGAATCTGTGTCATAGTTCTAGTACACAGGTGGATGAGAGTAGGGAGGACAGGGACAGGATTTCATGGTCACAGGAATGTGCTGCCAGACAGCAAGCTGGTTTGAAATGTGTCTACTTCAATGCCAGGAGTATCCGAAAAAAGGTAGGTGAGTTTGCAGCATGGGTAGGTACCTGGGACTTTGATGTTGTGACCATTTTGGATACATGGATAGAGCAGGGTGAGGAATGGATGTTGCAGGTTCCAGGGTTTAGATCTTTCATTAAGATCAGGAAGATGGTAAAAGGTGGGGGGGGGGGGGTTTGGTTTTGTTAGTCAAGGACAGTATAATGGTGGCTGAAATACGAGGACTCATCTGCTGAGGTGGTATGGGTTGAGGTTAGAAACAGAAGAGGAGAGGTCACACTGCTGGGAGGCTTTCATAGCCCTCTGCAGAGTTCCAGGAATGTGCAGGAGAGGATTGGCAAATCAATTCTGGGCAGCAGTGAAAGGAACAGGGTCATTATGGGTACTTATCTTACCTAACATTGACTGGAAATGCTATAACTCTCGTATGTTGGATGGATCAGTTTTTGTCCAACGTGTGCAGGAGGGGTTCCTGACACAGTATGTCGAAGGGCTAACAAGAGGGGAGGCCACACTGGATCTGGTACTTGGTAATGAACCAGGCCAGGTGTTTGATTTAGTGGTAGGTGAGCACTTTGGAGGGAGTGGCCATAATTTGGTTATGTTTAGTTTAGCGATGGAAAGGGATCGGTACATGCCACAGCACAGGTCAAGAGTTATAGTTGGAGGAAGGGCAATTATAATGTGAGTAGGCAAGACTTAGGAGGCATAGAATGGGGTAGCAAAATGCAGGGGATGGGGACAATCGAAATGTGGAGCTGCTTTAAGGAACAGATATCACGTGTCTTTGATAGGTATGTCCCTGTCAGGCAGGGAGAAAGTGATAAAGTAAGGGAACCGTGGTTTACTAAAGAAATTGCATCTCTTGTTAAGCAGAAGAAGGAGATTTATGTGACATTGAGGCAAGATGGTTCAGATGAGGCTATGCAGGGTTACAGATTAGTTAGGAATTATTTAAAGAGAGAGTTAAGAAGAGCAAGGAGGGGACATGAGCAATCTTTAGCAGATAAAATAAAGGAGAACCCTAAAGGTTTCTATAGGTATGTGAGGAATAAAAGGATGACTAGGGTAGGGCCAAAGACAGAAGTGGGAAGTTGTGTGTGGACTCTATGAAAATCGGGGAGGTGCTTAACAAATATTTCTCATCGGTTTTCACTCAAGAAAAAGAGAATATTGTAGAGGAGAAAACTGAGATACGGGTTATTAGAATAGAAAGGATCGAGGTTAGTAAGGAGGAGCTGCTATCAATTCTAGAAGGAGTGAAAGTAGACAAGTCCTCTAGGCCAGATGGGTTTCACCCAAGGATTCTCTGGGAAGCTAAGGAGGAGATAGCAGAGCCTTTGGCCTTGATCTTTGAGTCGTCATTGTCTACAGGCTTGGTACCAGATAACTGGAGGATACAAATGTTGTGCCCTTGTTCAAGAAGGGCAGCAGAGGTAACCCAGGTAATTATAGACCAGTGAGCCTTACATCCGTTGTAGGAAAAGTTTTGGAAAGAATTATAAGAGATAGGATTTAAAATCATCTAACAAGCAACAATTTGATTGGAGATAGTCAACATGGTTTCATCAAGGGAGGCCATGTCTCACAAACGTCATTAAGTATTTTGAGAAGGTGGCCATGCAAGTGGATGAGGGTAGGGCAGTTGATGTGGTGTACATGGACTTCAGTAAAGCCTTTGATAAGGTTCCACATGGTAGGCTGTTGGAGAAAATTCAGAGGCATGGAATTGAGGGTGATTTAGCAGTTTGGATTAGAAACTGGCTTTCTGAAAGAAGGCAGCAAGTGGTGGTTGATGGAAAATATTCCGGCTGGAGTCCGGTTACTAGTAGTGTGCCACAAGGATCTGTTTTGGGACCACTGCTGTTTGTCATTTTTATAAATGACTTGGATGCAGGCATAGGTGGATGGGTTAGTAAGTTTGCAGATGACAATAAAGTTGGTGGAAGAAGAATGTTACAGGTTGCAGGGGGACTTGGATAAGCTGCAGAATTGGGCTGAGAGGTGGCAAATGGAATTCAATGCAGATAAATGTGAGGTGATTCACTTTGGAAAGAATAAAAGGAAGGCAGATTACTGGGTCAATGGAAAGATTCTTGGTAATGTGGATGTGCAGATGGATCTTGGAGTCCATGTACATGGATCCCTGAAAGTTGCCACCCAGGTTGATGGTGCTGTTAAGAAGGCATACGGTGTGTTAGGTTTTATTGGTAGAAGAATTGAGTTCTGGAGCTGTGATGTCATGTTGCAACTGTACAAAATGCTAATGTGGCCTCCCTTAGGATATTGTATACAGTTCTGGTTGCCCCATTACAGGAAGGTTGTAGAAGCATTGGAAAATGTGCAGAGGAGATTTACCAGGATGTTGCCTGGTCTGGAGCAAAAGTCTTATGAGGAAAGGCTGAGAGACTTGGGTCTTTTCTCATTAGAGAGAAGAAGGTCATGTGGGGATTTAATAGAGACATACAAGATGATCAGAGGATTAGATACGATGGACTGTGAGAGTATTTTTCCTAGGATGGTGATGTCAGCTTGTACAAGGTGCATAGCTACAAATTGAGGGGTGATAGATTTAAGACAAATGTCAGAGGCAGGTTCTTTACTCAGAGAGTGGTAAGGGTGTGGAATACCTTGCCTGCCAATGTAGTTAACTCAACCACATTAGGGGCATTTGAACAATCCTTGGATAAGCACATGGATGTTGATGGGGTAGTGTAGGGGGATGGGCTTAGATTAGTTTACTGATTGGCGCAACATTTAGGGCCAAAGGGTTCTATGTTCTAAGTGCAGAACCATACTGTAAGTGGCTCAAAGATGTGTCATGACGGTGTGACATTGTCAGATGCCAATATCTGTGGAAATGTGGTGTGTGCAGCCATTGTCTATGGCATGTGTAAAGATGTTGGTGCCAGGTTGCCACAATGGATGCTTATAGCAGCAAGTGGCAAGCTGGAATCTTTAAGTAATCACTCTCAGTTTCATGTCAGGAGATCTTATCAACTAGTATCTAGCTGGCACGTCAGAGAATGGGAAACTGCAAATTCATGAGATGAGATTCAGTGGTAATTAGGTTGATCATGAACAATAACCTGTGCAATTGGATTGCTCACTAGCAAGAATTTAGTCTTGCTGATCGAATCTTGATTGGAAATGAGGCTTTTTGTTATTGACATAAAGAAAATCCTCACTGCGCATCTCACCCAATTTTCTTAACTTTCCCATCATACCCCTCATTGTTCAGGGGCTGGGTAGATTCCACCCAATATTTTGAGTCCCGTATGACTGTTCTTCAGAACTTGAGGCAGAAAAGTGGTGGGATTTAATGCTGTGAAAAAAGGCAAGAGGAACAGAAGGAAAGTCAGGGCAAGGTTGGAGGGCACAGGAGAACAGGTGTCACAGAATAAAAAGCCAAAGGGAATGGCAATAGTGGAAATGGTTGAAAAGAAGAGACAGGTTCAGAGTAGGTGTTGATATAATTATAAAATATTGATCAGTTCTGACAAAATCAAAATCAAATAAACCAGACACAGGAGAGGAGGAGCGATTGATACTGGCATCTCCATGGCAGTATCCATGGCTGTACCTTGTGAACGTTTTCCAGCCATAACTGCAAGATAAACTGGCAGCAGCAATGACTATATTATCCTATGGAAAGTGTACAACAGTCCCTTCCAATGCAGCAAACAGCTAAAGGTGAAACTCACTAGATTCTCGATTCACATCTCTGCCCAAGACCAACAATGCTTACATCTACTTCTTACTGCCAAGTGCTCCCTTACTGATCCTTCTTTTATTCCCTGATTGAGTTGCATGACCCATGCTGATCCCATCTCCACAACTGTACAGGAACTGCACAGTTACTCCTGATTCAAGTTCGAGGAGTCAGAACATTTCCCAACTTAACAGATAATCAATCATTCATGAGGGATTGACTAACTCCATGCATTAGTTCCTTTAAAACCATTAAAGACACTATAATTTGTGAAGCAGTCATTGCAACAAATCAATTGATTTGGCTGTTTCTTCACTGTGTCCTACACCTGCATGCACACAACATGGGTGCTGGGGATAATTAAGCACTAACGATGTTTGCTGGTAGTGGTGGGGGGGGGGGGTTTAATTTAAAAAAACTAGGAGATTAGAATTAAATATATAAGAATCAGTTTGGAATAAAAAAGAGAAAATCAGTTGATTTGGCTACATGAAGCTTGCAAATTCACAGGAGACTGTGTTCCGGGAAGAGTCATAACATTGTATGCAACACGTAATCCTTAAATATGAGCACTCTTAAAGGCAAGATACAAATACAAGAAACCCCTTTCTTCCAAAAACAAAGTTTAATGAATTATAATAGCAAATGAGTCTTTGAGTCTATAAAACATGGAGGTAATTTGCTGAGACATCCTATGATGATGACATCATCTGGATTTACTGTTGATTTCCAGACTCAGTAACTTTGTCTGTCTTTCATGTCTGTGTTATCAAGATTTTATTTCATGGACTTCATTTGATACTCCAGAATTTACTTATCCTGAAGCATCACAGCTAAGATTATAACCTGGTGCTATGTGATTTTTAACTTCATCACAGCTAAGGCTTTTTCCAGATGAGCCACTGACTGATCTCATTCCTCGAGCTGTTTCAAATCTTTGTGGCATTCATGGTTTTGATGATTAGGAACATATTTTGAAGCTTCTGGTTTTACATCCTAGATTCTTCTAATCAAATCAAAGTGTTCGGTTTCCATTGGTCCCGTATATTTTCTCTATTATAACCTGCTCTAACAACTTTCCACCATATTTCCACCTCTGCATATGATTAGATTAGATTACCTACAGTGTGGAAACAAAGTCCTTCGGCCCAACTAGTCCACACCAACCCTCCGCAGAGTAACCCACCCAGACCCATTCCCTCTAACTAATGGACCTAACTCTATGGGCAATTTTAGCATGACCAATTCACCTAACCTGCACATGTGGTAGGAAAGCGGAGGAAAACCACGCAGACACAGGGGGAATGTGCAAACTCCACACAGACAGTCGCCCGAGGCTGGAATCGAACCCAGGTCTCTAGCACTGTGAGGTAGCAGCGCTAACCACTGAGCCACTGTGCCGCCCACATTGCTATCACGTTTTTCCTCATTTTTTTCCTTTGAAGTCTGGACCTCTTCTACTTGATATTTCAGTCATTGTTGGCTTGCCACATGTCCTGCTTATCGTCTTTTACTCGAGCATTGTTAATTTCTGAAAATAACTGTCTCATAAGTGATTTTCAGCCCCCTGTTGTATGTCCTATGCATCTCCATCTGCTTTTACAGGTCATTCATTTTCTCCAGAACTACTTTGATATCAAGGTGATATTGCTGTAACTGCTACTGCTAGGCCCCTTTGTTTCACATGAGATTTACTTCAGACTGAAATCATTCATTTCATTGCTTTCTTCACGCAAAGCATGTAGCTCATCCTGCTTCCCGTCTTTCTCTTTCAACTCTTCATTTACCTTTGAGAGCTCAGCAGTAATGCCCTCTGAAGAATTTGTCACCTCAGAATTAGGATTCTCAAGTTCTGATTTATTCTGAATTAGTTTTCTGGCCTTTTCCTCTTGAAGTTTCATTTTTCTCTTGACACTGAGCTGAGAATTTAGCTGTACTAATTCTCACAAGAGTGAAACTTTCCATTTTTCTTTCACATTCAGGTCTGCAAGTGTTTCTTGAATAGTCTGCTTCCATTTCTGCTGTATCTGTGATGTTTGACTGATTCAATGGATTGTGACAGTGCAAGCTGCATGCTGGTATACCTCCAATTGTTCATCCAGTGATATCTACATGGTCAAACACCTGTGCTGTCAAATTGGATGTACTTCCACTCCAACGCTATTGATCTCACACATTGAATTGGTTGTCATGACGTTGAGGGCTGTCCCATGCATTTTGACAATACAGAATAATGCTGTCAACTGTGTATTTCACCTGAAGACTAACTTACTTGTTGACAGTTCAAGTATGACAAGCCTCATCAAAATGATGTTTTCTAGTGCTGCTGTTCGAGTGTGTCATATTAATGGTAACAATCTAATAATCAATTGCTCATCAGAAATTGAAAAATTCCATTGGTTAGTTTATTTAATATCTAAAAATACAAAATATGGAAGCAGACGTTACAACAAATAACTATGTATACATATAAAGCAGACGAACTGCCAAGAGATGTCACAACAGAAGACACAATATAAGCACAGTATATAGAGTCCTTCAAGGTGAATTCTCTTAAATGCAAGGTAGACAGACCTATAATCTATGTTTAATAATTTAATCAGGACTGCTCATTGACTTCAAGGGCCAGATGTTCACTGTTGGGTGCAGGTAGGAACAGCCAGAACTAACAACCAGAAAGATGGCACTGACAGTCTGTGTACCAGACTAGCACCTCAAGTCCCAATGCAGCCAATTTTCCTGCGAGAGGTGGAAGGGCAGGATAGCAAATGACCCACAGCAATTAAAACACTTTAAGGACTTTGTTAGGAGCTTGCTATTTTTCTAAAGCTTCAGGAGGAACAGGAGGCTATTGGTGCTGTCTTATGAAGAGCAGCTGAAAGCGGTCAAGAATAGGGTTTTGAATAGGGTAGTTCAGCTTCTAGAGAAGAGGTTTCATATGGCTAAGAATTGAAAACTTCTATAGTCAACCCTCCCACTGATCCCAAGTTCATGATTTCCATTTGTACTCTGAAATGTGAGAAGTCTGCATTTTCCATTCTTTAAAGTTTTAACTCTAAAGGCAGCCTCAGTAATGGCTGTTAGAGAGGGTCAGAATGAGACCCATCTTTTCAGTGACCCACTTTACTGCCTTCCCCCACTGGTCACTATATAACTTACTGGCAAACCCATTCCTGACCAAATGTCAGCTCAATGCCACCAAAATATTTCTGCTTCCTGTCAGAGGTGACTTTATGACCAAACCATCCTTTTTCCACTTCGACCTGAAATGCAGTCCCAACTATTACAATTTCTATTATTCAAACTGTGCAGAATTATTTCCTTCCATATTGATACGCTACACTTGATTATCCTCTCTCCCTCAAGGAGCTCTTTAGTTAAAGAGTCAACCGAAAACGTTTAAATGACATTGATAGATTTTTATTCGACATAGCTTTACTGAACCAGATAATTAAATGGGGTTAAGCTATAAATCAGACACGATCTAGTTGAAAGTCATACAGTCTCCATTTGAAAAATTATCTGTTCCTTAATTTCAACATCTATTTGCTTCCTTAAGGATTATGTATTAGTTAGTTCTTCACTTAGACATTAATGTATTAAGGGTGAGTTATACTTCTGAAGAACTCCTTGCAAAACATTGAGGATTGTAAATATGATAGTGTACAAACCTCCACATCTACATTCTACAAACTTCACTTATTGGTCAGTTATTGCAATCTGATATATTTAATGTAATGCTTTTCAATTTAAATCATTCAAAAATATGGAAACACACAATATCATAGTACAGTACTTGCAATGCAATAGATGAGGGCTACTGAAATTCTTGTAGAGGAAGCATGTTTACATGTTACAACTATTGGACAGGAATTTATAATAATAATGTTTTAAACTTAAACATACACTTTCAGAAAATATTGAAATTAAAATGAAAAGGCTGGAGATATGATAAGCAGGAAAAGATCAGCTCATCCCATGTATGACACCTGCAACATCTTTCCCCAACAATGCATCATCCTCCACCCTGCCTCACCCTCACTCCACCCTGCCTCACCCTCACTCCACCCTGCCTCACCCTCACTCTACTGCACCCTCCACCCTGCCTCACCCTCACTCCACCCTGTCTCACCCTCACTCACTACACCCTCCACCCTGCCTCACCCTCACTCCACCCTGCCTCACCCTCACTCTACTGCACCCTCCACCCTGCCTCACCCTCACTCCACCCTGTCTCACCCTCACTCACTACACCCTCCACCCTGCCTCACCCTCACTCCACCCTGCCTCACCCTCACTCCACTACACCCTCCACCCTGCCTCATCCTCACTCCACCCTGCCTCACCCTCACTCCACCCTGTCTCACCCTCACTCCACAGCACCCTCCACCCTGTCTCACCGTCACTCCACTAAACTCTCCACCCTGCCTCACCCTCACTCCACTGCACCCTCCACCCTGCCTCATCCTCACTCCACTACACCCTCCACCCTGCCTCACCCTCACTCCAGTACACCTTCCACCCTGCCTCATCCTCATTCCACCCTGCCTCACCCTAACTCCACTGCACCCTCCGCCCTGCCTCACTCTCACTCCTTCCTGCCTCACCTTCACTCCACTAAACCCTCCACCCTGCCTCACCCTCACTCCACTGCACCCTCCACCCTGCCTCACCCTGCCTCACCCTCACTCCACTGCACCCTCCGCCCAGCCTCACCCTCACTCAACTGCACCCTCCGCCCTGCCTTACCCTCACCCCACTCACCCTCCACCCTGCCTCACCCTCACTCCACCCTGCCACACCTTCACTCCACTACACCTTCCACCCTCCACCCTGCCTCACCTCACTCCACCCTGCCTCACCCTCACTCCACTGCACCCTCCACCCTGCCTCACCCTCACTCTACTGCACCCTCCACCCTGCCTCCCCCTCACTCTACTGCACCCTCCACCCTGCCTCACCCTCACTCCATCCTGCTTCACCCTCACTCCATGCACCCTCCACCCTGCCTCACCCTCACTCCACTGCACCCTCCACCTGCCTCACCCTCACTCCACCCTGCCTCACCCTCATTCCACTACACCCTCCACCTTGCCTCACCCTCACTCCACCCTACCTCACCCTAACTCCACTACACCCTCTGCCCTGCCTCACCCTCACTCCACTGCACCCTCTGCCCTGCCTCACTCTCACTCCACCCTGCCTCACTCTCACTCCATTGCACCCTCCACCCTGCCTCACCCTCACTCCACCCTGCCTCACCCTCACTCCACTGCACCCTCCACCCTGCCTCCCCTCACTCCACCCTGCCTCACCCTCACTCCATTGCACCCTCCACCCTGCCTCACCCTCACTCCACCCTGCCTCACCCTCACTCCACTGCACCCTCTGCCCTGCCTCACCCTCACTCCACTGCATTTAATTGTTCTAAATAAAATAATAATTTAGCAATTTAGAAAGAAAACAGAGTATTTTTTGAAGATAATGGAGGCTTTGACACAAACTGCAATCCTCTTTGTTAAAATAGTGGCGCCAGCAGATGGGAGGATTATCCCTGTTCAAAAAAGAGAACAATAGATTGGAAGTCAGTCAGTCTGATGTCAGTGATGATGAAACCAATAGAGTACATAGAATTGTTACTTGGAAAATATTGCCAAGTTTTGCCAAGAAAACAGCCAACACAGATTTGTGAAAGGCAAGTTTGTGGATGGTTCTTTGATGAATGAGAGAATTGATTAAATTAATGAGGTTAATATTATGTGCATTGACTTTCAAAACAGAAAGTGCCTTAAAATATATTTGTCAGCAATATTGAAGTTTAGAGTATAAAAGGGTCAGTAATTGAATGTGCTAAAATTGGTTCAGGAACATATTTTCACAGGGCTAGGCTCTCTGGAGAATTTTAAAATGGTGGGTTGAACCTTAGTGAAAACGTTGTGTCCTATTTTTGTAATATGTTGCAGGTATTTTTTGATAGAGGGGTTAAGTAATCCTTGGGCAACATTGCTGGGGTGTGGAAGGGGTTTCGTGGCAATTGGGATTGTTAACTCCAGAGAACATTGTGTGAAAGAGATGAATAGACCCCTTGGATTGTCAAACTTATAAAAAGAACTATTAATACCTGGCAACATTTTGTTTTTTAAATTTTTTTAAAAGTGTTTTTATGACTGAGAATGCATTTATTCAATAGAATGTAGTTTGAACAACTTTAGGTAAATGAAATGCAGAATTCTTTGAAAGCAGTGCTGGTGATAACTGTGCAGGAATTTGAGGTATCTACTGGACCTGGTCCATGTTTCAGATGCATGCAGGAGGATAGGCACCAGGACTGCTTTGTAGACCATGAACCTGGTGCTGAGTTTGAAGTCTCAGACTTCAAACACTCTGTTGCTTAGGCATCTGAAGGCTGTACTGGTGGATTGAATTCAATGATGGATTTCATCGTTAATATCTGCTCACAGCAAAAGGAGGCTCCTGAGGTCTGTAAAGTGACTCACATTATCCAGGGCTCACCTTGGATTTTAATATTTGCAGAACAGTGCTGTTTGGCAGGAGTGGGTTAGCAGAGAGTTAGTGGATATTTAGTCTGAGACTCATTTCTGTCGCATGCATTGGTGGTTTGTAGCTTAGCCAATGATATGCACACATTCAGGCATTGTCTGCATACTGCAGCTTGATGATAGAAGTCCAGGAGATCCTGGATCTCCTGATTGTTCTCATTGATGCTACTTTGGTGTTTTCAGGTCAAGAGGCCAAGCATATCCACATTAATGCTGATGACAATGGTTTGCAGAGTGGACTGGGCACTTTGGGCACTCTGTGCCGCTGGCACATTGGTCATCACCAGGTTGGCTGTGAGATACCCGCCTGAGTAGTTCAAAGTAGGAGATAGATGCTTTTGGAGCTAAAGGGATCAAAGAGTGTGAGAGGAAAGTGAGAGCAGGGAACTGAGTTAGATGATCAGCCATGATCATACTGAATGGTAGGGCAGGCTTGAAGGATTAAAGGTAAAAACAATGACTGCAGATGCTGGAAACCAGATTCTGGATCAGTGGTGCTGGAAGAGCACAGCAATTCAGGCAGCATCCGAGGAGCAGCAAAATCGACGTTTCGGGCAAAAGCCCTTCATCAGGAATAAAGGCAGACAGCCTGAAGCATGGAGAGATAAGCTAGAGGAGGGTGGGGGTGGGGAGAAAGTAGCATAGAGTACAATAGGTGAGTGGGGGAGGAGATGAAGGTGATAGGTCAGGGAGGAGAGGGTGGAGTGGATAGGTGGAAAAGGAGATAGGCAGGTAGGACAAGTCCAGACAAGTCAAGGGGACAGTGCGGAGCTGGAAGTTTGAAACTAGGATGAGGTGGGGGAAGGGGAAATGAGGAAGCTGTTGAAGTCCACATTGATGCCCTGGGGTTGAAGTGTTCCGAGCCAGAAGATGAGGCGTTCTTCCTCCAGGCATCTGGTGGTGAGGGAGCGGCGGTGACCTATTCCTGTTCCTATTTTCTATGTCCCTATGAAAAGTGTGGTTATTGCTTATGAGAGTCAGTCTCAAGCTGAATGAGAGGAATATGGCAAATTGCTCCAGTATGAAACTTGAACTGCTGGCTTTCAGGTGAGCTATTTCCCAAACATTCAACGACAACCTGCTCAATGATAACAATCCAAGCTGGGAGCAACATAGACCAGATAAGCCCTGGACATATCCAGTTTCTGTTCTAGATCCAGTAGGTCAGGAAAAATTAGTGCAAATGCTGACGCCCTTAGACAGAAGACTAACCCCGAGAGTAAAACACCCCTGCCAATTTGGAGAGGGCTGTTGTAGATGCTATGTCCATACCTCAGTCAAAGGCAGCATTTTGACCCCAATTCTCTATGACGTTCAAAAAAAGTTTCAATATAATGTCACACGTGGACTTTGGAGTGAATTCAGATGCAGATAGGTAAAGCCAGGCATGATTTCACCATTGCTATAAATCTCTTAAAAGAGGGCATAGTCAGTTTCAGTTGATTGACACAGGGATCAGGAAACTGTCCAATTACTGGAAGGCCCCGATCCAACAACAGTGCCAACTCAAAAGAGAGTTCAAATGGAACAAAAACTGTAGAGATGCTAGGACGGGATCAAGGAGGAAGATAGAATTCTCTGTCGGCTGATTTGTGTCAAGGAGAGAGATTTGAAACAACCATCCTTCTTAATAGCCTCAATTTTCAGGTTTTGATTGTAGTTCATGATCATGCAGGACACCAAGTGTTGGAGAAGCCAAACTGCACTGACGAGAGAGTGGTGTCACTGGTCCAGGGTGGTGCTGATATAGATGACCATCTCTGCAATTGAGAGAGATATACTTGGACCAAAGCAGAGAAGCAACCTTATGAGAGTCCACCAATGGGATCACCAAGACATCTCTAAAAATCCTTAAACGGATTATTCAGGTCTTGACGAGTAACTGGACTAAGTGCATTCTTGTTCTCATGGATGTTTTCACCAACTTCACTCAGGCCATTCCCACCTGTAACCAAAAGGTCTCAACAGTGGTCAGGGTATTAGTATGTGATTGATTAGTTTATTAGGCTGTTCTGTGTTAGAATTACAGTGATCCTAACTACAAGAGTAAGTCCTACAGGAGATTTGCAGTGTATCCAATCTTTTTAAGAACAAGATCACTTTTTGAATTTAAGCCCAATTCAGAATCTACCCTGAAGATAATATGGAATTAACAGTTTATTTTAGTCCTATACAAATCTAAAACTAATTATATATAATTAGTCATTTTGTCCTCTGCGCACCAAGCCTTAGTGTAATACACTTGACTGCGTATTATCTTCTTGAAATCTGGGTGCTGGATTGAGAAGGCTAGTCATATAGAGTCCATCAAATGGCTGATGGCTGAGTGTGATAAGTTTATAAGTTTGCTCGCTGAGCTGGAAGGTTTGTTTTCAGACATTTCGTCACCATGACTAGGTAACATCACCAATGAGAGTCTCCGGTGAAGCGTTGGTGGTATGTTCCACCTCTCTATTTATGGGGGGTCTTGGTTTCTTGGTGGGTAATGTCATTTCCAGTTTGTTTTTCAAGGGAAGGTAGATAGGGTCTAAATCGATGTTTTTATTGATGAAGTTCTGGTTAGAATGCCATGTGTCTAAGAATTCCCATGCATGTCTTTGTTTCGCCTGTCCTAGGATGTGTGTCTTTAAATTCCCAGTCTTTGACTCCCTCAATAAAAACATCGATTTAGATCCTATCTACCTTCCCTTGAAAAGAAAAAAAAATGACGTCACCCCCCCCCCCCCCCCCCCCTTAAGAAATAGAGAGGTGGTACATACCACCAGTGCTTCACCGGAGACTCTCACTGATGATGTTACCTAGTATAGTGACGAAATGTCTGAAAACAAACCTTCCAGCTCAGCGAGCTAATTTACATACTTATCATCAACCTGATCTACAAATCTTCTCAAACATCGCTAGCTGAGTGTATTTTTGGATTTGATATCTTCATTTGAGAGAATGCTGTCTCACAATAGTACGTGGAATTAAAGTAAGCTTTCACTTTAAAAGCGCAAAATGATAGGAATATATAATAAACAAACCATCACATACTAATACTTTGGCTACAGTTGAGGCCTTTTGGTCAGAGGTGGGCATAGTTTGCATGAACTTGACGAAGACATCCATAAGAACAAGAACATGCTCAAGCTAGTTCTAACCAAGGACAAAGACTGAAAATCCATTGCAAGGACTTCTTGGGTTTATGGATATTCAGAAATCACTGTCCTTTACTATGACTTTCAGCTCAATATTATTTTGCATAGTAATTATCTCCATAAAGCATCCAGTGCTTTGTAAATCAAACACATCATGGCATGTCAGAGCCATCCTACCCAATGTCTACATAAAGGAATGGATTTAAGACATCACATCGAATTGTTGAAATCACTGTAGAAGTCCTCTGACTTCTTCAGGTGTTTACTGAAGTTTTCTGGTGGAACCATTTTTCTTTGTCCTTAATAAGTGCTAGGTTTTTTTTCCAGACCCAGGGAGTGCTGCAGAAATTACTTTTTAACTGGGAAGACCTTAGACCAAGTTTCAATTTGAATGTATTCATAAAACTGACCATATGTGCTAAGTCTCTGTCCTTTTCCAGCAGTTAACAGTTCAGCTCATTCAGTTTTGGCATTATGCCTATAAGGGATCCAAAGTCGAACTGTGCATTGTCTGACAGCTCATTACACATTTCACTCCTTACTTTAAGAAAAATGATTATAAAACATCAGATCTAAAATCTTTGCATGATCTTTCCTCGTCTTAACCACCTCATATCAGTTCACCATAGGTAACGCTGAGTTCATCAAGCCTGGATTTATATAGGCAGAGTTGGAGGGCTCCTGCTTGAACCAAGTTTAAAATCTTAACAGTAACTTGCGTTACATGAGAAAAGTCCATGCGTTCACTCATTAATGTTTGCTGGTGGAGTAGACAGTGATAATTGACAAAAGAGGACAAATCAGATTAACTTTTGCAAAATCCTACAAAGCTTGCATTCAGTCCAAGCATGGCTGGTGCACCTTCAGTTGTAATGGGAACTAGTTTCTTGACTGGAATGAGTTTTTCAAACACATACCTTTTGAATTTATTGTAGACATCATCACCCCTTTCTCCCCTCTTTCAGGAAAAGGGAGAGCAGATCCTCTTTAGCTGTTATATTCTGAAAGCACAAGCTTAAAATATCAGTGGGCAGTATTGGTCATGTCAATGGATTCATTGAACTGCAGTGAGGCACATTCACAGTCCTCCAGCTCCTGCTATAGTTACTGAAGGACGTCTTTGGATAAAGATTCCACTCATGGTCTCTAACGCTCTATAACAAGCAAGGAATAGAGGAACACAGACCATATCAAGCAGATGGGATTCATTTAGAACAGCATCACGGTGGGCCAAAGGGCCTGTTCATATTCTGTACTGTTCTATGTTCATCTTAACTACCAAACAAAAAACAGGTGTTTGTGAGAAAAAGTTGCCCCTTAAGTCCCTTTTAAATCTTTCCCCTCACCCTAAACCTATGGCTTCTAGTTCTGGACTCCTCCAACCCAGGAAAAAGACCTTGTCGATTTACCCTATCCATGCCCCTCATGATTTTATAAAACTGTATAAGGTCTCCCCTCAACCTCTGATGCCCCAGGGAAAAAAGCCCTGGTCTATTCCTCTCCTTATAGCTCAAACCCGACAACTCTGGTAACATCCTTGGAAATCTTTTCTGAATCCTTTTAAGTTTCACAACATCCTTCCTATAACTGGGAGACAAGAATTGCACAAAAAATTCTAAAAGTGGCCTAGCTAATGTCTTCTACAGCTGCAACATGACCCCCGCAACTCATATACTAAATGCGATGACCAATAAAGGAAAGCATACCAAAGATCTTCACTATCAACCTGAGACTCCATTTTCAAGGAGCTATGAACCCAAACTTCAAGATCACTTTGTTCAGTAACACTTCCCAGGACCTACCATTAAGTGTGTAAGCCCTGTTCTGATTGGCCTTTCCAAAATGCAGCACCTTACATTCATTTAGATTAAACTCCGCCTGCCACTCCTCAGCCCATTGTCCCTACTGATCATTATACCTCTGAGGTAACCTCTGAGGGTGACACGGTGGCTCAGTGATTAGCACTGCTGCCTCACCGCACCAGGGACCCAGGTTCAATTCCCACCTCAGGTGACTGTCTATGTGGAGTTTGCACATTATTCCCGTGTCTGCGTGAGTTTCTTTCGGGTGTTCCGGTTTCCTCCCACTATCCAAAGCTGTGCAGGTCAGGTGAATTGGCCATGCTAAATTGCCCATAGTATTAGGTGCATTAGTCAGGGGTAGTTATAGGGTCTGATTACACTTTGGAGAGTCGGTGTGGACTTGTTGGGTTGAAGGGCTGCTTCCATACTGTAGGGAATCTAATCTTCTTCACTGTCCACTAAACCTCCAATTTTGGTGTCATCTGCAAACTTACTAACTATACATCCTATGTTCACATCCAAATCATTTATATAAATGATATAGAGCAGTGGACCCAGCACTGATCCTTGTGGCACACCACTGGTCACAGGCCTCCAGTCCGAAAAACAACCCACCACCACCACCCTCTGTCTTCTACCTTCGCTCCAGTTCTGTATTCAAATGGCTATTTCTCCCTATATTCCATGTGATCTAACCTTGCTAACCAGTCTACCACGAGGAACCTTGTCGAATGACCTACTGAAGTCCACATAGATCACATCCACCACGCTGCCGTCATCAATCCTCTTGGCTACTTCTTCAACAAACTCAATCAATTAGTGAGACATGACTTCTCATGCACAAAGTGAGTCAACGTGAGTGTTGGTCCTCAAAGTGTAAGGTTGCAGAGAAATGAGCATGGCATTTACGCCTACAATGCACACATGATCACTGCCCTCTTTCTAGACTGCTGATCATCCTACTTCACTCAGGGTGGAACACAAACCCATGCTGCAATCTGTGTTCAGGTTGATGCTGTGGCCTCCTATGGTATCTAAGAGGAATAATGACTGTCCGACTCTCCACTACCCTGTCCCCAACACCTTCAAGTCCCTATATTTTTCTCATCAACCTGTTTAGAGATGTTATTTCACACCTCTGGAGCAGATGGGATGTAACCACACTACCACTGTCTGAGAGTGGAAAACTAGCTTACCTTTCTGCATTGTTGAGGCTCAAACACCACAGTTTAAGGAACAGTTCCTGGCTTGCTGCATCCAAAACAGCTGGACTTCAAATATGGCTCCTGAGGAGTTTACACTGGAACCTTTACAAGAAACCTGTCCAGGATCTAGATTATATCATTAATGAGCAATGGTTCAGGCACTATGAAAGTCACCTCACAAATGTATTTTAACTGCAAATAGGAAAATTCCATCCAATGTGTTATTTCCTGTTTTAATAGACATTTTCAGGGCAAAATTTGCCCATGAAAAATAATTTTACATTTTGGATAGACATAGATGTCAATGGCAAAGTTGTCAATAATTCCTTCAGTCCCAGCTGATGAAATTGCTTCCATGTATTTTCTAATGAAATAATTTGCATGATTTTTGGCCACAGGGCTTATGATATATGCTGATGATATATGATCACATGCACGCACACACAAAAACACATGAACAAACACAGGAATAGGGTATGATTCTCATCATCTAACAAATTCTGAAAGGTCCTTTCAATTTACTAGTACACTTACAACACATGAAAGGTTTAGCTTGAAGTTGTTAGAAGATTGAAGCACAATCCATGTTAAATTTCAATAATATACTTTCACACAATATGGATTAACAGAAGATACAGAATTGACAGATATAGCATTCCTTATAGTTGTGTTATATCAGGTAGTGCACAATGCATTATTATGCTGCTGAAACTTTAGTGTCGACTTGCAACAAATAGGTCAAACCAAATTAAAGGACTACTTTATAATTCACTCACAGGATGAAGTTTTCAATGAAAGAACAGCTTTTACTCTCAGTCCCTAATTGCCCACAATTAGGTCATTGTCCTAAGATAGCTTCTTGATCTCTGTGAACCCTGTGTAGGTATTGCCATCTTTCTTTTAGCGAGGGAATTTCAGTAAAAATTACAAAAATATTGATATATTCCCCAGTCAGAATCATTTGTGGGTGGCATGGTGGCACAGTGGTTAGCACTGCTGCCTCACAGCACCAGAGACCCGGGTTCAATTCCCGACTCAGGCGACTGACTGTGTGGAGTTTGCACATTCTCCGTGTCTGCGTGGGCTTCCTCAGGGTGCTCCGGTTTCCTCCCACAGTCCAAAGATGTGCAGGTCAGGTGAATTGGCCATGCTAAATTGCCTGTAGTGTTGGGTAAATGTAGGGGAATGGGTGGGTTGCGGGTCGGTGTGGACTTGTTGGGCCAAAGGGCCTGTTTCCACACTGTAAGTAATCTAATCTAATCAAGTAACATAATTAACATAAGGCCATCTTCTCTGTAAATTTCTTTCAAATAGAGTTTCAGGCCAATTCAATAATGATCACTGAAGCAGAAAACAAAATGAAGAAAGATTGTATTTCTTAATTTTAAAATATTATTAAGCATCTCTATGGAAATGAAACGCATCTGGCTGGAAGTATTTATAGGTACTTTCAGTTTCCATATTTCTGACCACTTTGATAAGCCTCAATTTCTTGAATCCCAGAGTGTTTCACTAGCATTGATACTGCATGATTTGGAGATGCCAGTGTTGGACTGGGGCGTACAAAGTTAAAAATCACACACCAGGTTACAGTCCAACAGGTTTAATTGGAAGCACACTAGCTTTCAGAGCGCCGCTCCTTCATACTTCATAGTTTCCTTGGAATCAGAGCACCTTTTCAACAAATTCTTTTCCATACCTTCTGGGAATCGCCACCTTTACAAAGAATGAGAATAATGTCACCCAAGATCTGGCTTGTTATTAAAGTCCTTAAATAATAGCAATGGCATTGAAAAGGACTGAACTTGGAATATTGGGACTTCCAACATCCCTGACCAGGAGATATTTGGCAGGAAAGCAATATGAGGGACACAGGCTTTAGCTGAAGTTGGACACCCAAAGAGTTAGAACAAAAAGTCAGTTAGAATGTTAAATTTTTATTTCACTTCAAGCTGGACAGATAAGTGGCTTCAGCATAAATCACATCTCTCATTGCACCCAAAAGGTGCCTGGGAACTTGCTAATCAAACATCAATAAAGGAACCAATCATTGACCACAAGGAACTGGTGAACTTCAATCAGTCTCAGGAAACCTCTATTTGCCAATTACCCCTGAAAATGGTGTGATGAATTATGGAGTCACTGTGTGTATATTCGCTTCAATAAGTATCTATTACTTTGTTCACACTCTCTGAATTAGCTGAGATATGAATTTATCAATATTCCCAACAATATGAAAAACGTGCAAAAGGTTAAAAAAATGTTTTGAATATTGAGTTAAGATTAGATTAGATTATTTACAGTGTGGAAACAGGCCCCTCGGCTCAACAAGTCCACACCGCCCCGCCGAAGCGCAACCCACCCATACCCCTACACTATGGGTAATTTAGCATGGCCAATTCACCTGACCTGCACATCTTTGGACTGTGGGAGGAAACAGGAGCACCCGGAGGAAACCCATGCAGACACGGGGAGAACGTGCAAACTTCACACAGTCAGTCGCCTGAGGTGGGAATTGAACCCGGGTCTACTGGCACTGTAAGGCAGCAGTGCTAACCACTATGCCACTTCAGTTTCATGTTCACATGTTTGCTCTTCAAACGGAGTTTGTTAACGGAAGGTTACATAAGATGTATTTTGAAAACAGTTCAGTTGCCCATATTAGAAAAATCCAGGTATTATTAAGAGCATAAAGACATAGGAGTAGAAATTAGGCTACTCAGCCCATCCAATCTTCTCTGCCATTCAATCATGGCTGATACGTTTCTCATTCCAATTTCCTTCCTTTGTCCCTGTAACCCTTGATCCCCTTGATACTCAAGAACCTATCTGTCACAGTCTAAAATATACTCAATAACCTTGCCTCGACAGCCTTCTGTGGCAGTGAATTCCATAGATTCACCATTCTTTGGCTAAAGAAATTTTTCCTTATTTCCATTCTAAAAGGTCTCCCCTTTACTCTAAGGCTGTGCCCTTGGGTCCTAGCCTCTCCTACCAATGGAAACATCTTCCCAACCTCTACTCTGTCCAGGCCATTCAGTATTCTGTCTGTTTCAATTAGATTCCCCTTCATCCTTTTAAACTCCATCAAGTGTAGTCCCAAAGTCCTCAGATGTTCCTCATATGTTAAGCTTTTCATTCCTGGGGCCATTCTTGTGAACCTCCTCTGAACATGCTCCAGGGCCAGGACACCCTTCCAACATGTCTAAATCCTTCTGCAGCCTCCCTGCCTCCTCAATGCTACCTGTCCCTCTTCCTATCTTTGCATCATCTGCAAACCTAGCCAGGATGCCTTCAATTCCTTCATCTAGGTCTTTAGTGTATAAAATGAAAAGTTGTGGTCCCAACACTGGCCATAATGGAACACCACTTGTCACCAAATGCCATCCTGAGAAGTACCCTTTTATTCCTACTTTCTGCTTTCTGCCAGACAACCATTCTTCTATCGTGCTAGCATCTTACCTCTTACACCATGGACCCTTATCTCACACTTGTGTGGCACCTTGTCAAATGTCTTCTAGAAGTCCAGTCTTAACATCCATTGGCTCTCCTTGGTCTAACCTGCTCATTACTTCCTCAAAAGAATTCTAACAAATTTGTCAGGCATGACCTCCCTGTGATGAAACCATGCTGACTTTGCCTTATTTTACCATACACTTCCAGGTATTCAGAAATTTCATCTTTCACAATGGATTCCAGGATCTTACCCACAACTGAGATTAGGCTAATCAGTCTGTAATTTTCCATCTTTTGCCTTACTCCCTTTTTAAACAGGGGTGTCACATTAGCGATTTTCTAGTCATTGTGTCATGGAGATGTACAGCATGGAAACAGACCCTTCCGTCCAACTCCTCTGGTACTCTCTCTGATTAGAGTGATTCCTGAAAGATCACCACTAACACCTCCATGATCTCTTCAGTTATCTTCCTTAGATCTCTGGGGTGTAGTCCATCTGCTCCAGGTTATTTATCCATCTTCAGACCAATCAGTTTTTCTAACACCTTCTCCTTGGTGATGGCCACCATACTCAGCTCTTGAATTTTTGGGATATTACTCGTTTCTCCCACCTTGAAGACTGACATGAAGTAATTATTCAGTTCCTCAGCCCTTTCCTTGTTCCCCACTACTAACTCTCCATTTTCTAGTGGTCCAATGTCCACTTGTGCCTCTCTTTTGCCCTTTATATATCTAAAGGAACTCTTACAGTCTTTCCTTATATTACTAGCTAGCTTACCCTCATATTTTATCTTCCCCTCCATATTTCTTTTTTGCTGCCCTCTGTTGGTCTTTGTAAGCTTCCCAATCCTATGGTTTCCCACTGCCCTTCACCATATTACATGCTTTCTCTTTTGCTTTTATGCTATCCTTGACTTGCATAGTCAGCCTCACTAGTCGCCTCATCCTCCCTGTACTATGCTTGTTTTTCCTTGGGCTAAATCTCTGCTATGTCTCCGCGGTATTCCCAGAAACTCCTGCCATTGCTGTTTCACTGTCTTTCCTGCTAGGCTCCTCTCCTAGTGAATTCTACCCAACTCCTCCCTCATGCCTCTGTAGTTGCTTTTATTATTCCTGAATCATTAATACTGTGGCCGGCACGGTGGCACAGTAGTTAGCACTGCTGCCTCACAGCGCCAGAGACCCGGGTTCAATTCCCGCCTCAGGCGACTGTCTGTGTGGAGTTTGCACGTTCTCCCCGTGTCTGCGTGGGTTTCCTCCGGGTACTCCGGTTTCCTCCCACAGTCCAAAGATGTGCAGGGTCAGGTGAATTGGCCATGCTAAATTGCCCGTAGTGTTGGGTAAGGGGTAAATGTAGGGGTATGGGTGGGTTGCGCTTCAGCGAGTCGGTGTGGACTTGCTGGGCCGAAGGGCCTGTTT
Organism: Chiloscyllium plagiosum; assembly: GCF_037043375.1. NCBI lineage: Eukaryota > Metazoa > Chordata > Chondrichthyes > Orectolobiformes > Hemiscylliidae > Chiloscyllium > Chiloscyllium plagiosum. The sequence goes on along the minus strand of NW_028270174.1, from coordinate 46,563,875 downwards.
CCACACTGTAATGTAATCTAATCTATAAATGCAGAAATGGGTTAGGAAGAGAAGATACATTGTCGGTGTTGTTTGTGTCACTTCTTTATAAATAGAATCAAATGACTACCTGTTCACACATCACATATTGAAACACAGTCCAAATATAAGACATGCCGAAATAGAGAAGTTTTGTAAAGCTATCATTAACTTAGGATCTTTTCCACTAATTATAGCATATCTCCCACTTCACTGGATTAGTTACATTCAGTTTCCATGTTCAGTAAACTTATGCATTTATGTAACTTAAAGTTTTTATTTCAAGAAGTGATGATAAATTTCCCTTCACCAAGAGGCTGATAAATGTGACAGTCTTGTATCCACTTGGCTGCTTTATTATCAGGCACCACTGTAAACAGCAATGAATCAACCGACATGTCAGATCAAAATACATCTTTTAAAAAGGCATTTTTATCAATTACTGAACAATATGAATTAATTTGTTGAAAAAAAGTTAATTGACTGCAGCATTATCTTTTAGTTCTTCTATAGTTTCTTGTAGACTAAAGCTCTCTTTTTCAAAGTAAACCCAAATATTACTCAAGAAAGTTGGTGAGAAAGAATTGGGGGGAGAGTGGCAATGTCACTGGGTTGGGAATATAGAAACCCTGCCTAGTGCTCTGGGGAAACAGATTCAAATCCCACCAGGGCTAATGTCAGAATTGAAGAGCTCCCTGGTGGTCTAGTGGTTAGGATTTGGTGCTCTCACCACTGCAGTCTGTGTTCGATTCCCGGTCAGGGAGGTTTTTAGGGTGGCTCAGTGGTTAGCACTGCTGCCTCACAGCACCAGGGACCCAGGTTCGATTCCAGCCTCGGGCGACTGTCTGCGTGGAGTTTGCACATTCTCCCCGCGTCTGCGTGGGTTTCCTTGGGGTACTCCGGTTTCCTCCCACAGTCTAAACGTGTGCAGGTCAGGTGAATTGGCCATGCTAAATTGCCCGTAGAGTTAGGTGCAATAGTTAGGGGGAGTGGGAGTGGGTCTGGATGGGTTACTCTTCGGAGGGTCAGTGTGGACTAGTTGGGCTGTAGGGCCTGTTTCCACACTATAGGGCGGCACGGTGGCACAGTGGTTAGCATTGCTGCCTCACAGCGCCTGAGACCTGGGTTCAATTCCCGCCTCAGGCGACTGACTGTGTGGAGTTTGCACGTTCTCCCCGTCTGCGTGGGTTTCCTCCGGGTGCTCCGGTTTCCTCCCACAGTCCAAAGATGTGCAGGTCAGGTGAATTGGCCATGCTAAATTGTCCGTAGTGTTAGGTAAGGGGTAAATGTAGGGGTATGGGTGTGTTGCGCTTCGGCGGGGCGGTGTGGACTTGTTGGGCCGAAGGGCCTGTTTCCACACTGTAAGTAATCTATAGGGAAGCGAAGCTAATCAAAAGTAACCATTTGCCAGGTGATAAACTATTGAAAATGTTTGATAGTAGTTCTTCATTAACAGCAAAACCAACTCAGTGAGCCAATGTCCAGTCAATATTATAGACCAAGGAGTGTAAAACAGCCGGTTGAATTTCTATGAAGTCATCATCTATTAACTTCAGCAGAAAGTTCATAAAAATCCTAGAAAATTAGTATCCCATTCACGCCACTGGACCAGAATTTGCCAAAATAAATGGTGAGTTTAATGCCACTGTTACTAGTATGTAAATCATCAAGCAGTTCGAGATGAAGAGGAGATGCTGTGTTTGTTGCTAATTGCCACAGATTTCTAAATCATTTGTGCCGCTTTGTCAATAACCTCATAAAAGCAGTGACTCTTTAATCTCCCAGTTGGGCTGCTTCTAACACCCTTAGTGATCAAAATTTATGCTCCTACAATGACAGCTTACCTTCCAGCTCAAAAAGAGAATGACTGAATCCAGTTAACTGTTACAATTTTTGGAAAAAAATTATCTTATTTTCCCTCTCGGTCTTAATCTAAACATACTTCACCTCATTTCATTTCTCTTTATGTGCTTGATTTGATTTTAATTCAGCATATTTCTATCTGACTGTCCTTATTTCTCAATCTTTAAATCTGATTTGTTAAGGAAATACACAGTCCCTCCTCACGTTCATCAAGGTCTCAGATGGTAAATTATTTCACTGCATGGTTAAAGGAAGGAAAAACTTCATACAGCACCTTTCTTGCCCATCAGACATCCCAAAGTGCTTTACTGTCAATTAAGTACATTATTAGCTTCCACTTTAGGCAATGTAATGCACAAGGATTTCAGCTGAAGGGTTGGGAAGAAGGCATAACTATTAAGTTAGATACCTAGCTCTATGAAATCTGGCTCTTACCTCTGGGTTTTCTGTTCTATTCAAAAACAAGAGAAAATAATCTTCAGGTCACTCCATATGCAGATTGCAGCAAAACATGAACTACCTCTACTCCGTTGTTGCCTCGCAAAGTTGATCCCATCCATCAATTATTCTAAAGAAGTTTTTGTAACTTCAAACATGAAAACATTTCTTTTCATGAAAAATCTTTATATACATAGTCACTAGCGCAGTTCGGTTCTGTACAGTTTTTGCATTTGGAGTTTGACTTTCCCAACAGTTCCAACAAACAAACTCAAGGTATTTCTTATTTATGCAAGGTACTGTTCTACAGAAACTGTATTTTCACTTTGGGTTATCAGAAGCACATTTTCTAAGTCCCGAACCTGCCTGGAGGCAAAGCAGTCACTGACCAGTGATTTCTACAGAGTAATCAACATGGAAATAGGTTCCCTTTCCTATTATACATGACTAGAGGCCTAATCAAAGGACTTCCATTTTGAAAGGGACAGGTGGCTACAATAAAAGGTAAGTAACCGAGTAGGCTACTAAATGTTGAAATATCCTCTCACCAACATTTTATAACATTTCAACAAAAAGTAGTAAAAGGTCCCAGGTCACTATGGTCATTGGGGGTGGGGTGCCGAGGGAGCTTGCAACAGCTTCCTTCAACAGAATGGAATTTGGGCTTCACTCTCAGTCAGGCTGACAGGAAGGGCAAAAAAAAAAACAGCGGATACTGGAAATCGAAAGACAGAAATCACTGGAAAAGCTCAGCAGTTCTGGCAACATCTGTGGAGAGAAAGCTGAGTTAACATTTTGGGTTGCTGACCCATCTTCAGAATTGCGTTTATGGAGGGAAATATGCTGATGATGAGATAGGGATAAGGAGCTTAAGGAAAAGATAAGTGGAGGTGGAGCAGAGAGAGAAAGAAAAACAGTTGGGTAGACAAAAGAGTGGGTAAAGGCCAGTCTGGGGAATCAGTAGTTGCTAATGGGCAATATTAGTAGCTGCCAGTCGGCTGTTTATGATAGCAGCCTTTGTGATGATTAGGTCTGGTGTGAGGAGGTTGTGTACGGACATGGGAGAAGGTGTTCAGGCCCTAACATTATAGAACTCAATACTGGATCCTAAAGGCTCCAGGATCCCCTACAATTTCTGTTTACTATCTGACAGGTCTGCTTGGATAGCTGGCCTCTGACCTGCTGGGTTCACACCTTCAGGTAGTTAAACTGTACTGTCCCCCTCATCACATTGGGAAACTGGCAGCTGACTGGAAAATGCCAGTTTGTCTGCTGTCAGTGCCTGTAACAAGGTTGTTAGTGTGACTAATTGGTGTGCATTGGTACTCAGCCTAACTGGACTTCAATCTCACTGATCCTAAACTGGTTAATACTGGAAGTAATTTTTAGGACTATGACGTGCCAGCCAATGCCAGTTTTCTTGCGCTTGGTCTTCCTCCCTTCCCAACCTCACCAGAGCATAAACATTTTCCCCTTTGATGTCGGCTGTGACTTTCTTAGAACAGTCATAAAAGTTCCTTAGACAACATCATCGTCTTTTAACAGGATTTTCCAAAATTGCAACTTTATCATCTGAAAGGACAAGGGTAGCAGACATCACTTGCAACTTCCGTTCAGTGTCACAGCACCCTGAGTTCAAAATATATTGCAATTGCATTGTTGCTGGGTCAAAATCCTGGAATTTCCTTCCTAGCAGTATTGTAGATGTAACTACATCAGATGGACTGCAGCAAATCAATAAGTCAGCTCATCACCACCTTCTCAAGGGCAATGCGGAATGGGCAATAAATGCTGGCCTAACCACTGATGCCAATATCCTGTGATGTAGGCATCAGGATATAATTTCACATTATAATATTAATGGTCTTTTCTTTTGGTCTGGGTCACACACTAGCCATAAAATGACTTTAATCTCAGAATAGTTATAAAAGTATTGAAATGGATAAAATTTCACCAGAAATTTGAGGAAATTGAATGATATTTTATTTGAACATCTCCACAGATAATATTGCACTGAAAATGTTTACAGTAAAACCGGCTCTAGTTTTAATTTTATTTATAAGCAAAACTTCTTGACTGCCAATCAAACAAAAGAATTTGAATCTTTGAGTTATCACTTGAGAATTGTCTTAATACTGAAATGTGACCACTTTTCAGATGAACTAATGCATGGAATGCCACAAACTATTCCATACTGAGCTCGGCAAAAGCTAACAGCTTTGGCACATTTCTCTTCTCATGTCTGTGAAATGAAAAATGCAAAAATTAGAGAAGCTCATGTCAAAAGCTGCAGATTATGTAAGTGGCTTTAAATCTTGAGTCTGTACTGTCCAAACCATACTACTATCTACACTAGTCTCACTTTCTCACACTAGACCCATTGTCTTGAATATCAAACTAAAAGAGAAAATGCTGGAAAATCTCAGCAGGTCTGGCAGCATCTGTAAGGAGAGAAAAGAGCTGATGTTTCAAGTCTAACTGACCCTTTGTCAAAGCTTTGACAAAGGGTCAGTTAGACTCGAAACATCAGCCCTTTTATCTCCTTACAGATTCTGCCAGACCTGCTGAGATTTTCCAGCATTTTCTCTTTTGGTTTCCGCAGTAATTTGCTTTTATCCTATGTCTTGAATATCATGACAGTTTAAGTCTCCATCCAAGTACTTTTTAAAGAGGTGAGGTTATATCTTCCCAGGTATGCATTACAGACCATCACCTTGGGTGAAAAATGTTTTCCTTAAATCCCCTCAAAACCTCCTGCCTTTCACTGTAAAAGTGTCCCCCTTGTTCTTGACCCTTCAGCTAGGGGGAGCAGCTGCTTTTTATCCATTCTGTTCATGTCCCTCATAATCCTATACACCTCCATCCAATTTCGCCTCAATGTTCTCTACTCTAGAGAAAATAATCTGAGCTTATCCAGCTTCTCTTCATAACTGAAATGTTTCATCCCAGGCAACAGCTTGGTAAATCTCATTTGCAACCCTTCCAGTGCAATACCATCCTTCCTATAGTATTGTGACCAGAATTGCATTCAGTACTCCAGTTGTTGTGTGACTAAAGTTCGGAAAAGTCCAACATAACAATGTTATATATACCGCAACTGACAAAGACAAACATCCCTTATGTCTCCTTAAAGGCCCCAAAACCTGCCCGGGCACCTTCAGGAATCCATGGGCAAGCACTCCAAGATCCTTCTGTTCATCTGAGCTCCCAGAGAGATCTGGAAGTGCAGGTCCATTGTACCCTGAAGGTTGCTGCAGAGGTGGATAGAGTGGTCAAGAAGGCATATAGTATGCTTGCCTTCATTGGATGGGGTATTGAGTATAAGAGCTGGCAAGTCATGTTAAAATTGTACAAGACATTGGTTCAGCTGCATTTAGAAGACTATGTACAGTTCGGGGTGCCACATTACCAAAAGGATGTGGACGCTTTGGAGAGGGTGCAGAGAAGGTTTACGAGGATGTTGCCTGGTATGGAAGATGCTAGCTATGAAGAAAGATTGAGTAGGTTAGGTTTGTTTTCATTAGAAAAAAGGAGATTGAGGGAGGACCTGATTGAGGTTTACAAAATCATGAAGGGTATAGACAGGGTGGATAGAGATAAGCTTTTTCCCAGGGTGAAGGATTCAATAACAAGAGGTCACGCTTTCAAGGTGAGAGGTGAAAGGTTTAAGGGAGATACACGTGACAAGTACTTCAAACAGAGGGTGGTGTGTGTCTGGAACAGAGATGATAGAGGCAGGCACAGTAGATTCAGGCACGGGAGCAGAGGGATACAGATGCTTAGGAACTGGGTGACAGGTTTAGACAGTAGATTTGGATCGACTCAGGCTTGGAGGTCAGAAGGGCCTGTTCCTGGGCTGTAAATTTTCTTTGTTCTTTTGTTCTAGCCTCTGATCTGCTCTTGTAACCACTGCATTTATGTGGTGAACCCAGTTAAGTTTCTGATCAATGAGAACTCCCAAGATGTTAATAGTGGGGGTTTCAGTGATGGCAACACCACTGAATGTCAAGGGGTGGCGGTTAGATTGTCTATTGTTGACGATGGCCATAGCATGTTGACGATGGCATTTGTGTAGCGTGAATGCTACTTGCCACTTGTCAGCTCTAGCCTGAATACTATCCAGATCTTGTTGCATTTGGACACGGATTGCTTCAGAGTCTGAGGAGTCACAAATGGTGCTGAACATTGTGCAATCATTGGCAAACATCCTCACTCTGACCTAATGATGGAGGAAAGGTCATTGATGAAACAGCTGAAGATGGTTGCCCGGGGACACTGTCCTGAGGAACTCTTGCAGAGATGTCCTGGAGCTGAGATGACTGACCTCCAACAACCACCACTGTCTTCCTATGTGTCAGGTTTGACTCTAACCACCAGAGAGTTTGCCCCCAGATACCAGTTGATTTCAGGTTTTGCTCGGTCTCCAAGCCATTCTTAGTGGTGAACATTGACATCCCCCTTGCAAAGTACATTTTGGTCCCATGCCATTATCAGTGCTTCCTCTAAGTGTTGTTCAACATGGAGGAGTACCAAATCATCACATCAGAGAGGTTGGTACATGGTAATCAGCAGGAAGTTTCCTTGCCCATGTTTAACCTGAAGCTATGAAACTTCATGAGGTCCAGAGTCAATGCTGAGGACTCACAGCACCTCCCTCCCAACAATACACCACTATGCCACCACCTCTGCTGGTCTGTCCTGCCAGAGAGACAGGACATATCCAGGAAATTATGGATTGAGGATCCAGGGTAGGGTAAGATTCCACGAGTATGACTATGCCAGGCTGTTGCTTGACTAGTCTGTGAGACAGTTCTCCCAATAAAGTCCAACCAGAAATGAGCTTTTAAAAAAAACAATTAGATGAATGACCACATTTTGGATAAGATGCATTAGTTGAGGACAGAATTTTGACAAGAGCCTTGCCTTCATCTGGATAACACTAAATTACTGAAATAACCAGACTCTTCTTACAATGCTGCACTTCATCAAAATGGCATAAAGAAGGTGCTCAAATCTGGAATCAGTGCTCCAACTTTTAACTTAATGATTCAAGCAACAGTGCACAATTAACTATTCCAAGTTGATACAGTGATCAGAGAATTTATTAAAACTGCAATTAATGACTACAATTCCTGAGAGGAACCTTCTACTCTTCTTCTTAACAGAGTGAAATTCATTGCAGGTCAAGACGAACAGTGTAGACTTCAGGGTAAAAGGCATTTGCATTATATCTAATCCAGGACTTTCCCAGGTGGGGATCGGACTCCAAGTGTACATTGCAATATTGGAGTCACAAGCTCAGGGGTAGTGATTGCCATCATGGAGATCTGACTAGTTTGAAAGAGCTGTAAGAGTCTGTAAGAGTTTGTAAGAGTCTATGCTTTCCCTGACAAGCTGTCCAGGCCATCATATTATGATTAAATGCAGTATAAACCCAATCAAAGCTGCTGTAATATTGTGTCTCATTTGCAACCTTATAACAACAGCCTGTAGTGGTGACATTTTCATTTGTTACGTTACGGGAGTGAATTTCTCACGGATTGTCCCCTTAATTTGCAATAACTTCAGAAGTGCCACAAACCTTATCGAAAGCAAAATGGTGGTTTATTGCATGATTTTCCAGAATATTCTATTTTTTTGCAGATAATCAGGAGGCTGTTGCAAGGACATTTACCTACAACGTGTTCCATCATCTCTTTCAGTGAGATTATTGATTTATTACTATAAAAGTAGTCATGAGCGATCTCCAGCAGGAAATATACTAAGATCTGCAATCTAGTTTTACATCGGATGTTTACAGCAATACAGTCTCCTGTGTGAGATGATGCAATATAACCTACCTTCTCATTAGTTTTTGAGCAAAATAGGTGTGTGTCAAGGTGCAGAAGATATTTTAAAGAAAGGCTTTGTACCTGCATTTACAGAAAGTGAAAGAGGCAGAGGAAATATTATCAGTAAATGGACAAGCATAAAGGCTAAGTAAAAGCCAAAAGAACTGTGGATGCTGTAAATCAGAAACGAAAACAGAATTTGCTGGAAAAGCTCAGCGGGTCTGGCTGCATTTGTGAAGAGACATCCAAGTTAACATTTTGGGTCCAGTGAGCCTTCCTCAGAACTGATGGTAGCTGGAAAATGTTGGGCTTTATGCAGAAGATAGGGTGTGAGGATAGTGCAAGCAGTAAAAGGTTGGTTGGGATAGAGCACCAAGACAGACACAAGAGTGGATAACAATCTGGCTGGGTGTGTGAATTGCTGTTAATGGAGACTTTTAGTGGCTAACAATATGTCATGTGTAGAGTCATAGAATCATAGAGATGTACAGCAGGAAACAGACCCTTCGGTCCAACCCATCCATGCCAACCAGATATACCAACTCAATCTAGTCCCACCTACCAGCACCCAGCCCATATCCCTCCAAACCCTTCCTATTCATATACCCATCTTCCTTTGTCTGCTCTTCTCCCTTTTAAAACTGCCATTGTTTTGACTTTTTTTTCCCAAAGTTCCAAAATAATGCAACAGCATATGAAACAGTAATTGCTGCTCCTGGAATTCAAGGGAATCATCTCCAGCACCTAAAATACCTCAAAAAAGGAGCAGCTGTTACAGCCAGAAATTTTTCCCGTCCTCCATCTTGTAATGGCAGACTATGTGATAACAAGAACTGAAGTGTATGGTAGAGGCTATGACATGGGGAGTTCAAGCCCTAAAATTATTGAACCTGATATTGTGTCCAGAGGAGACTGTTAGTGGCTAACAATAGGTCGTGTGTAATGGCAGACTATGTGATAACAAGGTAAAAACAATGACTGCAGCTGCTGGAAACCAGATTCTAGATTAGTGGTGCTAGAAGAGCACAGCAGTTCAGGCAGCATCCGAGGAGCAGGAAAATTGATGTTTCGAGTAAAAGCCCTTCATCAGGAATACAGGCAGAGAGCCTGAAGGGTGGAGAGATAAGTGAGAGGCTAGTAGAGAGAGAACAAGACCTGGTGTGTATGGTAGGGGCTATGATATGGGGAGTTCAGGCCCTAAATTATTGAACTTGATATTGTGTCCAGAGGGCTGCAGGGTCCCAAAGCGGAAAATGAGATGTTGTTCTTCCAACTTGCACTGAGCTTTGCTGGAATACTGCAGCAAACCTGAGACAGAGATGTTGACCAAGGAACAGGGTGATGTGTAAAAGTGGCAGGCAACTTGAAGCTCAAGTTTTTGTGGCAAAACATAGATGTTCTGCGAAGCAGTCACCCAGTCTATGTTTCATTTCCCCAATGTAGAGGAGGCCACATTATGAGCAACGAGTGCAGTAGACTAGATTGTGAGAAATGCAGGTAATGAGCTGCTTCACCAGGAAGGTATGTTTGAGGCTTGGACACTGAGGAGGGAGGAAGTAAATGGGCAGGTGTTACACATCCTGCGATTGCAGAGGAAAGTGTCATGGGGTTGTGTTGGGAATGAAGGTCAAGTGCACTAGGGTGTCCTGAAGGGAATGGTCTCTGGGGAAAGTGGACAAGGGAGGGGAGGGGAATATGTTCTGGTGGTGGCATGTCACTGAAGCTGGCAGAAATGATGGCTGGTGATTATCTAGATGCATATACTGGTGGGATGGAAGGTAACAACAAGGACAGCCCTATTGCTGTTGCGGGAGGGAAGAGACGGGGTGAGGGTGGAAGCATGAGAGATAGGTCGCATCTGGTTGAGGGCCCTGTTGACAACAGTGCTGGGAAGCCTTGATTGAGGAAGAAGGTGGACATTTCGGAGGGTCCTTGTTGAAGTTGGTCTCATCGCAACACATACAATGGAGACAGAGGAACTGGGAGAATGGAATGGATTTTTAACAGGAAATAGGGTATGAGGATGTATGGTCCAGGTAGCTGTGGAAGTCAGTGGGTTTATAATGGATATTACTGGCCCTGAAATGGAAACAGAGATGTCAAGGAAGAGAAGGGAGGAGTCAGAGATAGACCAGGTGAAAGTGAGGGAGGGGTGGAAATTGGAAATTAAATTGATGACCTTTTCCAATTCCAGAGAAGAGAGCGAAAGGCAAGTGTAAAAACAATTGGACATGATGACTTTCTCAACTGCTTTTTCCAAATGGGTTGCCACTTGCCTTGAGAATTTTTGCAATTATAATATGAAATAAAAAACATGTGATAATTCAAGGTAAATATTCTCTACAATAAATGATGATCAGCTAATAATGACAATCAAATCATAACAATGATTCCAAAATAAATAACAACTTCCTTACATTTGTACTTTTACTCATGCATGGGATGCAGGCTGATCAAAATAGATTAACAATTATAGTTTATCTTTAATATCCCAGTGTGAGCCACCATCCTAGACTATGTCAATCCATGTCACCTGCACAATGATGCCAGGTAGGGAGCTCCAGGATTTTGACCAGTGACAATGAAAGAATAGAAAATGAACATAAAGTTGCTGGTGTCCCTATGAGTCTGCTATCCTTGTCTCTCTAGATGGCAGAGGCAAAGTGTTCAGGAGGTCTTATTGAAGGGTAAGTAACAATGGCAAAATAGTCAAGGCATAAGGCTTTTCATTTGAATGCATGTAGCATTTGTAACTTGAGGAATTAATGATACAAATAGAAATAAATTAAGATGACTCAATAGCTATTATAGCGATGTGATTACTGGGTGGCCAAGCACAGATCTTCAGTATTCAAGTGTATTTAATGTTTCAGAAAAATAGGCAGAAAGCAAGACCAGAGTCGCTTTGTTAATAAAGGATGGTATTAGCGCAGCCATGGATAGTGATATAGGTGCAATTGGTCATGATGTGGAATCAGTTTAGGTGGAAATAAGGAATAGCAAAGGAAAGACGTCATGGGGTAGGAGTCGTCTACTGGCTCCCACAGAGTTGCCTCACTGTGAACAAAATATATGTGAAGAAATAATGCAGGCACATAAGAAGGGCATTAAAATTGTCAGGGTGATTTTACTTAGCTTATTGCCTGGGCAAGGTAAATTGGTAAGGGTAGCATGTAAGCTGACATTGCAGAATACATCAGGGATTGTTTTTGAGAGCATTGTTTTGTTACAAAATTTACCCGGTAATAGTCTATTTCAGATCTTGCAATGTGTAATAAGTAGGATTAATATGAAGAACTGCTGTTATGACTCCTCTTGCTGGAACTAATCACAACATAGTAAATTTTCATATTCTGTTTACAGGTGAGGGGCTCAGGTCACAAACCAGTATCTTCAATGTAAATAAGGTCAATTGTGGAGATAATTGTGGGGCTTTTATGAATAGGAAATCGATACTAGGCAGATAATTTAATCAATATTTTGCATTGGTCTTCATGGTGAAGGACATTAAACATCCTTAGGACAACAGAAAAACATCGTACTAATAGGAGGAAAGATCTTGTAATCACAAGGGCCAAGGTACTTGATGAATTACAGATTAAAGATTAAAGACAGACAAGTCACCAGGACCTGATAACTTGCATCCAAGCCTTTTAGAGGAAATGTCTGCAGAGATAGTGAAGGCATTGGTTAAAATATTCCAGAACTCACTGATTCCTATCATTAATATGATATCTCTGTTCATGAAGAGAAGGAAATAGAAAGCTGGAAATTATAGGCCAGTCATCTGGCATTGAGAAATACTAGAATCCATTACTAATGGAGAAATAACAGGACATTTAGAAAAGCACAGCACAATCAAACAGAATCAATGTGATTTTGTGAAAGTGAAATCTTTTTGACAAACTTGCTAGGGTTCTTGAAGGATAAAACAAGCCAAGTTGACAAAGGGGAGCCAGTACATTTGGTGTATTTGAATTTCCAGAAGATATTTGATTAGGTGCCACCTAAAAAATTATTGCACAAGATAGGAGTTCACAATATTGCCTGCAATGTATTATGGTTTGAGGATTCAGTGAATACAATGGAGGGAATGAGATGCTGATTTACAGGCTGCTTTGTCCAGGATGTTATCTAGATTTCTGAGTGTTGTTGGAGCTGCACTTCTCCAGGCAAGTACAGATTATTCTATCAGACTCCTGACTAGAGCCATACGGATGCTAGATGTTAGACTAGGGAGTCAGGAGGTGAGTTACACACTTCAGAATTCTCAGATTCTGAGCTGCACTTGTTGCAACATTTGTTATTGCAGTTCAATGTTTATATAATACTAAACCACAGGTTGCTGATTGTTCAGGATACAGTTGTAGTTCTGGCATTCTATGTCAAAGGGAGATGGTTAAATTCTCTCTTACTGGAGATGGTCATTGCCTGACACTTGTGTGGCATGCATGTTGCTTACTGTGCATTAGCCCAAGTTTGAATGTTATCCAGTGTTGCTGCTTGAAGGTGCAGACTAATTCAGTAAATGGGGAGTTGCAAACAGTGCTGCAACACTGTGCAATACTCAGCAAACATCACCATTTCTGATCTTATGCTGAGGGAAGGCTTTTGTTGGTTCGGCGTTGGATATTCCTACAGTGACATCCTGGGGCTGAGATAATTAGCCTTCAAAAACCACAAACATTTTTGTTTGTGCCAGGTATAATTCAAACTAATGTAGAGATTCCCCGAATTGCATTGGCTTTAGTTTCGCTAGGGCTGCTTGATGGTAATTTCAGTTATTTACCACCTTGATGGTGAAGGCAGTCACTCTCATCTCACTTCTGCAATTGAGTGCCAGTAGGGCATATCTCACCTCCAGTCATGACTAACCGGAATCCACAGTCCTATTGAATCTAAATTTAGTCAGACAAGGCTCAGATGGTGCTGTTATGTTGGACATGTTAGACCTCCTTTTTTTCATTTGTGGTGTTAACACTGATGACACCAAAATTGGAAGTGTAGCGAACAGTGAAGAAGGCTACCTCAGAGTACAGTGGGATCTTGAGTAGATGGGCCAATGGGCTGAGGAGTGGCAGATGAAGTTGAATTCAGATAAATGCAAGGTGCTGCAGTTTGGAAAAGCAAATCAGAGCTCGACTTGTACATTTAATGGGAAGGTCCTGGGGAGTGTTGCTGAACAAAGAAACCTTGGAGTGCAGGTCCATAGTTCCTTGAAAGTAGAGTTGCAGTTAGAAAAGATAGTGAAGAAGGCATTTGGTATGCTTTCCTTTATTGATCAGAGCATTGACCATAGGGGTTGTGAGGTCATATTGCAACTGTAAAGGACATTGGTTCGGCCACTTTTGGAATATTGCATGCAATTCTTGTCTCCTTCCTATTGGAAGAATGTTGTGCAACTTGAAAGAGTTCAGAAAAAATTTACAAGGATGTTACCAGGGTTAGAGGGTTTGAGCTGTTGGGAGAGATTGAATAGACTAGGATCGTTTTCCCTGAAGTATTGGAGGCTGAGGGGTGACCTTAAAGAGGTTTATAATATCATGAGGGGTAGGGATAGGATAATTAGGCAAGGTTTTTTCCCTGGGTTGTGCGAGTCCAGAACTAGAGGACATAGGTTTAGGGTGAGAGGGGAAAGATATAAAAGTGACCTAAGGGGAAAAGTTTTCACACAGAGGATGGTACGTGTATGGCATGCGCTGCCAGAGGAAGGGGTGGAGGCTGGTACAATTGCAACATTTAAAAGGTATCTGGGTGGGTATATGAATAGGAAGGGTTTACAAGGATATGGCTGGCAAATGGGACTAGATTAGGTTAGGATATCTGATTGGCATGGACGAGTTGGACTGATGGGTCTATTTCCGTGCTGTACATCTCTATGACTTTATGACTTGACTGAGAGAGGGGACAAACAAAGAGGATAAAACAACAAAAATCTGAGAGAGAAATACTAAACAATTGTGCCTTTATAGATGTAGGAAGTTCGCCCACTGCACTGAATACTAACTCCTAGTTCTTTTGGTGGTTTGATTTTCCTTGCATCACTCTCAGATATAATTAAAAATTGCTTGTGATTGCAATTGTTCATGATTGTTCATGATTTTTACTGTAATTTCTCTCACTTAACATATTAACCATGATATCCCACAAATGCTCTGTAATAAAATTACAACCTGACGATGACTAATAAGATGATTGGTGTACAATGTACTCTGTTCTGATGAATAACCATGTTGCGATCATTCTATGGCTGTTCTTGTACATCATTAATAAAGATGCGGAGGTGCCAGTGTTAGACTGACATTATTAATAAATAGCAGCTAAAGTTGTTCTGATGGATCAACATGTTTATCCAACAGTAGTGAAGCTTTTCAGACCAGGCAAATGCCTAATGTAATCAAAATTCAATGATGAATTGGCTAATCCACTTGGGATAGTAGTGACAATGCTATATGAGGCCCCTACATCCCAAGGTTCAGAGGAGCAGCCAGTCTGTGTTGCCACTCCTTTTTCTTCGCCAGCAACCTCCACTGTGAGTACGCTTTTTTGATGACAGTACTGACCTCAATGAGCTCACTTGCTACAGAAACTCAGCACCTCGCAGCTCCTGTTCAGTGAAACAAAATTAAGTAAACAGATGATGCCCGACCTGCTGAGTTTCTCTAGCACTTTCTGTTTTTATCTGAATCTCCAATATCCACAATACATTCTTTTTATTAACATAAATCTTAGATTTGTCCAATGCTCACTTGAATGGGATGTGGGTATCTCATGTAGGTGGCATTTATTGCCAATCTCCAGTTGTCCAGAGTGTAGTTAAGAGTCAACCACTTTGCTGTGGATCTGGAGTCACAGGTAGGCAAGACCAGCCGTTGGATTTTTCCTGATAATCAGCAAAGGTTTCATGGTCATCATTAGACTCTTAATTCCCAATTTTTGTTGAATTCAAATTCCACCTCTGCCAGGCCAGGACTTGAGCACAGGTCCCCCAGTCAGTCAAGCAATTGAATGGCATAGCAGACTCAATGGGCCAAATGGCATAATTATGCTGTGTTATTGTATGGTCTTATTATCATTAACCCGATCTCTGGATTAATAGTCAAAGTTTATTAGCCATTAGTTAGTCATTTCCTTTTTAAAAATATCTTTAATGAGATTTGAGTGTTACAGATAATGGCAGTGTTTGTTAACCGTCCCTCATTGCCTTTGAACTGACTTGCTCGCTAATCAATTACATTGTTTCTGTCATCGAATCCTCCTTGGCCTGGCAACAGGGCATTCGGCCCACAAAATGCCCATACCCACCCTCCCGCTCAAACCCTATATTCCCCGTGGCTAATGCACCTAGCCTACACATCCTTGAAATACGAGGGTAATTTAGCATGGTCAGTCCAGCTAATTTACACACCCTTCCACTGGGGGAGGAAAGCGGAGCACCTCGGAGACATGGGCGAACATTTAAACTCCACACAGACAGTTGCCTGCCATTGGGATCGAAGGCGCCAGCAGTGCTAACCACTATGCAGCCCCTTTTGCACAGAGAGAGAGAGAGAGAGAGGCAAGTCTGATTTCTCACAATTGAATGGCCTATTTCTATTCTGACACTTTATGTAACATTCTTCTGTCACCAGTCTTCCCCCTGGCGGTAAAAGAGCTAACTGCGCCCTCTCTAGTTTAAGGACTGAGCGAAATAAAACTGCTTGCCAACCTTGCTTTATTCTGATATTCTCTGAGTGAAATAACAGGTCATTTCTCAATGCAAGAGGCTGGGACTATTTATTTTGCAATCGGATCTGGTGAATGCGGTTAGATTTTGTGGCGAGCTGCCAGTCAGATTCACCGACCGGGGACCAGCCCAGGTTATGGAAGAGGATCTCTCCTCGCAGCCAGGTTTGGCTCGGCTCACTCAATGTGGTGAACAGCGAAGCACCCACACGGTTCAGGTCTCCGCCTGGCCCTGAAATGCTACAAGATCTGACACAAGATCACACCTTTCTGTGATTTATCAATATATCCGGCTCGTAAAGGCGGGTTGGAACTCAATTAATGGTCTTATAATAAATGGCAGGGAGTGAACTGTGTGAGAATGGAAGGGTTAGATGAGGGAGCTTTTCTCTCTCATCTCCTGAGTTTGGTCCCCATCTCCTCCCTGAGATAATCGTGACGTACATCGGATGCTGTGCTGAGGAAAGCGGAACATGTTGTGCTGCACAGAGAGCTGGATGTGTCGCATCAATATTTATAAGCCCCTCGAACACACACACACACAACCGTGTCATTTGAATCGACAATAGGGGGCACAGAGATCTGTCGAGTTATTTTATTCCAATGCCGTGCCAAATTGGCCAGGGCCTCCGCACACCTAACAACGATGGTGTCCGGGAGACACTCTCCAAGGAAAAAGGTAAAAGGGCTTTTGCCTGAAACGTCGATTTCGCTGCTCCTTGGATGCTGCCTGAACTGCTGTGCTCTTCCAGCACCACTAATCCAGACTCCAAAGAAAAGGCTGTCTTAGAATTTCATTTCCAACCGTCATCTCCCCCCCCCCCCCAGTGATTTTTATTTGTAATTTCCACCAGGTTTATTCCTAGAGCCCCTTCACACGCAGTTCAGTAACAATTTCAAGAAAGAACTCGGGAACACATTGAAAATCCCAAGCTTCAGCAACACCCCGTTTGTTAAAACGGCATTCAGGAGCAAGGTGGCTCGACTGGAAAAATGCCTTTTGGAATCTCTTTGTTCAAATTCCCAGCACGAGTCTGTTGCCGAGCTTTGATTTTAGCTCGATACCAGATGTTATTTCTTACATGTATAAAGTCAGCTTAGTTTCTGCAGCACAGGGAGAAAACATCAGATGCAGCCGGCCGCTCACAGCCAGCAGCCATTGAAGAAATTGCACACATATGAAAAAAAACAGCTACACCGATCCACTAACAAACACAAAACAGGTTCAAACACACAACTGGGATGTGAGGGAAGTTGCACAGGTTAAGTACAGCTAGTACAAGGTTTGTCTGGGGGCTTCTCCTCAGTAACTCGGGAGTTGCTTATCGACCTCCTTCCCCAGTGTGGTGTGTTAGCTGATGCGGCGGAATGTAGACGCCCCCTCCCACCATTTTCAGCAAGCAATCTATAACGCAGATGAACTCTGCTTTACCGACTTGTCTGAGCCACTGATACACGTTTTACCCGAGACATCTCCTCCCATTCCAGGGACAAAAGTGAAGCATAATTGCAAGTTAAAAAGATCCACTCTGTAAGCAATGTTAGCTCGGTCACTAACTGGATCGAGCTGATGTCTCCATCTCTCTTGACTAATAGTGACACGGTGGGCTAACTGTCGGTTATACCACTGCAGTGGTGTGACGTCAGCCGGAGATCATTTACTTTATGATGGGACCTCATCTTGTGACTACAGAAAGTAATCAATAAATAGTTCAATAGTAATTAAACAATAAATGGCTTCAATGTTGAGGGGAGGGTGATTATTAAGACACCGAGACTGATTTCAAGCCTGAGCTGATTGTTCAATCCTCCCCAAGGTATGAATCCCCTGGCACTCAGCCGCTTGTCAGTTATCACACCAACTCACTCAGGAGCAATGTGAGTCACATATCTCTCTGAATGCTGGACATCACTACTCATCCTACTTCCAAACAGGGACCCAGCTGCTACTACATGTGTATACGGGAAACGTTTCAGTTCACCACATAGAGATAACCGGTTACATATGGTTACATAACGCCACCTTGAACGCTCATGACAGTTTACTTTCCCCAGACATGGCACAGACACACAACAGCGCCTCCAGACAGTCCGAATGTTCAACCAGACCAATATTGAGCGGAAAAACGCGAGGTTGGCTGTCCCTTCTCACGGTCGGGGAACCGAGCATTCCAATACATCGAACAGTGCCCCCCCCCCCCCCCACAAAGACTACTTACATGCATTAGTAATAGCAAAGCTGTTTGCCACCTCCAAATTATCAACATGGGGCGTCAGCCTCAGTTCATGGGAATTATGCTGAAAAATTCCTAAACGAAACGCACTGTATTCCTGATCAGCGCCTCTTGGAAATAACCCTCCTGGAACAGAGAAACATCAACGGGTTTAACTCGATTTATTCACAATTCAATGAGGGAAGTTTATTAAATAATTCGTTATCAAAAACAAAATTAGGTCATGACAATGCATTCAAATCGAACCTTTGGATTCTGAGAGATTTAAAATCTCAATCAAGCATTTTCTACCAGAGCTGGTGAGTGGAAGGCATTAATGCAGAGAATACAGAAGGCGAAGATGATCGATACAATGAGAGCCTTTCACACACCAGGTTCCGAGGGAAAAAGAGATTTTATGGTTTGTTTAATAATTACAGTTATTCTGCTTGAAGGAAACTCACCTATTTGTACGCTGGTGGGGGAAGAGGCAGCAAACGCCAGTCCGCAAACCCAAGAAGCTAGGAAGACCGAAAGATGCTGCATTATCTTTTGCATTGCCAAAAATAAACACTACACTGCAAGCTCGATATAATCCTTCCCTTTCAGGATTTGTCGCGAGACTCAGATTCCTTGCATAACGCTGTTATAGGAGAGAAGGGGGGAAAAATAGGAAAACAATAAAAAGCTCGTTCGCGAACAGTGTCTTTGCCGATTGAAAAGGCGGCAGCAGGAGCAGAAAGATGTGAGAAGCAGTTTTAGCACTGCGCTTTACCCAGCATCACCCTTCAGTGCAGCCACGCTGCCAGAGACATGTCTTGATTCTTAATAAATCCGAACGCACGAACATGACCGATCGGTGACCGAACACATGTACATTGCTCCCTACCAATCCAGAAAGCACTTCGTTCGGATTCATCAGGCGTCCATATTTTTCAGAATGCTTTTGCTTGTCCTGTTTATTTTAATATTGCCACTGTGTTTTCACATATTAACACCACTATTACAATGACTTAATTTAAGGTGCAAAGTGTGAGAATGGAAAAAAGAGAAACAAATATCTCTTAGTCGCCCGAGTTATTCATGCTGCTGTTGACAATTTTGACAATTATATTAGTAACACTCCATTAATAACGATAACATATTTTAATAATCTTCCGTTTTTATAAATCCACGAAAAAGCTCATACTATTTTGTTGCTACGGCGTTATTTTACTCATACCTCAGACCTTATTTCCAAATTGAAACAATCATGAGAAAACGCCAGTTACAGAGACACAAATTGTCATCCCCTTAGTGAACAGCAGCATCCCAGCAGTTTGTCACTGTTCACAGACACAGCATCATTTTTCGAAATCAATACTGGAACTTAATAGAATCTTAGCCTGGCTGTTCAACCTGTCCAAGTATTTCATGTTCAGATTCCTACTATAATTAATAATAGATTGTATACAAAGGTGGTTAATGTTGGTCAGTTGTGACTGTTTAGTATTGTAATGCTTGTAGAATTGGTTGTGGCATTGAGTAATCGATGTTTAAGTTCAGAACCGAGATCTTCACATCCTTATTTCTCGTAAATGGAACAAGCAGATTTTAACCTAAATAGAGGCAGTTCCTGTTGCTGAATCATTAATCTAAGTGTTATCGAGGTGTTATCAAGTAGAAAAACAGAAATTGCTGAAGAAACTCAGCTGGTCTGACAGCAAATATGTAGAAAAAACATAAGGCTTGCTGCATTTCTCCAGCAATGTCTGCTTCTGGTTCAGATTTCTAGCATCCACATTTTTTTTTGCTTTATTTGAGGATTCCAGCTAATCTTGGCTGCATGCTCACCACATTTTACCACATTGTTCGACTCTTGCTTACTAGGAATCCCACGACGAAGATATTGTAAAATATAATGTTTGGACGAAAAGAGACACTTGAACTGACCAAACATTTAATAATTTCTTGATTGAAGATATCTGCTTATTTTCGATCAATTATACATCTAATTTTAACTCAAGCTCACATCAAGATAGAAAAGGGCGCGGCATAACAAATGCGATTTGTGGACAGTACGACTCAGGAAATTGATTAACTCATCTTTTTCTACGTTTGAAGTTGCAATGTCAATGGTATCAGAAATATTTATTTTGAAGTGAAGTAGATATGTTAAACAAAATAACGGTGATAACACGCATTGATTTTTTTCCAACATGTGAACTCAAGCAGTGATAATTAGCTGTGGGCGCCGCCAAATTATATAAGTGTCATTTTAAATATTTACGTATAAAACCAATATAGCGACGTGATTGAATCCTTCCTTTTCCTTTGAGCAGGATGCCTACCTTAATTATGATTTATAGTTAAATATAATCAGGATGTGATCATTAACTACGTTTCTTTTTAATAAAAGACTGCTGCCTGAACAAGAGAAAAATGGGCTCCAGTTGAAGCAACTGTTCATAAACAGCTCTCATCTTTCGAATTGCTAGTGATAGATTTAGAATATATCCGTTTACCGATTACTTTCGCGACTTGTAGCCAAACCAATGAATTAAAGAGATAATTCGCCTGGGAATCTAATATTAATATTGTGACCGATATATTGCGGTTTTAATACGAACACCATACATTTTATTTTAAATTTGCAACGCATCGTACGATTTTAATTGTGTCAGGGTGAAATGTAAAACCAGGAGAGGGCTGAGACAGAGTAGGCATGGACTGAGCTGAGCCAAGCTTTCTGTTAGACAACTGTTTCCATCTGTAAATGGTCAGGTGTTCAGTGGTCCAGCCGATCACGTGTGTTTGGGGGTGCGTGTAAAGTTCGTCTTAAGTTTAAAGGGCTAATTAGCATCACATATTAGTCCCTGCAACCTATGCTTTGTAGAGTTTGATTAATTAAATAGATAAATATACGTGAAAAACTCAGAGATATTAAATACGAATGCCTTCAAACTGTCAATGAATATGGCAATCTATCAATAGATGTCTAGGTTATTTCGGTTGCTGAGATTTCAGTTCTGATCATCAGTATATTCGGCATTGATGACTGATAACTAATTGAATAACCAAATTAATCAACAATTTAATTCCTTATAATTTGAAAGTTTGTTACTTGCTCACCTCA
Source organism: Chiloscyllium plagiosum (assembly GCF_037043375.1). NCBI lineage: Eukaryota > Metazoa > Chordata > Chondrichthyes > Orectolobiformes > Hemiscylliidae > Chiloscyllium > Chiloscyllium plagiosum. The sequence continues at coordinate 46,542,672 of NW_028270174.1, read as the reverse complement.
GAAAACTATCCCCTGTGCTGAAAGAACTCTCTCATGTATACATGAATACTGGACTAGCCCCAATGTGTTACTGTTCCTAACCTCATCACCTGGCTCTCTAACTACCTGGCATTCTACCCACCTGTCAACGTATCCATCTACCACCCTGTTAAGCTTCCACCTTTCTCACCTACCAACTCATCCACCTACCATGCTACCTACCTGCCACTCTATCCAATTACCATCTCCCTTACCAATCACCTAAATCAGCAGCCACCTTATCCACCTGCCACCTTAACTACTGTCTCACCCACCTAAAATCTCATCCAACTACCACCTACCTAACTGCCAACCTATTTACCAACCATCTTACCACATGTACTATAAATACTGAGCACCATATCCATCTGCCACCATACCCACTAACAATCCTATATACATACCACTTCATTCACTCAAAACCTTACCCATCTGCCATCCTGCATAGTTGCCCACATTTACCAACTTACCTCACACCCACCCTGCATACAACCCTTACTATTCCCTATTTCATCCACTTACTAAATTCACCCATTTACATCCATTCACTTAGCCATTCAGCCAATCATTATGTTTAACACTAGTGTAATATGATGGAATGACAGAACTGTGCAATGGATGCAGTGCTGCATATTTTTGGAGATGCCGGTATGGAACAGTCATAAAGACATAGAGATCAACACGCACAGAAAAAGGCCTTTTGATCCATCAGGTCCAGGCCAGACAGAAACAATCACCGAACTATTATAATCCCATTTTCCTGCACTTGGCCTGTAGCCTTGCGTACCTTTGCATTACATATGCATATCTAAATATTTATTAAATGTTATGATGGCTTCTACCTCTACCATCCTTACAGGCAGTGTGTTCTAGAATCCCACCACCATCTGGGTGAAAAAGGTTTTCCTCACATATTCTCTAAAGCTTCTGACCCCCACCTTCAATCAATGCCCCCAGTCATTGGTCCCATCATCAATAAGAAAAGTTCATTCCTGTCTAGCATCTTGATCATGTCTCCTCTCCACCAACTCTGCTCTCAGAAAAGCAATCTCAGTCTGTCCAGTCTCTCTTCTTAACTGAAACTCTCCAGCCAAGGTAACATTCTGGGAAATTTACTCTACACCCTCTTCAGTGCTATCACATTCCCCCTGTAATGAGGATTCCAGAACTGCACACAATACTCTCGCTTTTCCTAACAAATATTTAAGACAGCTCCAGCATAACCTCCCTGATCCTAAACTCTATGCCTCAATTAATAAAGGCAATGAAACCATATGACTTTTAACCACTTTATTCACATGTCATGATATCTTAAGGAATTAATGTGTTTGTGCACATTAAGGTCCCTCAGTGCTTTCCAGGGTCCCATCATCCCTTGCTTTGACTGTTCTGCCCAAGTGCATCACTTTATATTTATCTGGATTGAATCCCATTTGCCACTCATTAGCCCATCCACCCAACACATCTGTATCTTCTTGTAGTCTAAGGCAACCCTCCTCATGATGCATCACCACACCAATTGTTCGTATCGTCTGCAAACTTATTGATCAATCCTCCTACATTCAAGTCCAAATTATTGATAGAAATCACAAGCACCAAAACACAATAAAAATTGTGGAACAGTGTTAAGACATGGAAAGACATTTGAGCTGAGTGGAATGTGATAATGATTGTTATTATGTGGGAAATCCCAGCGAGTGACTAGTTACTCAGGTACTGGAAATCCTCTGGCTTTACTCTGCTTTGAGAAGGACGGTTAGTTTTCCTCAGTGTTGACGGTAGGTGGAGATGGTCGAGAGCATCAAGTCCCTAAGAGTCATGAGGATTAATAATCTGTCCTGGCCCACCCATGTTGACATTATGGTCAAGAAAGCAAAACAATGCCTCTATTTCCTTAAGAGCCTAAGGAATTCAGCATGAATGTCAAGACTCTTACCAATATTTATAGATGCACCGTAGAAAACATTACATCTGGATCCATCATGGCTTGGTATGGAAAGTGCTCTGCCCAGGACTGTAAGAAACCACAGAGTTGTGAACACAGCCCAGTCCATCACACAAGCCAACCTTCCATCCATTGACTCCATCGTGGGCAGCACGGTGGCACAGTGGTTAGCACTGCTGCCTCACAGCGCCAGAGATCCGGGTTCAATTTCCGCCTCAGGCGACTGACTGTGTGGAGTTTGCACATTCTCCCCGTGTCTGCGTGGGCTTCCTCCGGGTGCTCCGGTTTCCTCCCACAGTCCAAAGATGTGCAGGTCAGGTGAATTGGCCATGCTAAATTGTCCGTAGTGTTAGGTAAGGGGTAATGTAGGGATATGGGTGGGTTGCACTTCGGCGGGTCGGTGTGGACTTGTTGGGCCGAAGGGCATGTTTCCACACTGTAAGTAATCTAATCTAATCTTTACTTCTTGCTGCCTCAGGAAGGCAGAAAACATAATCAATGACTCCACCCACCCTGGTTATAATCTCTTCAAACCTCTTCCATCAGTCAGAAGATAAAAAGGCTTAAACACACGTACTAACAAATTCACAAACAGCTTATTCCCTGCTGTCATTAGACTTCTGAATGGACCTCTCCAATTTTAAATTTAAGTTTGCTCTTGCTATTTGTGCACCATCACTGCAGCTGTAACTTTGTATTCTTTGTTCTGTTCTATTACCTCAATGCACTTTGTATTATATGATCTGCCTGTGCTGCAGGCAAAATAACACTTTTCATTGTACCTAGGTACATGCGATAATAATAAATCAAATCAAGTCAGTACAAGAGTAGTTTACTTGGAGAGTTCAGGAATCTGGATCACTTGAGATCTTTGAGCATTGCTTTGCAATGATTGAAGGTTGAGGATATTGTATGTGCGAGATGAATGAGATTTGTCAAAGTTAAAAATCACACAACACCAGGTTATAGCCCAACAGGTTTGTTTGGAAGCACTAGCTTTCAGAGTGCTGCTCCTTCATCAGGTAGTTGTGATGGTGGAGAGCATCAAGTTCCTAAGAGTGATGATGATTAATAATCTATCCTGGTCCACCCATGTTGATACTATGGTCAAGACAGCACAACAATGCCTCTATTTTGTTAAGAGCTGAAGGAAATTCAGCATGAATAGTCTACAACCACTTGATGAAGGAGCAACACTCCGAAAGCTAGTCCTTCCAAATAAACCTGTTGGACTATAACCTGATGTTGTGTGATTTTTAACTTTGTATACCCCAGTCCAACACCAGCATCTCCAAATCAAGATTTGCCAAGGCAGCTTAATGCTGCCCACTTCTACCAGGATTAATATACCTCCTCATGTTGGCTTTTATCATGTAATAAATTCCTAACCCTCACATTGTTTGTATTTGCATCATATAGTCACACCTCGCACTGGGGACAACTGAGAAAGAATGGGCTGAATTTGACACAAATTAATATTATCTCCTATTTCCTTCTGGCCATTTGTAAAGATTAGGTTCTAGAAATTATCTCATTCACTTCTGCCAAAACCTGCAAAGGAGCAAAAGAGGAGGGGAAAATTCAATGTTATTGCACTCTGCTCCATTTTCCAGCTCATTATTCAATTCAATTTGCAGTGACAACCTCTCATAATAAGCAAGGAGATAGTAAGGACTGCAGATGCTGGAAGTCAGGGTCAATATATGTGAAGCTGGAAAAGCATTGCAGGTCAGACTGAATCCAAGGAGCAGGAAAGTTAACATTTCAAGCCAAAACACTTCGTCCTGCTCCTTGGATATTGTCTGACTTGCAATGCTTTTCCAGCTTCACATCTATTGACTCTCATACTAAGCAATATTGGGTTTCAGGATGTTATTCAATACAGTTCTGGGAGAAAGTGAAATGTTGGAGGTCAGAGTCAAGAGTGTGTTGCTGGAAAAGCATAGCAGGTCACACAGCATCTGAGGAGCAGGAAAATCGACGTTTTGGGCAAAAGTCCTTCATCAGGAATGAGGCTTGGAGCCCTGGGGATGGAGAGATAAATGGGAGGGGGGGTGGGTCTTGGGGAAAGATAGCTGAGAATGCAATAGGTGGATGGAGGTGGGGGTAAAGGTGATAGGTCAGAGGAGAGGGTGGAGTGGATAGGTGGGAAGGAAGATGAACAGGTGGCATAGGTCATGAGGGTGGTGCTAAGCTGGAAAGTTGGAACTCGGGTAAGGTAGGGGGGAGGGGAAATGAGGAAACTTGCGAAATCCACATTGATGCCATGGGGCTGGAAGAGGAGGCATTCTTCCTTCAGACTTTGGGTGGTGAGGGAGTGATGATGGAAGAGGCCCAGGACCAGCATGTCCTTGGTGGAGTGGGAAGGGGAATTGAAGTATTCAGCCACAGTGTGGTGGGATTGCTTGGTGCAGGTGTCCCAGAGATATTCTCTGAAGCGTTCCGTGAGTAGGTATCCTGTCTCCCAATATAGAGGAGACCACATCGGGAGCAACGGTCACAATAAGTGACATGTTTGGAAGTGCAGGTGAAACTTTGATGGATGTGGAAGGCTCCTTTGGGGCCATGGATGGATGTAGAGGGGGGGGGGGGGGGGGGGGGGGGGGGGGTTGGTGGGATGTGGGCGCAGGTTTTGCAATTCCTGCAGTGGCTGGGAAAGGTGCCGGGAGAGGAGGGTAGGTTGTTGGGGGGGGGGCGTGGACCTGATGAGGTAGCCATGGAGGAAACAGCCTTTCGGGCAGCCCTTCATCAGGAATGAATATCCATTCAATCTTAGTAAAATTTTCATTTAGTTCCCAACCATCATTTAACCCAGTCACAAAGCAACATACTTACATACAGTAGTATTTATCTTCCTAGAAGGAGGGGCATACAAATTAAAATTACTGAGAAAATTGGAAAACACAAAATTTACTTTCTGAAACAACAATTAAAAATAACATAAAAACATGTCCTCCATTACTGGTGCACCACTTTTGCCTCTTTGTTTCCAATGCTGTTACCTTTGACAGTTTAGATGAAACTTTACTAAGATAATAGTCAAAAACAAGTCATTATAGAACTGACTCAAAGGTAGAAGACAGAGGGTGGTGTTGGAGGGTTTTTCAGACTGGAGGCCTGTGACCAGTGGAGTGCCACAAGGATCGGTGCTGGGTCCACTACTTTTCATCATTTATATAAATGATTTGGATGTGAGCGGAGGAGATACAGTTAGTAAGTTTGCAGATTATAACAAAATTAGAGGTGTAGTGGACAGTGAAGAAGGTTACCTCAGATTACAACAGGATTTTGATCAGATGGGCCAATGGGCTGAGAAGTGGCAGATGGAGTTTAATTTAGATAAATGTGAGGTGCTGCATTCTGAGAAAGCAAATCTTAGCAGGACTTATACACTTAATAGTAAGGTGTTAGGGAGTGTTGCTGAACAAATAGACCTTGGAGTGCAGGTTCATAGCTCCTTGAAAGCAGTGTTGCAGGTAGTTAGGATAGTAAAGACGGCATTTGGTATTCTTTCCTTTATTGGTTTGAGTATTGAGTATAGGAGTTGGGAGGTTGTTTTGTGGCTGTACAGGACATTGATTAAGCCACTGTTGGAATATTGCGTGCAATTCTGGTCTCCTTCTTATCGGAAGGATGTTGTGAAACTTGAAAGGGTTCAGAAAAGATTTACAAGGATGTTGCCAGAATTGGAGGATTTGAACTAAAGGGAGAGGTTGAATAGGTTTGGGACTGTTTTCCTTGGAGGGTCGGAGGCTGAGGGGTGACCTTATAGTGGTTTATAAAGTCATTAGGGGCATGGATAGGGTAAATAGACAAGTCTTTTCCCTGGCGTGGACGAGTCTAGAACTAGAGGGCATAGGTTTAGGGTGAGAGGGGAAAGATATAAAAGAAACCTAACGGGCAACTTTTTCATGCAGAGGGTGGTACGTGTATGGAATGAGCTGCCAGAGGAAGTGGTGGAGGCTAGTACAATTGCAATATTTAAAAGGCATCTGGATGGGTATATGAATAGGGAAGATTTGAGGGATATGGGCTGGGTGCTGGCAGGTGGGACTTGGATTAGGTTGGGATATCTGGGTGGCATGGACAAGTTGGACTGAAGGATCTATTTCCATGCTGTATATCTCTCTGACTCTATATTCTCCTACATTATGTAATCCAATGAAAGCGATGGGACCAGACGGAGTACCAGGCTGCGCACTCAGAACATGCGCAGATCAACTGGCAGAGACCTTCTCGGATATCTTCAAACTCTCCTGGAGCAGGCCACTGTCCCTGCCTGTTCAATAGGGCCAACATCATCCCTGTGCCTAAGAAGGCTCATGTAGCATGTCTCAATGACTACAACCCAGTGGCCCTAACTTCAGTGGTCATGAAGTGCTTTGAAAGGCTGGTCATGGCATTAATCAATTCCAGCTTCCCCACTACACTTGACCCACGCCAATTTACCTATCGGACCAACAGATCCACGTGAGATATCACTTTCCCTTCACTCCTCACGAGAACATCTTGACACCAAGAACAGCTATGTAAGAATCCTACACATTGACTACAGCTCTGCCTTCAACATTATTATCCCCTCGAGACCAATTACAAAATTTAGTGATCTTGGACTAAGCCCCACCCTCTGCAACTGGATCCTCAAGTTTCCTGACCCACAGGCCACAATCAGTGAAGATTGGGGACAATATTTCATCGTCACTAGCACTCAACACTGGAGCCCCCCAGGGGTGCATACTCAGCCCCCTACTGTACTCACTGTATACCCATGACTGCGTTGCCAAATACCAGACTAATGCCATTTACAAGTCTGCTGATGACACCACCATAGTCGGTTGAATCTCAGCTGGTGACAAAACAGACTACAGACAGGAGGTGGAAAACATGGAAAAATGGTGCACTGAGAACAACCTACCTCTCAATGCTGGCAAAACCAAGGAACTCATTATTGACTCTTGGCAGGATGTTACTCATGCCCCTCTACACATTAACAGCCCAGAGGTGGAGCGCGCGGAGAGTGTCAAGCTCCTGGGAGTGGTCATCCACAATAAGCTTTCTTGGACTCTTTATGTGGACGCACTGGCTACAAAGGTTCAACAACGTCTCTTCTTACTCAGACAGCTGAGGAAATTTGGCATGACTGCAAATACCCTTGCCAACTTTTATTGGTGCACCATCGAGAGCATTCTGTCTGGATGTATTACTACCTGGTATGGTAACTGTACCATTCAAGATCGGAGATGGTTACAGAGAGTGGTGAACTCGGCCCGGACAATCACAAAGGCCAACCTCCCATCTATACAATCCATTTACCAGACCCGCTGTCAAGGAAAGGCCACCAACATTCTCAAACAACCATTCCGCCCTGGTAATGTTTTTCTACAATTTCTACCATCGGGGAGAAGGTACAGAAGCCTGAACATATGCACTAGCCGGTTTCTACCCTACTGTTATTAGAATACTGAATGGACTCACAAACTCCTAACATTCTCCTGTACCTGCGTTTTTTTTTGCTGCTGTTTACCTATTATTTATTTATCTATGCTATTTAACTCTATGATCTGCCTGTATTGCTCACAAGACAAAGCTTTTCACTGTGCCTCGGTACACATGACAATAAATTCAATAAATTCAAATTCATGGATTAAAAGCTTGATTGAATGATGGCATAACATTTTTTCCTGTAAATATGCCTGAACGGTTTGCAACATAAATTGGTTATGTACTAATAACTGGACTAGAATGAAAGCACCTCCTCCGCTATGATTAAACAATAATTAAATTATACCACCATCTCAAAGATAGGGCTACTTATATTTCCAAAAGTTAGTGAACTGCCACACTGTATGAGGACAAGTGAATGCAACCTTTCATGTAGTTCATGATGGATTGGAGAAAACAATTGGCAAGTGGAGACAAACTAAGTGGCAAGTTACCAATGTATGTATGATGCATTAAAGGTCAGTGGGTCTAGCTTCTAAGTTAGTGTTGGGAATCAGAACAATTAACATAACGTGTGGCTCATGGTTGTGGATGAAAGAACAGGAAGATTGACTGTAAAGAAGAAGAGCAAAACACATCTGTGTCAATAATGCAATGGCAGGGTTCCCAAGGTACAAGTCTACACAGTTGGTTCTGCTATAATGCAGCGGGGCTGTTCTCATGCAACCCCTTGTTCTAAGAAAAATCACCTAAAAGCAGTACTGTTTAAACTAATGGGGCCAGAATCGCGATATAACCAACGCATGCTTTAAAAGTTTGCTCTTTAGAAACAGTGTCCTCAATTCGTCAATCGTGTTAAAGTGAATTCGCATTAACAAAATGCATATTATAGCAGATCAACCTGTATCAATTACCATGTCTCTATAACTGGACTTGCAGAATTCATTGACTGTTGCGAGCTCATCGTGCAGAATGCACTTGTACCACATACTTGGTTAAATTTAATTCAGAGTAGAAGGCCCTCCCCAAACTCTCAGGCATAACACTTGAACTATTCAAAATGCTCTTTTATAATGTGTATTTCAGGTGAGTTCAGTGGCATAAAATGATGCTTTACATTTTCTGCCCACTCTGCACTACAAATGGGCCGTGTTTCCTTCTTGGTTCCTATGTTGATTTACCTCAAGGAGTCAGTGTTTTAATTAAACTATTGTAATTTTGCTATTTTCCTGTAGAGTAAAGCTTGCTGTGTTTGAGGGCAGCAGACTGCCATTTCCCCTATGTTCACACTGCTCAATCCTGAGATTGCCAGGATTTCCACAAAATCTGAAGTTTTAAGAAAACTAAAACATGCGATGTCTCAATATTTGTAGAAATTGCAGTATATATATATATATATATATATATATAAATCATGCCTAGAATCCAAAGTATAATGCTAGCCTAGCTAACATCCCAAAAAGAATTACTAGCATCAGAAATTTATTTAACTTTGAAATTTAGAAGCAGTTTGATCACACTCAAAGGAAATAGGGGGCGTGTATTCAAGTGACACTATTTGCCGAAAGCAGGTTTTTATAGAACTGTTCTTGCTGTATCTATGGAAATTTGCAAATGGACAATCAGTTTTAATCCTTAGAAGTTCCACTCACTCAAACACCAAATTGTCATTCCCATATTAAGTAGATCATACAGCTGTGCATGGGATTTCTGGGAAGCTAAAATGACTCTTACATCCTGAGACAGTCCAAATTGCTTTAACTCTTCAGGTTGGCCTGATAGCTTCATGACTGTATTCTGAAGGACATAGACATTGAAGACAGGAAGACTCCTGTACAAACCACAATATACATGGCAGAGGACATACCTAACTGCTTCTAAAAGGCTACAATAGAGCAACCTGTTAGCAATTTAAAGATGACGTCAGCTGCATCAATAAACCATGGGGGTGCCATGCAATATGCACACTCCCATCTTGCCATTTGCTGCGTACTGACAATCTGCCACTTCAAAATGATGTAATTAGATGAAGGCACTGAGACAGCAGCATCATCATCATCAGAGGAAGATGAACATGAAATGCCTCAAGAGATGCCAGCTGATGAGGTGGCATAATGGAGACAGCTCACAGGATAGTAACACACATGGCAGAGATATTCACAACTCTCCAATCAGCAGGTGTTTCACATGGAGTGCAAGGTGCCACTGAATCAAGATGGCCTTTCATGTAGATGACCTTTCTGATCTTTCATAAGAGATATTTGGCATTTATGAGTGGCTGGTAGCATTACATGCCAAGGGATCCTGTCAACCTATCATCCATTAGTCATTCACATTTACAAATCTTCCAAATCTTTCACCACTACCATTGAGCAGGACAAGGTGAGCAGATATCCAAAAACACTACCTATCTACATGGTCCCTTCCAAACCACTCTTTATTCTGACTTGGAAAAATCTAACCATTCCTGCAGTACCGTTGGATCAAAATCCTTTCCTAACAACACTGTGGGTCTATTTGTTTCAAATGGATTGGAATGGTTCAAGAAGTGGTTCACCACCACCCCTCAAGGGCATGAAATGCTGGCCCAATGTTTATCATATTAGTCTGAAACAAAGTGGGTTTTCTTTTCTCTACCCCTCAGAGAGTAATGGCTCTCTGGCATTCTCTCCCTCAGAAGGCTATGGAAGCTCAGTCATTACGTAAGTCCAAGACAAAAATGGATAGATTCTAGTTACTAATAATACCAAGGTAAATGTGGATATGGTGTGAGGTAGATGATCAGACATGATCTAGAATGATGGAACAGGCTAAAGGGATTGAATGGTCTACTTCTGTTCCAATGTTTTTGTATTACTGGTAAATGCAGAATGTTTTAAGGTTAACAAATAATTTACACTCAGGCAAACTCAATGTCCATCAATTAATATGCTCACTTCTGCTTACTTCTATTGTTTTTTTTCTGCACCTTGAGTTGTGGGCACAGACAACAGCATCATTGCCATCTAATGAACTTGTCTGAGCTGGTCATTCAGGAGTCCTGTAAATGCACAGCTCTGCTCCATTGGGATGGTGAAGCCATCATTCAATCACCTCAATGCGTCCTTTATGCATCCATATTTGAGTATGTGTGTTCTAGGCTCCACAACATGGATGTTGGTTACTATTTTTGTCGCACGTACTCACCTCACGTTTCATGGGGACCTTTTAATTCACGTTCCTTTGACTCTGGGTCGTTTCACCCTTGGACAAAATTCAGACTATGATTTCTGAAGTTGTTTGATGGACTATATGTGTCAAGGTTTTTGTTTGAAATTGCAGTTTGCATTTTGTCGGATAGATGTGGATGGAAAACAGTGAAAAAACAATGAAGTCTGAGCAAGACCCAGCAGGAAAGGTGCAACACATTGTCATATAGTACTTACAGCCAAGTCCAGAGGGATGAATAAAGTTACCTTTCCATTCCTGAAATTAATTATAACAGGTTTAAAAAGATGTGATTTTTCAACTCACTATGCACTTGACCATGTATAAAGCTATAAGAAGAAATATGCCAGATTTCTTGAATTACTAACATTGAAAAATCATTTTTATTGTAAACTCATTGGAGTAATTCATAAAATTTATTGAATGGTAGAATCTATTTGAACAGATACATGTGCACTAGCATGCAAAACTGAACATGTTATAGGTAAGGGAGAAGCAGTTGAATATTTAAATTCTCTAGACAGTGATGTTTTTCAGCTTGCAAGAGATAAGGTGTGACCTTGAGAAACTGTAGAAAGAGGGCCGCAGTTGTACCATTTTGAAGCCTCTTGATGTTGCTCCTTTTTGCAATCAACAGAGAGGAGTTTCATCATAGCTTTTCACAAGGGGCAGTTTCTGGTCATGTGAGAGCTGACCATTAACTCACAACGAGGACAGTTCCTGGTAATGAAGGAGTTTCGTTCTCCCATTGTCAAAACTATCAAGGTGGCAGTGAAACAAATAGGGGAGGCTTCACAAATCTTTTGTACAACAGCTTTTGGTAGATTTCCTTTAGTTTCTACAGAAGAGATGGCTGTGGCTTATTGTCCTAAGCTTTCTTTTCCCCACAAAGTTCAAAGCAGGTGTGAAATTCTGCAGGGCATCTGCCCTCATATGTTTTCTGTTAATCTATCTTATAATTTTTTATAAATTAGGTTTTTTTTGTAAGTATAAGAAATTGGAGGTTTGATCAATTGTACTTTTATGACAAACAATCCTACTATGATCTGAAATCCTCGCCTGCTTCAAGAAAACCATTATCATCTCAGTGCTAAAGCAAAATCATGCAGCCTGCCTCTATGACTACCACCCAGTAGCTCTGACCTCCATAAGTATGAAGTGTTTCAAGATGGTAGTCATGGCTCACATCAACTCCAGCTGACCAACTTGTCTAGATTCTTTACAATTCACCTACCAGTGCAATGTGTCCACAGCAGAAGCCAGGAAAGAATTCTGATGAAGGGCTTTTGCCTGAAATGTCGATTTTCCCGCTCAGTGGATGCTGTCTGACCTGCTGTGCTTTTCCAACACCACACTCTCGACTCTAATCTCCAGTCTTCAGTTTCACCTATAAACTTCGAGACCTAGGTCTTGGCTCCCTCCTCTGTAATTGATTCATTTACTTCGGGACCCATAAACCGTAATCAGTAATAGGTGACAACACCTCCTTCACTGTAATCCTCAACTCCAGTCCCCACAAGGCTGTGTACTAATCTCCCTATTATATTTTTTATATGCTCACAACATTGTGGCCAAAGTCTGCCCCAACTCCATTTACAAGTTTGATGACAACACCACTTTTGTTGCTCAGATCTCAAACAACCACAAAATAGAATACAGATGAGATTGGGTGCTCAGCAGCATGGTGTAAAGGCAACAGTCTTTTCATCAATGTCAACAAAACAAAGGAGCTTTTCATCCACTACAGGAATTGGAGTGAAGGGTATGCCCCTATTTGCAACAATATTGCTGAGTGGAGGTGGTCAAGTGCATCAAATTCCTAGGAGTATTGATCACTGACCATCTGTCCTGGTCCACGCATGTCAACACAATGGTCAACAAAGCACAATAATGTCTCAACTTCTTTAAAATGCTAAAGAAATTTGGGATGTCCACAAGGACTCTTACCAATTATTATAGATGCACCAATGAAAACATTCTATCTGGATGCATAATAGAGTGGTTTGGCAACTGCTCTTCCTTAGACCACAAGAAACTAATGTGCATTGTAAACACCGCCTAGCCTATCACACAAACCAACCTTTCCTTTACTCACTCTGTCTATACTTCCAACTGCCTTGGGAAGTAACAATCAACATAATCAAAGACCCTTCCCACCCCAGTTATACTCTCTTTCACTCTCTTCCATTGGGCAGAAAATATAAAAGTTTATATCCAAGAATGAATTTATATGGATTCAGAAACGGGCGTCCTTTGAGGATGTAACAATTGCGATGGATGGAGGGGCATGGGTGGATGTTGTATACTTGAATTTCCAGGTTGGTTCTGGAGATAAGGGGGGTCACCCTATGAGGAGAGGTAGAGCCGACTGGGACTGTACTCGCTAGAATTTAGAAGAATGAGAGGGGATCTTATAGAAACATGTAAAATTATGAAAGAGATAGATAAGATAGGGGCAGATAAATTGTTTCTGCTGGTGGGTGAGACAAAGACTAGGAAACATGCCTTCAAGATTCGGGGGAGTAGATTTAGGACAGAGATGAGGAGGAACTGCTTTTCCCAGGCAGTAGTAAATCTATGGAATTCTCTGCCCAAGGACGCAGTAGAGGAGCTTCATTAAACATATTCAAGACACACTTGGATGGGTTTTTGCATGGCTGGGGAATTAAGGGTTATGGGGATAATGAAGGTAGGAGGAGCTGAGACAATGGATAGATCAGCCATTATCTTAATGAATGGTAGATCATGCTTGATGAGTCAAATGGCCTACTCCTGCTTCTATTATTATGAAATGTGGTAATTGATCAGCCTTCATCACTTCCTTAGGCAGCTCATTCCATACACGCACCACCCTCTGCATGAAAAAGCTGCCCCTCAGGTCCGTTTTAAATCTTTTCCCTCTCACCTTAAACCAACGCCCCCTAGTTTTGGACTCCCCCACCCCAGTGAAACTACCTTGACTATTTAATCTATCCATGCCCCTCATGACTTTATAAATCTCCATAGGTCACCCCTCAGCCTTTTATGCTCCAGGGAATATAGCCCCAGTCTATTCAATCTCCCCCTTTGGCTCAAACCCTCCAACCCCAACAACATCATTGTCAATCTTTTCTGAACCCTTTCAAGTTTCACAACATCCTTATTATAACACAGACACCAGAATTGCACACCGTTCTCTGCAATCTGTGCCCTTTTTCACACTGGAAGTAAGAACCTCATATTTATTGGACAAGAGCACTGGCTGACACTCCTCAAAATTTTAGTTCCCGATCCTAATATCTGCCTCATTCACAGTCACATCCTCATGTCCCTGAACACATACCATTTTTGATATCAATAATCTAAGGGATGTGAAATGTCTCCATTAAAGGTTCTATTAAACAGTTAGTGATTTCGGATAGTGCCTCCAAAGGTTTAAGCTGGACAAAACAACTAGTCGCAGGTTGTACCACTCAGTATTAGCTACACTACAAGATAGTTCTGTGACTTTAACTGCATTGTTCCATACAGGATCTCATTATTAATCCATAGCACAAACAAAGTATAAACGACGCTGTTTCTGGAGTGCCAAAGCAACATTTTCTGGCTGGATAACTAAGAAATTTCCATCAAAGTTAATTTCCAAAACTTGGCAAAAATTGTTTCAGTGTGCTGTATGTGGAGTAATATGGCCAGACACTTACAAACATTTTAAATTGAAGGCACATTAAAGGCAGAAAGAAGTCAAGAGGTAGCAGGAGATGAAAGTAGCTGGTAAAGAGTGTGGATCAGAGGGCCAGTTTGGCAAAGGTTTGCAGGTAAGAGGCAGAGTCATTAATTACATTCAAGTCTGAGATAGCCTTTTAATCAGTAAGGGTATCAAGGGTTATGGGAAAAGGCAGGAAAGTGGCGTTGATACTACCAGATTGCCCATGATCTCATTGTATGGTGGTGCACATACTGAATGGCCAGTTTAGGCTCCTACATCTTACAGTCTTTTTATGCAGCCTCCTAAACTACCACCCACTGCAAGGTCATATGATGATGGGAATTTTCCACGCTGGCTGGTTCATTACGGCTTCTTGTTATGGTCAACTGGGAAAATGACACAGCTTCTCTCCATCACGCATCCACTAGAACAGGGATTGTCTTATGAGCAGATGTTACACAGGTTAAGACTGTATTTAATGAAGTTTAGAAGAATGAGAGGTGGTCTTATTCAAACATATGGGATTCATAAGGGTCTTGACAGGTTAAATGCTGAGAGGATGTTTCTCCTCAAGAGAGTCTAGGACCAGAAGGTATAGTTTCAGTATTAATTTAAAATGGAAATGAGAGGGAATTTCTTCTCTCAGAGTGTTGTGGTTTATTGGAACTCCTTTCCACAGACAGCTGTGGCGGCAGTGTCCTTAAATATATTTAAGGCTGAGATAGATAGCTATGGCATAGAGCCTTGAAAGGTGCCAACAGAGACAAGTTCTTCAACCTCACTCTCCACACAATCCATGATAAGCTTCTCCAACACTGGTAGATTAGATTAGATTATTCACAGTGTGGAAACAGGCCCTTCGGCCCAACAAGTCCACACCGACCCGCCGAAGCGCAACCCACCCATACCCCTACATGTACCATTTACCTAACACTACGGGCAATTTAGCATGGCCAATTCACCTGACCTGCACATCTTTGGACTGTGGGAGGAAACAGGAGCACCCAGAGGAAACCCACGCAGACACGGGGAGAACGTGCAAACTCCACACAGTCAGTCGCCTGAGGCGGGAATTGAACCCGGGTCTCTGGCGCTGTGAGGCAGCAGTGCTAACCATTGTGCCACCGTGCCGCCCACGAGAGGGGTTTACAGTCCATGAAAGGTAAAATAAAGGAGTTCGGGTTAATTGCTCTTCCTATGGTAAGTTCAATGTCGTAGTTGTTTTGTTTAGCAATTGCATGGACCGGATTCCTACAATTGTAATAAATTCAGTTTGCCTTGGTTTTCACTTTAGTAGAATGGGGAGTACTTTCAAAGAGATGGGGGTGGAAATGGTAGATAGATGGAGAGAGAGAGAGAGCCTATCTTCAGAAGAGCATTGTGATATGTGCTTGGTAGGACCCTGAGGTGTTCTGCTCATTTGTATATTTCACATTGCAAGAGTTATTACTAATTCAGGCCTGTGGCAGTTACTGCTTCTGAACAGGTAATTATGTTTTACCATCTCATCTCAGAAACATTTGAAAAGTTTCAGGGTAGAATAAATCGGTGGAAGATGGAGACTTTTATGCTTCCTTGTCTGTTTTAATCCCACTTGGTGGAATGTGAAACTGAGTGCATTGCAATAGTCAGCCTTGTCTGGCAGTCTCTGCTTTATAAAATAAATTGTCTGTAGTGAGTGTTGACTTTTAACAAATCCAGCCAGGAAAAGGAAAATAATTAATTATATCTTTAAGGCAAGAAACATTCCCTTGTAATATTTCCACTCAGTGTAAAGTGATAAAATGAGATTCACTCCCATTTAACTAAAGACTGGGAAAGAATGCAAATAAAAAGAATAAACCAAACTCAGGCACACACAGTCTTTTGAAACACTCAATCTTTTCTTTTACTGCATTGATTGTGCCCTGTTTAGATCTTTGTTGGGTTGTTCCTTCGTGGAATTTTTAAAAGCATTGAAAAAGGTTGATTTTAAATTCATTTTCTTTTGGGAATCCAGTGTAAGTAGTAATTTTATGCCCTTCTTTAAATTCCGATTATATATATACTAGGGAATCTTTTTGGCATTTGCTAGCAGCAAGGCTTAGAAATCTGGGGCATGTTGGTTTTTCACATTGTTAATAGCACAGTGGCCATGTCTGGGAGGAACAGGCAGAATCTGCTGCTGTATTTGGCTGCGCCCACTGAACACTGAACAGATTTACCCTTATTTTGTAAATTTTCCTAATTGTCAACAGAACTGCTTTAGTAAGATTTAGCATGTCACGTCCATTTCTATAATCTGCTGCTTCAATTGCTCAACCCACAGCACTGTTACAAATCTTATTGCTGAAAGGTTATTGAGCTGCTATTCAATTTTCAACCTTAGTACAATGTCTGGACATGCTGGAGATGTTGGAGGTTATCATTGTTTTCCCTTCTCGTCAGCCCCCTTCAGCTGTAGCTACCTCCCTTCTATCTTTTCCAAGTCTATTATGTTTTTCAGATCCCAATTTACTTTGGGCTAGGGATCTATGTGCTAACTTATCCTCCAGAACATCCAGATTCAGGCTTGCAACCCCACTGTCGCTAGTTTGGGAGCCACCAGTGACAGAATTCAGGTCTAACATCTCCATCACCAAGAACACAAGAACAAAATAAATAGGAGTGGGAATAGTCCATATGCCCCGGAGTGAGCCTGCTCTGCCAAGGGATATAATTATGGCTGATATTAGGCTTCAGCACTACTCTCCTGCTCAGACACCACATCACTTGATTTACTGGCAGTTTACCTCAGCCTTGAACATATTTAACAATGTAGCATCCACAACCTTTTTGAGTGAAGAATACCGAAGATTCGTAGCATTTTAAGTGAAGTCGTTTCTCTTCATCTCAATCTTAAATGATTGCCCTCTTAGCCTGAGACTTTTCCTCATTCTAGTTTCCTCAGCCAAGGGAAACAATCTCTCAGTGTCGACCCTGTAAAGTCCCATTCAGAATCTTGTATATTATAATTAGATCACCTCTTATTCTTCTGAACTCCAGAGAACATAGGCCCAATTTACTCACATGTCTCATCATGGAGCACCCTCATTCCAGTACCCAATCTCGTAAATATATACTTAATTGCCTCCAAAACAAGACATAAGACATTGGTTAGGCCACAGCTAACTGTATAAAACAGTGGCCATGCCAATTGTTTGCTAGTCCTCTGCTGTAAACACTAATTGATGCTGAAAGGTCAACGAGGAGAAAGTGAGGACTGCAGATGTTGGAGATCAGAGTCAAGAGTGTGGCGCTGAAAAAGCACAGCAGGACAGGCAGTATCCGAGGAGCAGGAGAATCAATGTTTCGGGCAATAGTCCTTCATCAGGAATGAGGCTTGTGGGCCTAGGGGTTGGAGAGATAATTAGGAGGGGGGTGGGGCTGGGGGAGAAGGTAGCTGAGAGTGCGATAGGTAGGCAGAGGAACCTCACCACCTGATGCCTGGAGGAAGAACACTTTATCGTCCACCTTAGGACCCTCCAACCACACGGGATCAATGTAGATTTCACCAGTTCCTCTTTTCCCCTCCCTTCACCTTATCTCAGTTCCAACCTTCCAACTCGGCACTGTCCTCATGACCTTCCCTACCTGTCCATCTTCCTTCCCACCTACCTGCTCCACCCTCCTCTCCGACTATCACCATTACTCTCACCTCTGTCTACCGATCGTACTCTCAGCTACCTTCCATCCAGCCTCCCCCCAACCCCCCTCTCCCCCCAAGCCTCATTCCTGATGAAGGGCTCTTGCCTGAAACATTGATTCGCCTGTTACTCAGATGCTGCCTGACCTGCTATGCTTTTCCAGCATTCCACTCTCAACTCTGATGCTGAAAGATGCTCAGGAAGACTTGTTGAAGGACAGAAGCTTGCACATCTATGATCTTATCAAATCTCTCCCAGATAAATAGATACATGCCGATTGGCTTTCATTTGATGCATTCCATGCCATGAGTGACTATAGTGAGGACTGTGATTTGTGCTGATACCTAACCAACAGAAAATTCTGTGAGTAGAAAAATGGCATGAACAGAAATAGTTGGATTTTAATTTTTAACCTTAAAGAACGGAACATGTTTTCAATGTTGCTTTGAAAAATTATTACTACATTATTTCTTCTTAGGTGACATCAGCAGAATGGAAATATCACATGGAACAAATTTTAATGGAAAGTTTATTTACATATGGTCCACGGGAACATAAGATCAGGAGTAAACCATTCTATCCCTTAAGCCTGTTCCATCATTCAATTAATTATTCCTGATCTGTAACATAATTCCATTTACTGGTATTAGTTGCACATTGCTTAATATCCTTGTTTAATAAAAGCTATCATCTCAGTTTTTAATTTTTTTAATTGATTAAGCCTCAACTGCTATTTGGAGGAGCAAGTTGCAGATTTCCAATAAGCTTTATGTGGAAAGCTGCCTCCTAGCAACATCCAATAATCTCTTACTAATTTGGAAATTATACTCTCTAACTGCACTCTCCCATTAGAGCAAATATATGAATGAGGATGGAGAGTAGGCCACTCAGCCATTCATTTTTGCTCTGTCATTTTTGCTATGTCAAGGTGGCATAGCTTTAAATTAAGGGGGGGTAGGTATAGGACAGATGTTAGGGGTAGGTTCTTTACTCAGCGAGTCGTGAGTTCATGGAATGCCTTGCCAGTAGCAGTGGTGGACTCTCCCTCATTATGGGCATTTAAGCGGGCATTGGATAGGCATATGGAGGATAGTGGGCTAGTGTAGGTTAGGTGGGCTTGGATCGGCGCAACATCGAGGGCCGAATGGCCTGTACTGCGCTGTATTCTTCTACGTTCTATGTTCTATGTTCTAATGTCATGGCTATTCTGATTTTAATTTCAACTCTACATTCCTGCAAACACTCCAGTAATGTTTCATCCGTTCAGTGATCAAGAATCTATCTACCTCTGCCTTAAAAATATTTGAAGATTCTACATCAACTGCCTTTGGGTGAAGGGGCTTCCTGAGAGTTCTTTTTTCTTTATTCTGTCCTAACTGCACATACCTTTATTTTTAAAACATGATTAATTTCCTCAAAATATATTTATCATCTTAAACACACCAACCATATTGCTCCTGTATAATCTTCCATGCTTGATGGAATATATGGAACTACACCCTTTTTAGATTTACTATCATCTGGTAAAGCTAGATTATTTCAATATTTATTGAGTTTTGGTTCAAGAGCTGAATACAGTACTGTACATAGAGCAAATGCTCCTCCAAAAGCACCAACCTTCACATAAAATATACATTGGGTATATTATTCATGTTCACTTTTACCCTTTTTGGACCCTGTATCATGGGCTTTTTCACCCTGTCGCACCATGAATCCTATCACAATCCTTTTGGATGTTGACAGATTTATCTGACAAATGGAATTAAAGGAGAACACTTGCAGGTAAAATCCTGAAACAAGTAACAGTGCATAGCTGCAGGAAACAGGTTAGGTACTGAAACTTTAAGAAAAGGAGACATGTAATCAAGGGATTTGGCGCAATTGAATTTTCGAGAAGCAGTACTGCGTATTAAATTACATGGCACAAAACAACAAACAAACATTAATTCCCAAAGTGCCAAATGCAAAATGAATTAAATATCATTATGCAGAATTCTGTGAGATATTAAATGAACAATTCCCCCTTGTTCTAACAGATTTAACTTGATGTGGAAGTGCCAGTGTTCAAGTGGGATGGACATATTAAGAAACTCACATAACACCAGGTTATAGTCCAACAGGTTTATTTGAAAGTACTAGCTTTCAGAGTCTTGTTCCTTTGTCAGGTGGATTGGATCTGTTGTCATAATATGTGGAAGAATCAGGACACAGAACATTTTTGTTTATTCCCTAAAATAGTATGAAATATCATTGTTGGACAAACTAATTTGTGTTAATTTTTAAAATCTGTTTAATCCTTTAAACTATCATTAATCTTCATATAATTGGAGGTGATACAGTGTGACACTGGAGAAGGCACAACAAATCAGACAGCATCCGAGGAGCAAGAGGGTTGACATTTCGGGCAGGATCCCTCTTCAGGCATCTTCATATAACTGTATACTTTGGTCTTTCAAACTCATTCCAACTTTAACTTCTTAATACATTAGTCATACTGGTGCATCCTTCTATTTCTTTCTTATTGGAATGTACATTTGCAGAGAATCATTAGATATTTCCTTAAATTCAATTCTCATGTTAAAATACCTCTATTTTAACATGATTTTCTAAATCACTTTGGTCAATTCTGCCTTCTCACATTTGACTCACTCACATTTGACCCACTGCTCAACATCAAAAGTATGCAAAATGCTTTGATCTCATTGTTTCCTTGAGGATCCTTGATGATGAGGTCAGTAATTAATCCCATAGCATTACATATAACCAGACCTGGAATGGTCTGCTCCCTCACTGGCTGTAGAATCATAGAGCCATAGAGATGTACAGTATGAAAAAAGACCCTTCGATCTTACTCGTCCATGCCGACAACATATCCTAAATTAATCTAGTCCCATTTGCCAGCACTTAGCCCATTTCCCTCTCAATTCTTCTTATTCATATATCCATCCAGATGCCTTTTAAATGCTGTAATTGTACCAGCCTCCATCATTTCCTCTGGCAGCTTATTCCATACACACACCTTTAGGTCCCTTTTAAATCTTTCTCCTCTCATCCTAAACCTCTCCAGGGAAAAGACCTTGTCTATATACCCTATCTATGCCTCTCATGATTTTATAAACCTCTATCTAATAATTTGCCCTGAGTACAATTTGTAAGTGTGGCTTCTGGGTGCTTCTGATTGCTCATGTCTCAGGTAATAATTCAACTCATTGCCGATGTTACAGAGACAGTGTCAGAGGTAGATGAAGATGTTACAGGAGTCTGTCACTTACCTTTGTCAATTCAGTCAGGAAGGTCTGTGTCTACATGGATTGGAAGGCTATTGAATGCTGCTTGCATTAAAAGTCACTGTTCACTGAAATTCTTAGTCTGACGATCTCTCCAGTGCTCCACTGGGGACATGTGTTGCATCTTGCAGTCAGTCACTTACAAATACATCAGGGAGATCACCAATGCCCTTTCAGGAGAGTGAATTAATTTGTTTGATTATCAGGAAATTATCAAGCTGACAGAGGGGTGGGATTTGCTGGCATTGCTGGAATGCCAAAGAGAATTGGTTACACCGGTGCAGAATTGTGAGCTCCTTGGGATCAGCCAGCAGCATTCATTAACTGAAAGAACTTTTACTCTAAGTGCACCTGGTCTGTGGTCACTGGGAACAAATGTGTCCATACTGCTCAATCTCACAATTTGCCAATTCCACTAGCTCACAAGTGCCACCAGTGTTTGTTTCTCATACCCTGCAAGATTGTGCTACTTTCTGACATGAGCTAGCTCATGACACCAATGGAGAACTTACAAATTGCAGCAGAAATGTACTATACTGCTCACTCCTCAATGAATGTAACACTTAAAGATGAAGCTCCTGTGCTTGGACAACTCAGGTGGCATGCTGCAGTTCTCACCAGAGATTGTCCGGAATTATTGTGGCCCATGCACCCTAGATTATGTCATGCAGTAAGTTGGGGCGAGTTTACAAAAGAGAGTTTGTGAGTTAGTGGAATTGACAAATTGTGAGATTGTCTGAGCAGTATGGACACATTCGTTTCCAGTGACCACAGGCCAGCTGCGCTTCGAGTAAAAGTTCTTTCAGTTAATGAATGCTGCTGGCTGATCCCAAAGAGATTGAGAAACCAGATTCTCCTCTGATGAGGAAGAAGGGTAAGACAATACTGCTGATGAGAGAATGGATGATATGGATGCAGTGGCAGATGTCAGGACAGTAGTGTGACACAGTAGACAGCCTTATGCCACTCTTCAGTGGCAACAAATTCTAGATTGAGTAAGGCTCAAAATCACTGCTCAGACAACGCTGTTGGTTCAGTGCAAACCACACACACACTACTCCCTGTATAACACCGTACGTTCCTCAGACCTCCCTGCCACATCAATTATATAGAAAAACACATGCACATTTGGTGTGGCAAGAAGTCACAAGTCCCACATGCCCTGCACAGAACTCTGTCATGTGAACTCCAGCAATACTGCAGATTTGACTGCAGATGCTGCTCAAGCGGCAGCCTCAGATAAGAACCAAGTAAAACTCACCTGTTGGGTGACCAATTGTTTTCAAAATGTCTTGCTTTACAACTAGAGTGATGCCCAGGATTTAAAACCACACATCAGAATAGAGATCCATTACTGATGATGATGTGGAGGTGCCAGTGTCGGATTGGGGTGGACAAAGTCAAAAACCACACAACAGCAGGTTATACTCCAACAGGTTTATTTGAAACTGCATGGTGCTTGATAAAGGTGTAGGGCTCTGGAAGCTTGAGGTTTCAAACAAACCTGTTGGACTATAACCCGCCATCATGTCGTTACTGACGATGTGACACAATGAGAAGGAAACGAGGTGTAATAATACACTTAATACACTTGATTGGTTATATCTGGTTGTGGACTTAGAGGAAAGTAAAAAAAACTATATTAAGTGTAAACAAAATTGAGGGGTGATAGATTTAGGACAGATATTATGGTTAGTTTCTTTATTCAGAGAGTAGTAGGAACATGGAATGGACTGCCTGCAGCACTAGGACACTCACCAATGTTAAAGGCATTTAAATGGGCATTGGACATACATATGGATAATAATGGAATGTTGTTGGTTAGGTGGGCATCTGATTAATTTCATAGATTGGCGCAACATCAAGGGCCAAATGGCCTGTACAGCACTGTAACATTCTATGTTCTATGTTTAATATAAAAAGCTGGAAATGAGAGCTTAAACAGGGAATAGCCATTTTAATGCACTGTGAATAAAAATGTTACCCATATAGAAATTAGTCTCCATTTAGATCTGAGATATAAAGGGGATTCTCTAGTCTGAGGTACAGACAGAAGTTTCTGTGGCCAGCAGCGAAAAATCAGAATGATGTATTGCTTCCCTGGTGCCAGGATCAAGGATGTCTCAGAGAGGGTGAAGAATGTTCTCAAGTGGGAGAGGGGCCAGCAGGAGGTCAATGCCCACATTGGAACCAACAATGTAGGAAGGGAAAAGGTTGAGATTCTGAAGAGAGATTACAGAGAGTTAGGCAGGAATTTAAAAAGGTCCTCAAGAGTAGTAATATCTGCAATACTCCTGGTGCTACGAGCTAGCGAGGGCAGGAATAGGAGGATAGAGCAGATGAATGCATGGTTGAGGAGTTGGTGTATGGGAGAAGGATTCACATTTTTGGAGCTTTGGAATCTCTTTTGGTGTAGAAATGACCTGTACAAGAAGGATGGATTGCACCTAAATTGGAAGGGGACTAATATACTGGCAGGGAGATTTGCTAGAGCTGCTCTGGAGGATTTAAACTAGTAAGGTGGGTGGGACCCAGGGAGATAGTGAGGAAAGAGATCAATCTGAGACTGGTACAGCTGAGAACAGAAGTGTGTCAAACAGTCAGGGCAGGCAGCTATAAGGTGGGATTAATGAATTAAACTGCATTTATTTCAATGCAAGGGGCCTAACAGGGAAGACAGATGAACTCAGGGCATTGTTAGGAACATGGGACTGGGATATCATAGCAATTACAGAAACATGGCTCAGGGATGGGCAGGACAGGCAGCTTAATGTTCCAGGATACAGATGCTATAGGAAGGAGAGAAAGGGAGGCAAGAGAGGAGGGGGAGTGGCGTTTTTGATAAGGGATAGTATTACAGCTGTGCTGAGGGAGGATATTCCTGGAAATACATCCAGGGAAGTTATTTGGGTGAAACTGAGAAATAAGAAAGGGATGATTACCTGATTGGGATTGTATTATAGACCCCCTAATAGTCAGAGGAAATTGAGAAACAAACTTGTAAGATGTTCTCAGCTATCTGTAAGAATAATAGTTTGGCTATGGTAGGGGATTTTAACTTTCCAAACATAGACTGGGACTGCCACAGTGTTAAGGGTTTAGATGGAGAGGAACTTGTTAAGTGTGCACAAGAAAATTTTCTGATTCAGAATGTGGATGTACCTACTAGAGAAGGTGCAAAACTTCACCTACTCTTGGGAAATAAGGCAGGGCAGGTGACTGAGGTGTCAGTGGGGGAGCACTTAGGGGCCAGCGACCATAATTCTATTAGATTTAAAATAGTGATGGAAAAGGATGGACAGGATCTAAAAGTTGAAGTTCTAAACTGGACAAAGGCTAATTTTGATGATATTAGGCAAAAACTTTCAAAAGCTGATTGGGGGCAGATGTTCGCAGGTAAAAGGATGGCTGGAAAATGGGAAACCTTCAGGAATGAGATAATGAGAATCCAGAGAAAGTATATTCCTGTTAGGGTGAAAGGAAAGGCTGGTAGTAATAGGGAATGCTGGATGACTAAAGAAATTGAGGGTTTGGTTAAGAAAAAGAAGGAAGCATAAGTAAGGTATTGACAGGAGAGATCGAGTCAATCCTTAGAAGAGTATAAAGGCAGTAGGAGTATACTTAAGAGGGAAATCAGGAAGGCAAAAAGGGGACATTAGATAGTTTTGGCAAATAGAATTAAGGAGAATCCAAAGGATTTTTACAAATACATTAAGGTCAAAAGGGTATGTAGAGAGTAGGGTCCCTCAAAGATCAGCAAGGCGGCCGTTGTGTGGAGCCACAGAAAATGGGGGAGATACTAAACAAATATTTTGCATCAGTATTTACTGTGGAAAAAGATATGGAAGATATAGACTGTAGGGAAATAGATGGTGACACCTTGCAAAATGTCCATATTACAGAGGAGAAAGTGCTGGATGTGTTGAAACTCATAAAGGTGGATAAATCCCCAGGACCTGATCAGGTGTACCCTCGAACTCTGTGGGAAGCTAGGGAAGTGATTGCTGGGCCTCTTGCTGAGAAATTTGTATCATCAATAGTCACAGATGAGGTGCTGGAAGACTGGAGGTTGGCTAATGAGGTGCCACTGTTTAAGAAAGGTGGTAAGGACAAGCCAGGGAACTATAGACCAGTGAGCCTGACATCGGTGATGGGCAAGTTGTTGGAAGGAATCCTGAGGGACAGGATTTACTTGTATTTGGAAAGGCAAGAACTGATTAGGGATAGTCAGCCTGGTTTTGTGCATGGGAAATCAAGTCTCATGAATTTGATTAAGCTTTTTGAAGAAGTAAAGAAGATTGATGAGGGCAGATTTGTAGACGTGATCTATATAGACTTCAGTAAGGTGTTCAACAAGGTTCCCCATGAGAGACTGATTAGCAAGGTTTGATCTCATGGAATAGAGGGAGAATTAGCCATTTGAATACAGAACTGGCTCAAAGGTAGAAGACAGAAGGTGGTAGTGGATGGTAGTTTTTCAGACTGGAGGCCTGTGACCAGTGGAGTGCCACAATGATTGGTGCTGGGTCCTCTAACTTTTTGCATTTACATAAACGATTTGGATGTGAGCATAAGAGGTACAGTTAGTAAGTTTGCAGATGATACCAAAATTGGAGGTGTAGTGGACAGCGAAGAGGGTTACCTCAGATTACAACAGGATCTGGACCAGATGTGCCAATGGCTGAGAAGTGGCAGATGGAGTTTAATTCAGATAAATGTGAGGTTCTGCATTTTGGGAAAGCAAATCTTAGGAGGACTTATACTCTTAATGGTAAGGTCCTAGGGAGTGTTGCTGAACAAAGAGACCTTGGAGTGCAGGTTCATAACTCCTTGAAAGCAGAGTCACAGGTAGGTAGGATAATGAAGAAGGTGTTTGGTCCGTTTTCTTTTATTGGTCAGATTATTGAATACAGGAGTTGGGAGGTCATGTTGCGGCTATACCGGACACTGGTTAGGCCACTGTTGGAATATTGTGTGCAATTCTGGTCTCCTTCCTATTGGAAAGATGTTGTGAAACTTGAAAGGGTTCAGAAAAGATTTACAAGGATGTTGCCAGGGTTGGAGGATTTGAGCTATAGGGAGAGGCTGAACAGGCTGGGGCTGTTATCCCTGGAGGGTCGGAGGTGACCTTATAGAGGTTTACAAAATCATGAGGGGCATAGAAAGGATAAATAGACAAAGTCTTTTCCCTGGGGTCCAGAACTAGAGGGCATTGGTTTAGGGTGAGAGGGGAAAGATATAAAAGAGACCCAAGGGGCAACTTTTTCACGCAGATGGTGGTACGTGTATGGAATGAGCTGCAGAGGATGTAGTGGAGGCTGGTACAATTCCAACATTTAAGAGGCATCTGGATGGGTATATGAATAGGAAGTGTTTGGAGGGATATGGGCCGTGTGCTGGCAGGTGGGACTAGATTGGGTTGGGTTGGGATATCTGGTCGGCATGGATGGATTGGACCGAAGGGTCTATTTCCATGCTGTACATCTCTTTGACTCTATAAATCACACTCCTAAGGTAATTCTTTCCAGTGCATTTTTCTCCAGTCTGTGATGTGTTTCTGAGCTTCACTGCAGGAGTCATTGAATTGTAATCTTGGCCTACCTCATGCTCGTTGACTTAGGCATTTTAGCGTCTTTCATACACACTACACAGCTGAGCTCTGATGATGAGTACTTTATTCCCACCAGCTTTTCGAAGCACCTCAGTATTGGATATTTTATTCTACCACTTAATGTCCATGATGTTCCAAACACATTTTGTATGAACCTATCCAACTGTTTAATTTGCTGTCCACATATCTACAGATGGTAGATTTATCACAGGTTTTGTTGTGTACATATATGTCAGAGGTAGTCTAGCTTGCAGAGTCAGACGCATCCTATTGATAGTTGGATGGATAACTACACCTGGTCATCAATGTTCATCTAGCTCTCACCATGCGACACTCCATAGAGCTGCTTGTACTTATCTCAATAACTCCATACTATAAGCTGCATTGCTCTGCAGGTCAAACATCCAGCTGGTCTGTCCATTCGAGGGAAAATGCTTATCTCCAACCACCTTTCCACAAGTGCATTAAAATGCTGCAGAGGTGTAGCAAATTATTCACTTGCTGATACTTGAAGTATCACAGTTGGCTGTGTAGACAGCAGCAAAGTTGATATGTAAGGGCACAAAAATGTGTTGCAAATTATCTACTGCTGCTGACCACACATCCATTTTGTTGTCAAACTATCAAGAGTAGATGTACAAAACCAAGGGATTGATGCGGGTCCTGTGCAATTGATCTCCACTACAGTTACTTCACATGTGGGTATTTCTTGGTGCACACCTTCTACACTCCTTCACACGTACCCTGTTATATCCTAAATGTGCTCCTTTAGAACTCACCTACATACATTGTGGATGTGTCAAAAAAGAAAGAAATTGAACTTTATTTAGCTTTGTGGAAAATGTGAACTTTACTTAATAAGGTTAAAATCTCCTGGTCTCAGCTGAGAGCTGCCTTGATTTGCAGGAAGCTATATGATGCACTATCAACTTTGCTGCTTCAAGCCATGGGCGGCATGGTGGCTCAGTGGTTAGCACTGTTGCCTCACAGCATCAGGGTACCAGGTTCGATTCCAGCCTCGGGTGACTGTCTGTGTACACATTCTCCCCATGTCTGGATGGGTTTCCTCCGGCTTCCTCCCACAGTCCAAAGATGTGCATGTCAGGCAAATTGGCCATGCTAAATTGTCCATGGTGATAGGTCCATTAGTCAGAGGGAAATGGGTCTGGGTGGGTTACTCTTCAGAGGGTTGGTGTGGACTGGTTGGGCTGAAGGGCCTGTTTCCACACTGTATCTAATCTAAAAGCCCATCTATTGGAGAAGAGACAGCTAACTGCACTGTCAGCAGAGTATACTTTCTTCTGGATAGGCAGGTAAAGAGTGAGAGGCAGGAGTGTTAGCCTTGCCATCAAGTTAGAAATTGAAAGAAAAATTCTGGGATACTCTCCCAAGGTGCACATCTCATGATTCTAAGTTTGACTCTCCTGGACAATAAGTTTGCAATGATCATTGGTGCACATACTTCAATAATCAGTATTCATGGAGATATCAAAAATGACTTTGTGAGGATCAGGACAGAACTAATGGGTGCCGCTATTTAGGAAAAGTTGTACTGAAAAGCCAGGGAACTACAGACCAGTGAGTCTGATATCAGTGGTGGGCAAGTTGTTGGAGGGAATCCTGAGGAACAGGATTTCCATATATTTGGAAAGGCGAGGACTAATTAGGAATAATCAACATGGCATTGTGCGTGGGAAATCATGTCTCATGAACATGACTGAGTTTTTTGAAGTAACAAAGAGGATTGATGAGGTCAGGGTAGCGGACATGATCTATATGGACTTCAGCAAGGCGTTTGATATGGTTCCTCATAGTAAACTGGTTAGCAAGGTTAGATCACATCAAATAGAGGGAGAACTAGCCATTTGGATACAGAACTGGCTCCATGGCAGAAGAGAGTGGGTGGTGGGGGGGGTTGCCTTTCAGACTGGAGACCTGTGACCAGCGGTGTGCTACAAGAATCAATGCTGGGTTCATTGCTTTCCATCATTTTAATAAATAATTTGGATGTGAACATAGGAGGTATGGCAAGTCCATTTGCAGATGACACCAAAATTGGAGGTGTAGTGGACAGCGAAGAAGGGGATCTTGATCAAGTGGGCCAATAGGCTGAGGAGTGGCAGATGGAGTTTAGATAAACGCAAGGTGCTGCACTTTGGAAAGATAAATCAGGGCAGGACTTTTACACTTAATGGTAAGGTCCTGGTGCATGTTGCTGAACAAAGAGACCTTGGATTCCAGGTTCATAGATCCTTGAAAGTGGAGTCCCAGGTAGACAGGATAGTGAAGAAGGCATGCTTACCTTTATTGGTCAATGCATTGAGTATAGAAGTTGGGAGGTCATGTTGCGGCTGTACAAGACATTGGTTAGGCCACTTTTGGAATTCTGGATGCAATTCTGGTCTCCATGCAGTGCAAAGGATGTTGTGAAGCTTGAAAGGATTCAAAAAGGAGTTACAAGGATGCTTTCGAGGTTGGAGGGTTTGTGCAATAGGGAGAGGCTGAACCGGCTGGGAATGTATTCCCTGGAGCATTGGAACTGAGAGGTGGCCTTATAGAGGTTTATAAAATCATGAGGTGCATGGATAGCGTGAATAGACAACATCCAAAGCTAGACGTATAGGGTTAAGATGAGAGGGGAAAGATTTAAAAGGGACCTAAGGGGCAATGTTTTCACACTGGTGCATGTATGGAATGAGCTGCTAGAGGAAGTAGTGGAGGCTGGGCCAATTACAACATTTAAAAAGGCATCTGGATGGGTTTACGACTGGGAAGGGCTTAGAGAGATATGGGCCAAATGCCAGCAAATGGTATTAGATTTATTTTCAATATCTGGGTGGCATGGATGAGTTGGACTGAAGTGTCTGATTCTGTGCTGCACTTTGACTTTATGACTTTTTTTTATAATCTCCTGGTTATAGTTTTTTTTTCTTTTTTACCCCCACATTACCACCTAACAGTGGTGGTGTTTATATTTTTCCCAGCCCCCAAGTTGTGTGTGTGCAGGTGTGAGACACAATGAAAAACAACAGGTATACAAATCTTTATTCAATTCCCACGATCAGGAAGAAAGGAAATGCTAAGGTGGCCAGTGATAAGCAAAGCCCTTAATTTATGACTCTGTTTGGCAGAATGCCTCATCACCAGAACTTTCCAATAAACACCAAGATATCACTTGGCTGGCGGTGAGTAGGCCGCTACTTGTATGATCCTTCATGTATGTCTGATCTCTTTGTGCCACTGGATGCTGCCCTCAAAGTAGCTGTTGGGGGTGAAGGGGCTAGAGACTGTCACATATCTCCTTCTGGAAGGTGCCTTTACAAAGTAAGTCTGGGGAGAGATGTAATGGCTTTTGTTGAGGTTCATCCCAAGTAACACCATGATGCAGGATTCACTCTACAGTCTGTTCCCCAAGATGCACACTGAGACAAACTTTGGCTACACCTGGAGGACCGGCAACTTGGTGAAAGACATCCTTTGGTCTGCCCAAAACTTGTTGGTCTTCCACAGAAAGGAGTTGACCTCGACTGAGTGTTGCAGACTGGCCCATTCCAAGGTCCAGGACTGCACGCTGAGGGATGCACTAAAGCTTGGGGCAGCTGCCACCAAGGCACAGTTGGGGAAGACCACTGTCTAAGGTCTTTCTGCTGAAATTAAATGGGGATCTGTTCAGTTATCAGACTCCCCAGTGCCTCAAATATATGTAAATATAATCTTGTACAAGTAAGAAATGTCTTTGGTTTGTTTTGCTGGATGGAGTCAAACTCCAATGTTTGTTTCTCCACATGCTACTGTACAGAATAGAACTGCTTTAGTGGCTCTGTATGTATATAAAGATATTTTATGAATAAAATATATTTTTGAAATTTAAGAAGTGTAATGCCATGATTCTCCTGAGTCTCTACGCACTGGAATATGTCAATCACCAACACCATCTTCAGACTGAAGGTTAAGTACAAAAACATTTGGGGGGGGAATCTTACAGAAGCCTGAATGATGTGGGCTATAAGGAGAAATCTGACAGAATCATGTGAGAAGGCAGGGAGGCCTTTATTGACATTGGGAGTAACTCGTTGCATTTTCTAACAGAGCTCGAGGCCTTGAAACGGCAGTGAGATGCCTATTAACAGCGATTATTACTTTAGTCTCAATAGCAACAAATTTCACCTCATTAATATGCAGCTTCCAAATCTACCATGTGCTGCAAAGCAATTCCTGACATGAAAGTCAGAATACGTACCTGGTGACTAGCTTGCTGCTAACACCTCCAAGGCATCACATTGGACACCCAGTAATAATGTCGCCTGGTATCCTCCAGGACACTATCCACATGCACCCACATCTGAAACCTGCCAGGTTTTCAGGACCCTCATGGTAAACATCAGACTAGTATGCTTCTATAAATTAAAGTTGCACTGGCAACTAGCATTGCGTGCAGGGAATATGCATCCCAAGGTTAGTCATTTGCTCCTAAGTGCTTACTTGTTTGTTCACAGCATACTTGCCTTGTCTTGTCTTGCTTGTCCTGCTGGCTGGCAGCCCTCATTCAAAGAAGTGGATATCTTGCCATACAGTGCATTGCAATGTCAATCTCACACCTATACAATGTACTGGGGGAAAGACGGTGGCTCAGTGGTTAACACTGCTGCCTCACAACACCACAGCTCTTGTTCCCAGCCTTAGGTGGCTTTCTGGTGGAGTTTGCATATTCTGCCTGCACCTGTGTGGGTTTCTGCCAGGTGTTCCAGTTTCCTCACACAGTCCAAACATATGCAGGGTAACTGGATTGGCCATGCTAAAATTGCCCAGAGCGACAAGGGATGTGTAGGCTAGGTGGTTTAGTCTGGATACTGTTGAAGGTTTGGTTGGACCACCCCTGGGATGTGTGTACTGAGAAGCCTCAGATATGCTCAGTATGTCCTTGCCATAGGTAAGCACACCATCCCAGGCCACGGGTCTTTGATTCGTTTATTTACTGTCACGTGTATTTTGTTACAAAATACAGTGAAAAGTGTTGTATGGTGTCACCACCCTCTTAAAACACAGAAAAATAAACTAAAACATGGAGTATATAGGCAGAAAAATAAAGAAATAAAGTTCAACTGTACAGTCCTTCTCGTTAAGTGCTTCATCACGGGCCTGGATTGGGCTGCCACCAGTCCCCATGCTGTTTGCTGGAACAAGAGTCTCCATTCTTCACCAACATCCTGCCTCCACTGACGCTGCCACCACTGTGAGTCCTTTCTGGGTCCCACACCGGCCCAAACCCGACTCTACCATTTCCGCCAAGAGTCAATCTGGGCTCACATCACTGATGCAGCCACCACTGATGCTGCTGGTTCTTGTACTGGGCCCAAACCCACCTCCACTGCTGCCTCCGTGAGTCTGTGCTGGATGCAGATGCAGGTCAATGCCTGTATCCAGGAACCCAAACTCACCTCAAACACTGTCACCACAACTCCACATTGATTAGATTAGATTATAGATTAGATTACATTACAGTGTAGAAACAGGCCCTTCGGCCCAACAAGTCCACACCGACCCGCCGAAGCGAAACCCACCCATACCCCTACATTTACCCCTTACCTAACACTACGGGCAATTTAGCATGGCCAATTCACCTGACCCTGCACATCTTTTGGACTGGAGTATATGGGCTCACCTTGGCGTCGATTCTGTCACCAATGCATTTGCTGCGACTGAGATCTTTACAAGAGGTAAGTCAAAAGACAAAAAGCAAGAAAAGAGAGAAAAAGGAAGAAAAGAAAAGCTCAGAAGTCCTGTTCTGCTATCATTAATGAGGAGTGAGGGTTGCAGGCAATTTAAAGGTTGAAGGCCCGGCCGCCTCTGGAGTCTCCTGACAGGAGGCTTCTGAGGGGTCTGTTTCCACCACTGACTGGGTGCCCTCTGTCATGATCAGGCTCCTTGTGAGAACAGGCCACCTGGCCTCAAATCAAACTGGTCCACCCAGTCGTCCCCTTGTTATTGCTGCTGAGGACCAATGGTTAGGACAAGTGGATGCGGGTCTGTGCATTCATTGAGACCTTGAAACTGCTTGATTTCTGGAACTGACTCTCTGTGGTAGCTACTATCTTATCCTCAAAGTCCCTGATTGCTGACACTACCAGAGTCCTTTTCTGCTTGCAGCTGAGCAGAAGCCTGGTCACTGGCTGTCCTCTGATTGCCAGGTACCTGGGCATTTCCTCCTCAGTCAACAGCAGAGTCATGGCTCATCAGCTTATGTTCCAGATTCAAATCTAGCTAGAGATTCCAAGGAGGTGTGAGTGTCTGAGTTGGTGGAAGGTACAAGAGCCAAAAATTGTCAATGCATTCTCTAAGGCCTCCGACCTCTCCTCCTGAGAAGTGCTGGAGGACCTTTTTGTGGTGTGACCCACGGAGACAGTGGACATTGTCCTTGTACCTGAAGAGAGAAAGTGTCACATTGAGGGTTATAAGTGTATGTAGTGAATGAAACTGACAATAGGGTTAATGTCAGAATTGCATTGGAATGAGTAATGGTACTTACACACTTGGTAGGACATACATGCCTTGGCGTCCCTGCAGGAGTTGTCCTGGTTTTCTGTGAAGCTTGGGATACTCTCCTTGTGGGGTTTGAGGAGCTTAACATCTGACATCCACAATCTGTCCAGGCCCTTTCTGCTCGTTTCAGGTTGTGTTTTTCCTTGAATGAGATAACGGCATGGACTGAGTAAGGTGAAAGTGGGTGGCAGAACTGTGTGGAGTGGTGCAAGCCGGGAAAGGTGTTGAGGCATTTTGTGTTAATGAGTTCACAGTGCAGAAGGCACATACAGTTTGTAGTGTGGGAGGTTGGGAAGGCCTGGAGTAGGGGTAAGGCAGCAAAGAGAAAGTGGTGGCATTTCCTGTGACAGATTGGAAAAGTTCATTGACTTTCTTATGGTTCTATTGGGCATTCCTCTGGACGGTTGAGACTGCACTGACCAGGATGGCATTGTTTGATGGCATAGTCTCCGTAACCAATCCCGGAGGAAGAGGATTTCTTTCCTTAACACTACCCCTGCAACTAGTAGATACAGGATGTTGGATGGCGATGGCTAGCACAAGGAGACATAGCTTTAAATTGAGGGGTTATAGATAGAGGACAGATATCAGAGGTTGTTTCTTTACTCAGGAAGTA
Source organism: Chiloscyllium plagiosum (assembly GCF_037043375.1). NCBI lineage: Eukaryota > Metazoa > Chordata > Chondrichthyes > Orectolobiformes > Hemiscylliidae > Chiloscyllium > Chiloscyllium plagiosum. The sequence continues at coordinate 46,508,653 of NW_028270174.1, read as the reverse complement.
GTAGGGGCATGGAATGCCCTGCCTGCAACAGTAATAGACTCGCCAAATTTAAGGGGATTCAAATGGTCATTGGATAGGCATATGAACAAGAATGGAATAGTGTAGGTTAGATGGGCTTCAAATTGGTTTCATAGGCCGGTGCAATATCAGGGACTGAGGGGCCTGTACTGCGCTGTAATGTTCTATGTCACTGTCCACAAAGTGTTGTGTCAATTTTCCCAGGTTTGCTATATCTGGGGTAAATTCTTGAACCACACAAGTCAGCTTCAGGATGTCCATTCTCATCTGATGTGCAATTGTGTTTTACAGACAGCGCGGGCATCATGGATGCCAGTTCATTCCAAGTTAGCTGGTGAATGGCACGTTCTTCTGACTATGGTGAGATAGTAGAATCGGTCAATATCAGATGAGAACATTGGCATCGGGGCATGTAAGGTAATTAATGAAGTGGGTTTGGGTAATTGCATGAAAAACTTTGCTTGGCTTCATTGGAAGAAACCCTCCATGAATCTCAATGAGATTGGCATTTAGCCAAAAGATTCACATCGGATGGACTTTACCATCATCTGGCAGAATATGGCAAGATGTTATGATCACTATGGTTGTGCGAGGAGCAAATATGCATCAAACATAGCATGCTGCATTCCAGGATTAAATTTACTCTCTCACTGAAAAGAAGATTTCCAAGAAAGTTCGATATGCAGAAACTGGTAACTACTCAGTGCTGCAAACAATTCAAGTTCAAACCTGAGGGGCAGCTGGGATCTGAAAATAAAAACCAAGTGACGATGAGTTTAAGTTCTGGAAGCTGTCATGTAATGACATCTTCCAGCCAGAGTCAGCAATGTTAACTCCTGATTCTCAAAGGTCATCGACAGGATTTTGCAAATGTATATGAGAGATGTTCTCTCCAAAACGGGCTTTGGGGACGGAATCTGCAATTGGATCAGACTGCTCTACACCAACATTGATTGAGACTGCACTGACAATGAGTGGGAATCAGATAGCTTCCCAGTCAGATCTGGAGTCAGGCAGGGCTGCCCTCTCTCTCCCGCCTTGTGCTGCATAGAGCCATTTGCCGAGTCCATCAGGAAGCATACGAGCCTGAGAGGGGTGACTATTCCTGGCAGCAGGGCCTACAAGTTAAGGCCTCCCTGAAGAATGGATGACGTCACCGTTTTCTGCTCGGATCCACTGTCCGTGCACAGACTCATGTGCATTTATGACCAGTTTGAACGGGCCTTGGGGGCCAAGGTCAACTGAGGCAAAAGAGAGGCCATGCTCTTCGGGAACTGGGCTGACAATTCCTCGATCCCCTTCACTGTCAGGACTGACCACCTGAAGGTTCTGGGTATTTCATTCAGAGGGGCTGGGGCATGCGCCAAGTCTTGGGAGGAGCGTATCAGGAAAGTGAGGCAGAAACTGGGCAGATGGAAGCAATGGTCACTCTCCATTGCGGGTAAAAACCTGGTGAGAGGCACTGTCAGTGTTGTTAAATGTGGCACAGGTCTGGCCTAGTCCCAGAACCTGTGCCGCTGCAGTCACCCGGGCCATCTTCCACTTTATGTGGAGATCAAAGATGGACCGGGTCCGAAGGGTCACAACATATAAAGATCTGGGCAACGGAAGAAAAAAATACACCCAATGCCACCCTCACCCTGATGGCCACCTTTGTGTGTGGCTGCATCAAGTTGTGCGTGGATCCCCGGTACGCAAACACCAAGTGTCACTACGTACTGAGGTTCTACCTGTCCCCTGTGTTGCGAAGGATGGGCCTGGCCTCGCTGCTGCGGAACGCTCCGAGTAGTTGGATCATTCCGTATCACCTGTCCTTCGTGGAGAAATTTATGAAGAAAAACACCTTTGATCACAAGTCCATCAGGAAGTGGTCAGCAAGTAGTGTCCTTGAGACCTTTCTGGAAAAGGAGAGGGCGGATCCTATCGAGCGGTTCCCTGAGCAGACTGTCAAAGCCATTTGGCAGAATGCCTCATCGCAAGAACTTTCCAACAAGCACCAAGACATGGCTTGGCTGGTGGTGAGAAGGGCTCTACCTGTGAGATTCTTTATGCACGCCCGGACTCTTTGCCGCACCGCATGCTGCCCTCAAAGCAGCTGTGGAGGGATGAGACTGTCACACACCTCCTTCTGGAATGTGCCTATGCAGAGGAAGTCTGGAGGGGAATGCAGTGGCGTTTGTCGAGGTTCGTCCCGAGCAGCTCCGTGACGCGGGACTCCGTGCTCTACGGTCTGTTCCCCGGCACGCACACAGAGAACATCAACTGTGCCTGGAGGATCATCAACTTGGTGAAAGATGCTCTTTTGTCTGCCCGAAACCAGTTGATCTTCCAGCTAAAGGAGTCGACCCCGACTGAGTGTTGCAGACTGGCACATTCCAAGGTCCAGGGCTACGTGCTGAGGGACACGCTGAAGCTTGGGGCAGCTGCCGCCAAGGTGCAGTGGGGAAAGACCACCGTGTAACATCTGCCTGCCTTACAAGGGGCCCTCTCAGTAATTGGGCTCTGCTGACGCCTCAGCAGAATATCTGGATAGTAAATGTACAGATTTGTACATATGAATGATTAATTCCGATCTCTGTATGTAAAGAAATGGAATGTATACTTATGTATGGCATCACCAATTGTATAGATAGCAAAATAATTTTATGAATAAAGTATATTTTTGAAATAAAAAAATCCAGCACTGTGCTGCATTTGACACCTGGAATAGAGGTTACCTGTTTCAATGCTGCAACCTTTCCTGACGTGTTGCCATCTGGCAGGGTACCCAGCCTATCCACCAAGTTAAATTCTGTGCTGGAACTTGTTGAAAAAATGAAGTTTCCCTAAGGAGTTAAAACAGTGTTAGTGTGACTCCAGGCTTAGATTTTAGTTAGGAGATTAAGCACCCAATATTGGGTATGTTCACAGGTCCTATATTTCCCTGCCATCTGAAATCAATTGCAATGGGGGTGGAGGAGCAGTGAGCGAGTAGATGGAAACACTAACTTCTGATATGCCACTAGGTTTCAGTCACTGGAAAAAGTCACCAGCCAACTCATAATTCCAGTACGAGCTCAGAATTGGCTCTTTAACTGACAACCTACTACTTGTGTGTGGGCAGTTGAAACAATCGCTACCTCAAACTTACTTCCTTCAAAATGAGTTGGCAGCAGTTGGGTACATGCTGGTAGATTGGCACACTGCTGTCTAGCACCAGTTTTCTGGCCTTCCTACCTCAAGTTCTGCCTCCAATGGAAATTGAAAAATATGTCCTGAGGATTCTAGAATTAACCAAAGTTAAAATTCCAGCCCCACATACTCATTTTGGAGTTTTTTCAATAGTTCTCAAAGATTAAACAATGCAATCTCTCTAGCTTTATTGTAATTTAATTACAATTATGAGAAAACTCCTTGACACTCGCCTAAATCCACTCACTGTGGATCAGAAATAAAAACGGAAAGTGCTTTCTTTAGCACTTTGTTTTTATTTCTATACATTCTTTCCTGGGTGAACTTACACACGCAGAGTCATAGATGTTTGTCAAACCTTACATGACATTACAGACCGTTCCAGTCAGCCCTTAATGGAGTTTATTTTAACATACCCCAGGATACTTAAAAAAACCAGCACTCCTCCTGTCACTCCCACAAGTTGGGAGATCAGGATCAGTGTGACAGATTATTTTCAATGAGTATCCTGCTGAATTTCTGTGATTGCCTTCCTAGTTGGAATTTTATTATGTAAGTTATGTGCTGCTGTCAATGACAAAACAATCTCCAGCTGCCAAAATGGTCAAAGACTGCTATCTAGAACCTTGGAAAAGAAATGCAACAAGTTTGTGTTCTGGAGCAACATGCTGCTTAAAATAGTCAAAATGTGCTCCTATTCAGGAAAAACAAATGTCAAAATAAAATCATGTTTTACATAATAAATTTTAGTCATCATTAATGTTTGCTCAATTGTTGTGGAAAGCTATCCACTTAATGGAACAATGTTGACTGTAGTAACTATTGTATTTGCCGAATAAAGGTAAAGGATGAGGGCAGGGGAGGGGCAGACTCTACGTGTGCCTCAATCTGACAGCAAATCATCAAAGTAATTGATGATTTGTCCAATAATCAGCCATTTCACAGGTAAGTGGGAGTATGTCTAAGACATCAGTGCACTTGTTGCCTCAATAAAAATAAAACTTCTGAAGAACGTTTTTAGCAACATTTTGCTTTAGTGGTCTTGCAAGCCATTGAAGATAAGGGGTAAAATTGTCATAGTCCCAGAGGACCATTCTCTCATTGGAGAGATAACTGATGCTGGTTTAATCTGAGGGTCACAACAGCTCAGGTGAGAGGTGAGGTTGAGAAGGCATGAATTTCATAGTGACATCAGACGCTACCGGAATTGAACCTGAAACTGTTCATATCACTTTGCATTGCAAAGCAGCAAAATGAGCTAAGCAACCCCCTGCCCCCCAACCTAGTGTAAGTAGATAGAACTTATATCATGCCATCTTCATTTATTTATACTCTAATCTGCATCAGTGTTCTGCAACCTATGGCAGTAAAACAATCTTACACCTGTTTCAGACATCAGTTGATTTTTTTGAGTGTCAATGAGAAGGCTGTAATGTTTGCCATCTGCTGGGTTTCAACTTCTTATTGCTTGTTTGTCAGGGAGTGGATAACCACTTGTTTCATTTCTTTCCCAAGATTCCAGATAGCAGTCTTTGATAATATAGCAGTAGAGGATGCTTGGTCATTGACAGCAACACATAACTTTTCTAATAAAGAATAATAATGAGCAATAACAGCAGTTTTATTGTTTGCACCATATACATGTTACATTTGGGCAACACAGTGGCATTGTAGCCTCAAAGCGCCAGGAACCCGGATTCGATTCCTGCCTCGGCCAATTGTCTGTGTGGAGTTTGCACATTCTCCCTGTGTCTGCATGGACTTCCTCTGGGTGCTCTGGTTTCCTCCCACAATCCAAAAGATGTGCAGATCAGGTGAATTGGCCATGCTAAATCGCCCATAGTGTTAGATGCATTAGTCAAGGGTAAATATAGGGTGGGAGAATGGGTCTGGGTGGGATACTCTTCGGAGGGTCGGTTTCCATATTGTAGAGAATCTAATCTAATCTACATATATGTCTATGAAAGCCTTGCAACTCAACCAGAATGCAACTCTTAACATGATCTTCCTATGTTCAGATGTTGGACAGCTTTCCTTAACCTGATAGGATTTAATTAGAAACAGAAAATGGTACCAATGGATTTAAAGTCGAGAAAGGGGCTTATATTCCACCTTCTTATTAGGTTAGCAGTTAGAATTGTCCAGGCTACCTATTCTCAACAACTGTTACAAACTGACCATTTGACTCTAAAATCTGTTCAACTGAGGAGCAAGAACACCTATATGAAATTGCCAGAGATTTATTTTTAATGTGCCCATGTAAAGTCCCAAATAATGGCACTGGAACATCACTGTAGTTCTAGTTTAGTCGATGGAATAGAAAACAGCAAGACGAAAGACCAGGAGAAAGACATCTGCTATCAAAGCACGGCTTCCAGTTTGCATGATTTTTCACTGCTGCCTATTAGTGTCAGCCGAATCTAAAGAAAGGAAGCTTTGAATTTATAAAGCGCTCTTCATGACCATGTGTCAGCTCAAAGCCTTTTACAGCCTATGAATTACCTTTCTAGATGAGTCATTGTTGTACTTTAGAAATGCAGCAGCCAGTTTACACACAGTCAGCTCTCACAAACAACATTATAATCCATTTTCTGCCTTGACTGAAAGAAAACTATTGGCTAGGGTGTTTTGATACAGAGTAATGCCAACAGTGTGGTTTCAATGGCTGCACTGCCAGGTTACCATGAAGGTCCCACCTTCTCAAATTTACCCCTTGCTTGCTGACTCTTAGATTAAACTCACCACCAGTTATCACTCTCTAATGAGACAACACTCCCAAGGATCTCTGGGACTGTGGCATAATTATTGGACAATGAACAGTAGGGATTGTTTTTTTCTTGAAGATGAAATTATTCTGTTAATTTTTCAACTGCCTTTACAGACTTTTAGCCTCAACCTAGCTAAGATCAAGTTAATGATGTAGGAGTTGATAAGTACATCTCATTTGTTAAATGAATGTTGGCATACAATATCACAGGCAAGCTTTCATCATAATTGTTGACTTCTCATTGCCAGTAACAACATACAATAAGGTAGCTGATTATATAAAACTACCTAAATAAATCTGGTTTATCAACAAATCCATTATGACAGTGAATTTACTGGGAAACAAAAACTTTGTTTATAATGATATTTTCCTTTTGGGAAGATAAAGGTAATTATCATATGAGGAATTCGAAGTAAATATTGCTAAAAGAAGAGAAATATTAATTTATCATGATCTATTACTTACATCTACAGAGGGCATCATAGTACAAAAAACTGTGGAGTTTTTCTAGGTAAAATATTATTTTACAATAGTCAGCAAATACAACTATAATGCCAATTCCTTCAAAGAATCTCCCAAGGAATTCAGTGTGAAATATGGAATTTAATTGGTTTAATGAACAGAAAGTATTTATTACATTGATTATACTTAAGCATTGGTTCTTGCATTATTATATCCCATGGATCACCGGTAATGTTGTGCACTCCCAAGCATACCTGTGACTGGAACTGCACACTACACATATTTCCTCAGTCAATTAAAGTAACACTACTTTTGTTTTCAGATGTACATAAAATATACATAACAAGTAGATTCTGGCATCATATAGGAACTAAGAACATTAAAACTAGAATTTGAGATTAGGTTCATTCACTTCATTTACATCTTCATGTTAGCTATATCATTCACATAGTTTTGTACTTGTTTTCAGAATAGGTATCAGTGAAGATCCACCCAACTGACATATGCCGATTTATATGATCCACTATTAAAGCAGAAATGAATACAGATATACAACTGATATATTTATTTTAACACTAGAACATCTCAATAATACATATACTTGAATAAATTATTTTGGCAACTTAAACATTATATCAAAATTTGACGCAACTACAATGGTTTATACTATTATCTATAATTTAAAAATGAAGATGTTATGAACTACAGTTCACATTTTTAAAGAAAATACTGAGATACTTTGTTTTTGTGATAATTATAAGTTAAAACAAAACTATTAAAAGTGTTTACTATTTGGAATATATAGATTTTTAAATAATTGAACACAGTTATACCTAATTTGTATCTCAGGAACATTAAACGTGCATAAGTACAAGACATCAGAACAATTGTAGCACAGTTTGAAAGACCCATCATGTTCTCATAAATGTTATACTTAGAGCAGTAGAAAGATTGTAATGTAGCTTAACCTTCATGATCTTCAAAGTAGCCTAGATGCTGTACAACTATATACAACACAGTTTGATTATAGTGTACATATTGAAATTGCATGCTTTCATTCAAATTTGACATAAATGCATCTGGTTATGAATCAATTTTCAATCACAGAGCATTTACAATGAAAGTTTATGTTTAAGAGATATACGGAGAAGGTTAAATGATATCTGAATTATCCCAGTGAAAGCTTGCGGTGGAATGATCATAGATAGGCAGACCAATATATCACATTAAAGAAGAGAAAACAGAATGGAAACACAGCTCTTGCATAGAGGTCAATCCGCTTTGCTTCTGTTGGAATGACAGGTTTTGGAGGTGGAGGCTTCTTATTATTTTTTAACTGAAGCTTCCCAAGACTGTTGTTAACTTCTATAGGTTTTCCATAACAATCATAGTTAGACAATTCAAAGTCACGTGGCAAGCTTCCAACAATGCTGAAGTCATTCGATCTCAAATCAGATTTAGAGGTACAAACCTTTTTGCACCTTGTCTCTGCAACCTAGCAAAACATAGAGCAGAATTATTAATGCCTGGCATCATCACCACTATTTTAACCATAGTCATTTGCACCACAGAATATCTACAATTTAACAAGTGTTTAGTTTAAATTGCTGTCAGGAAAATTGAACAGTCATGCAGTACATTGGTTAACCAATATGTGGCACCACAAGGTAGCAAATTGCATATGACTAATCTCAGAATAAAGAATGATCAGATTGAGTTTTGCATAAACTGTAATGGACAACTTGAAAGCTTCAACCTTTCCAAACCATTTTTGTTCAAGGACAGGGCATTGCTTTCAGGCTTAGCATTTAAAATAGATTGCAAACTATTTTCAAGAAAGTGCTTCGGCAGAAGTAATATTAACTTTAATTACTTTGCTTACAAAGAGATAATTAATAATAAATAATGGATATTATTTGCTTTCCTCAAAGGCACAATTTCTCTTTGAAGATAAATCTATATTGACAGTGTACTTATAAAAAAACGCCATTTTAACGAACTGTAGGAATGCACTGTGCTGAACAATATGCAGCTTGCAACATGCAAAATAAGAAACTAATCAAAATGTGGCTGTGATTCCAATTTCGAGTCTTTTAATGATTTCTATGTATACACTTTTCATTAATCGAGCTATGCTGCATGGTCACACAGCACAGGATGATACAAACAAAAGCGCAGTTTAATAAAGTGATTCATCAGATTTTAATGACTGCCATTAGGAAAATGCAAGTGTTGTTTTCTGAATGCAAGGGTCCCCTGGCAATGATCTGAAAGTTGGCCAGGAGCAGAGAAGTAAAAGGTCCATGTTATGTAATCACCACTTATGGCAAGCAGTGCTCAGAAATCTGAGCTTAAGGAAGAACATTGTACAAGAATATTAATGTTGGGAATTAGAACAGGTGCTCTTGAGGCTTTACAGAGAAAGATCTACAGGAGGTCATTGAAGACTATATTTGAAATGGCATTTCTTAGATTTTCCAAAGTCGTAAAGAGATGTAAGGGCACAATTTGATGAAAAATTGGGGCAATTTAACTGAATAGAGACTGAAGGCAGAATCATGTTAACTGTCAGAAAGTATTTTTCTTCTGACAGAACTGTCACACTTAAGTTCTTAGGCAATGAGTTCATCACATGTACACAACAGAAGGCTTCAGAACTTTGGATGTATGGGTCCGCAGTATGTGCATGTTATACCCCATTGTAAAAATGGCTTCCTCCATTTTGTTTTGTTGTCTACTGGAACCAGTGGTGAATTTTACTGTTGCTGGCTTGCTTGGCATTTATTAAGCATTCCTAATTGCCCTGGAGTAGATGGTCGTAAGCTGCCTTTGATTCGACCCTCAGGCAACTGTGTGGAGTTTGCACATTCTCTTTGTGTCTGCATGGTTTTTTCTCCACTTGCTCCGGTACCCTCTCACAGCCCAAAGATGCACAGTTAGCTGGACTGACCATGATAAATTGCCCACAGTGTCCAAGAACGTGCATGTTCGGTGGATTACCCATGAGAAATAAAGGGTACAAGTGATTGGGTAGGGGGTTGGGTCTAGGTGGGAGGCTTTTCAGATGATTGATGGGCCAAATGGCCTGCTTCCATACTGTAGGGATTCGATGATTCTTGAATCATAGTTCCTGGGATGTTAGTAAACCCACAGTGTAATTAGGAAAGGAGTTCCAGGAATATTGACGCTTCAACACTGAAGGAATGGTGGTAATAGCTCCAGGCAAATATGATATTGTTATTACAGCTATCACAAGCTACGCAGGGATAACAAGCCAAACCAAACAATTTCACTATCACTAGATTTGTAACACAGTGAGATTAAAACATACAATGAACTTCAAAATTGCCCATTTTTTCCCCATTCAGCCTTTACAAATAACAGACCTTGGACACCAAATTTGTAACTTTAACAAAAATTAATAATTTATTGTTAATAACTTTACCAGAACACAAATGCACATTAAGGCAATCTAATTAAAATCTATAATCTAAGCACCATCTTCTTTGAATATAAACCCTTACAGTGCAGTAGACAGACAGACAGACATATCCAGTTAAGGGATACATTAAAAAGGAAAATAAAAGAATTGCAGTTGGCTTATTCAATAACCATTTCAATGATGATATCAAGCCACCATAAAATTCTTTGATGATGGGTATTACAGGCATGTAGGATTGTAAATCTTGCTGGAATTCCAAAATCATGGGTCAATGCAAACAGCTTCTGCAGACCTCTGGAGAAATTTACTTATGCCTTACATGTTGGGCTCCTTTTCTCAATTGGTAACTGGAGAATAACTGGAGAGAGCCAAACAGGAAAAAGAGAACTTTCCAGAACTTCCAAAGCAAAACTCTCTTCTGCCCAAAAACCAAGTCAGAGCTAGTTGACTTTTTGTTTCCTCTTTCTTTTCAACATTCCCTGTAGTTCACTGGCCAGCACCAGTCCTTCCTTTATTGACCAATTCACCATCCAACCAGGTGCCAATCCCTGAGCATAACAACATCTCGGTGCCAAACCAGTGTTCTCAGAGCAGTAGTTAACCTGCATTATCTTTCCAGGCCAGTTCCTAACAGCAAACATCAGTCTTTTGTCCTCTCCTTCCTTAAAAAAAAGTGCTGCTGTTCAAAGTTCAATTTTCAACTGCAATTCATAGTTCCACACCAAAAATGTATTCAAAATTTAAATATTGAAAATAAATAACGATGGTGTCAACATTGAGGGGAACTTACAGGTGGTAAGTTTCCCATGCATTTGCTGTCCTTCTCCGAGGTGATGGAGGTCATAAGTTTGTAAGGTGCTTTCCAGAAAGCTTTAGTGAATTGCTGTAGTCCATTTTGTCGATGGTACAAATCACTCTCAAACAAGTTGTAGATGGTGGATATGGTGCCAATCGAGCAGGGTATTTTGTCCTGAAAGGTAGCAAATGGAGCAAACCAAGCAAATGAAGTATATTCTTTCATATTCCTGGTTTCTAATTTTTGGATGGCAGACTGGTGCTGGAGAGTCAAGAAATAAGTTACTCTCTGCAGACTTTCCATTCTCTGATGTGCTTATTGAGCCACAGTATTGATATGAAACTCCCATTCTCCAGCCAGAAAAAAAATTACCTTCAGATTGTATCTCTTGGCTAATTATCTATCCAAGTTATCATCCCTTTAATACCATATTGTATCTAGTTTCCAGATAAGTCTGCTATGTGGTACTTTATCAAATAAACATTAAACATCCAAAAATACAACATCTATTGGACAGTATGTTCATCAATCCTTCAAGTAAGTAAAGGTAGTAAGTGATCAGAAGTATCTGCATGATGAATCGCGAGTCAAAAGGTAGAACGTTTGCTGAGAATGTGGGCGACAATAGGGTTGTAACAAGTGAAATGGGATCCAGTGCAGAAACATCGCATCTATATATATATATATATATAAATATAAATAAAAAGATAGAATATAAGCTAAAACCGGTTTGTTGAATTATCACTGCATGAAAATTAAGGGGCAAGATAATGTAAACTTTTAGAGTCATCAAAATCTAATGTCAGTGTTGTATAATCAAGGTGACATAACCATAAACTAAAGAAATTGAATGTAATTTAAAGAACATAAACTCAGACATTACACCCATTCTTGGGGTGGAAAACTGTTGTTGCGAATAAACAGACAGCAGGTTTTTCATATTCAGATCGGGTTAAAACCTGAATTCAAGTTTTCAAATTGACATGGTGGGATTTGAATTCACATTCTCTATTATTAATCCTCTGGATGATCATAAGTGTACACTACATTCAGGTAATTTATTATCAATGCAATAATCAATTATAGAGTAATTATATTGATCAATGCTAGGAGAACAATGCATGCTTAATCAAAACCAAGGACTTTACAAAACTCTTTATACTCAGGAGTAAGACAGTCAATACACATGACAGCATGACTTTTCTTAAGAAAAAGTGAACAAAAACAGAACATTTTACTAGCTCTAGTTACATCCTTCCTGAAAAAGAAGATCATCTCTTGAAGGGTTTTGTTGTTGATGACATTGAGGTCAGGGTTAATTTGTTACTGGACAGATTGGTTCTGATGTGATGAAATTTGTAATATGGCACAACAATTTCAGGACTGAAGTGTATTACAATGAAGATAAGGCGTACCAAATAATGTCCAGTACATTGTGATTCAGGCGAGTCATTAAACGTTACTGGTTCAGCAGGGAGTCATATAGTCAAACAGCGCAGAAACAGACCCTTTGGTCCAACCATAGTCCTAGACTAAACTAGTCCCACCTTCCTGTGCTTGGCCCTTATCCTTCCAAACATTTCTTATTCATGTACTTGTAAACTTCTTTTAAACACTGTAATTGTACCCACATTCACCGCATGTCCACTAGGAGGGGATATCTGAAGTTGTTGGCAGATAGCATCAAGGAAAGTCCGAAAGCTTTCTATAGGTATATCAAGAATAAAAGAATGACTAGAGAACGATTAGGGCCAATCAAGGACAGTAGTGAGAAGTTGTGCACGGAGTCCGAGGAGATGGGGAAGTGGTAAATGAATATTTTTCGTCAGTAGTCACACTGGAAAAAGACAATGTTGTCGAGGAGAGTACCGAGATACAGGCTACTAGACTTTGTGGGATTGAGATTTACAATGAGGAGATGTTAGCAATTCTGGAAAGTGTGAAAATAAATAGGTCCCTTGGGCCAGATGGGATTTATCCGAGGATTCTCTAGGAAACCAGGGAGAGACTGCAGAGACTTTGGCTTTGATCTTTATGTCGTCATTGTCTAGAGGAATAGTGCCAGAAGACTGGAAGATAGCAAATGTTATCCCTTTGTTCAAGAAGGGGAGTAGAGACAATCCTGATGATTATAGACCAGTGAGCCTTACATCAGTTGTGGGTAAAATGTTGGGAAAGGGTATAGGAGAAATGATTTATAATCATCTAAAGAGGAATAAGTTGATTAGGAATATTCAACACGGCTTTGTGAAGGGTAGTTCATGCCTCATAAACCTTATTGAGTTCTTTGAGATGGTGACCAAACAGATAGATGAGGGTAAAGTGGTTGATGTGGTGTATATGGATTTCAGTAATGCATTTGATAAGGTTCCCCATGGGAGGCTATTGCTCAAAATACGGAGGTATGGGAGGGAGGGTGCTTTAGTGATTTGGATCAGAAATGGCTCACTGAAAGAAGACAGAGGGTGATGGTTGATGGGAAATGTTCATCCTAGAGTTCAGTTACTAGTAGTGTACTGCAAGGATCTGTTTGGGGGCCACTGCTGTTTGTCATTTTTATAAATGACCTAGATAAGGGCATAGAAGGATGAGTTAGTAAATTTGTGAATGACACCTAGGTTGGTGGAGTTGTGGATAGTGCTGAAGGATGTTGCGGGTTACAAAGGGACATAGATAAGCTGCACAGCTTGGCTGAGAGGTGGCAAATGGAGTTTACTGTGGACAAGTGTGAGGTGTTTCACTTTGGAAGGAGCAACAGGAATAAAGAGTACTGGGCTAATGGTAAGATTCCTGGTAGTGTAGATAAGCAGAAATCTGTACATAGATCCCTGAAAGTTACCACCCAGGTTAATAGGATTGTTAAGAAGGCATATAGTGTGTTAGCTTTTATTAGTAGAGGGATCGGGTTTCGGAGCCACGAGGTCATGCTGCAGCTGTACAAAACTCTGACGCAGCCACACTTAGAGTCTTGCGTACAGTTCTGGTCACCACATTATAAGAAGGATGTGGAAGCTTTGAAAAGGGTTGAGAGAAGATTCACTAAGATGTTGACAGGTATGGACGGAAGGTCATATGAGGAAAGGTTGAGGGACTTGAGGCTGTTTTTGTTAGAGAGAAGAAGGTTGAGAGGTAACTTAATTGAGACATAGAAGATAATCAGAAGGTTAGATGGTGATGGCTAGCATGAGGGGATATAGCTATAAATTCAGGGGTGGTAGATATAGGACAGATGTCAGAGGCAATTTCTTTACTCAGAGAGTAGTAGGGGCATGAAAAATAACGCCTGCAACTCGCCAACCTTAAGGACATTTAAATGGTCACTGGATAAACATATGGATGAAAATGGAATAGTGGAAGATAGATAGGTTCCACAGATTGGAGCAACATCGAGGACCGAAGAGCCTGTACTGCGCTGCGCTGTAAGGTCCTATGTTTTACTTCCTCTGGATGTTCATTTAACTCCCTGTGTTAAAAAGAAAAATGCTCCTAAAATTTTTTTTTTAAATCTTTCTCCTCTCACCTTAAAATATGCCTCCTGGTCTAGAAATTCCCCATCCTAGGGAAAAGCCACCTGCCATTCATCTTATCTAGACCCCTCATGACTTTATAAACCTCGATCAGGTCACACCTCCCTTACCCGGCAACATCCTGGTACATCTCTTCTGAACCTGCTTCAGCTTAATAATATCCTTCCGATAACAGGACAATCAGAATTGGACACAGCTCTCCAGAAGAGGCTTTACCAAAGTCCTGTACAATCCTAACATGATGTCCCAACTCCTATACGTAAAGGTCGGAGAAGTGAAGACAAGGTTGCTAAACGCCTTCTTAACCACCCTCTCTGTATGTGATGTAAAGAATTATGTCGCTGAACCCACAGGTCTCTCTATTCCACAACACTACCAAAGCCCCTGCTTTTAATTGTATAAGTCCTGACCTTAGTTGTTTTACGTAAATGCAGTACTTTGCATTTATCCAAATTAAAATCCATCTGCCACTCTTCAGCCCATTGACCCAATTGATCAAGATTCCTTTGTAGTCTTAGACAAACCTTCTTCACTGTCCACTATATCACTAATTTTGGTGTTATCTGCAAACTCACTAACCATACCTTCCATATTCTCATCTAAAATCATTGATATAAATGACAAATAAAAGTGGATCCAGCACCAATCCCTGTGGAACACTGCTGGTAATAGGCCTCCAATCTGAAAAACAACCATCCACCATCAACCGTTGTCTCCAGTCATTAAGTCAGTTTTGTATCCAATTGGCAAGCTCTCACTGAATCCCATATGATCTAACTTTACTAATTAGTCTGTCATTCGGAACTTTGTCAAAGGCTTTAATAAAGACCAAGGAAACAATGTCTACAACCTCTATTCATCCACGAAAATGAGAGTATTCCATCGCACTCCTGACTTGAATTTAGTAAATGATGGATAAGGATTGGGGAATCAAAAGGCAAGTTACTCACCACAGAACTTCCAGCCTTGACCTACTCTCAGTTTCTGGTTAATTGCAAGGATGTTGATAGTTGTAATGCCATTAAATGTCAAGGGCAAATGGTTAGATTCTCTTTTGTTGGAGATAGTCATTGCTTGGCACTTGTGTGTGACTTGACACTTTATCATCCAAGCTTGGACATAGTTTAGGTTTTGCTGCATTTGGACATGGACTGCTTTAGTATGTAAGGAATCATAAACAGTGCTGAACATTGTGTAATCAACAACGAACATCCACACTTCTCACCTTGTGCTGGAGGGAAGGTAATTGATAAAAAGTAGCTGAAAATGGTTGGGCCAAGAATCCTGAGGAACAAATGGAACAATATAATGGAACTGAGATTACTGATCATCAACAATCACAGCCATTTTCCTTTGTGATATGTATGACTCCAACCAGTAAAGGGTTTTGCAAGTGCTCTTTAGGCATCATCACTGTGTTTTTGTCTTTTACTCATTTTTGGTTTGGAATTGAGAGGTGCACTTAAGCATGGAATATTGGACATTGAACAGCAGTATATTTCTTAAAAAAAACAAGAAACAAGCTGATATGTATTTATGGGAACTGGCTTGGAAAGTTTACTGTCCGTACAATCTCATGCATGCAGCTAAACCAGCATGTGTTTCTCTCTTCAAATATTGTTTCTGAGTGTCTATTTTAATGCTTGGTTATTAATCTGTTTATCTTATTCCTTCACCTTTTATCTCTTGTTTGTCTGCAAAAAAGCAATCATCTTGAATCTGCAAAAATGTTCCACAGATGCACTACATGGCCTGAACGCATAAAGCTCAGAGCAATGTATGGGTCCAAGCACAAGCCTGCGAAGCAAACATTAACGTTTCTTTCAGTTAAATGAACGGACAGAAGTGGAGTAAGCCCCTTTACTGATCGGCACTCTGACTTGTTCATTTGTAAATTCACATTGCAGTAAGTTGATCCAATGCATCTGGGGAGTGAACCAGGGAAATCTCCTCTCATTAGAGCTTAATTGAAGAATTAATAATTTTCTTTTGAATCATGAACCCAGCCTCAGATAACAATGCTGGATGACAAATAGACATGAACTTGATATGGGGTTGACTCTGATGTCAGCTGAGAGTCATAGAGATGTACAGCACGGAAACAGATCCTTCTTGTCCAACTCAACCATGCTGACCAGGTATCCCAACCTAATCTAGTCCCATTTGCCATCACTTGACCCACATCCCTCTAAACCCTTCCTATTCATATACGGTTCCAGATGCCTTTTAAATGTTGTAATTGTACCAGCCTCCACCACTTCCTCTGGCAGCTCATTCCAGACACACACCAACCTCTGCATGAAGAAGTTGCCCCTTAGGTCCCTTTTATAGCTTTCCCCTCTCACCCTAAACTTATGCTCTCCAGTTCTAGACCTCTCCCACCCCAGGAAAAAGACCTTGTCCATTTATCCTATCCATGCCCCTCATGATTTTATAAATCTCTATGAGGTCACCCCTCAGCCTTCAATGCTCTAGGGAAAATAGCCTCAGCCTATTCAGCCTCTCCCTATAGCTCAAACCCTCCAACCCTGGCAACATCCTTGTAAATCTGAACCCTTTCAGGTTTCACAACATCCTTCCTACTGGAAGGAGACCAGAATTGCACACAATATCCCAAAAGTAGCCTAACCAATGTCCTGTACAGCTGCAACATGACCTCCCAACTCCTATACTTAATGCTCTGACCAATAAAGGAAAGCATACCAAACACCTTCTTCACCATCCTATCTACCTGCAACTCTACTCTCAAGGAACTATGAACCTGCACTCCAAGGTCTCTTTGTTCAGCAACACTCCCTCGGACCTTACCATTAAGTGTATAAGTCGTGCTCTGATTTGCTTTCCCAAATTGTAGCACTTCACATTTATCTAAATTAAACTCTATCTGCCACACCTCAGCCCATTCATTGGCCTATCTGATCAAGATCCCTTTTGTAATCTGAGGTAACCTTCTTCGCTGTCCACTACACCTCCAATTTTGGTGTCATCTGCAAACTTATTAACTAAGCACCCTATGTTCATATCTAACTCACTTATATAAATGATGAAAAGTAGTGGACACAGCACCAGAGACATATTTGCAAGTCAAAATTGGGAACTCGCAGGTAGTGGGATTCACATGTATCTGCTGCCTTTGTCCTTCTTGATAGGAGTAGTCATTGATTTGGAAGGTCATTGATTCAGGGAGGTTACGGCCTTGTGGTCGCTGGACTGTTAATCGAGAGACCATGTAATGTTCTGGGATCTGGGTGACAGTAGAGTTTGAATTCATTAAAAATCTGGAATTATGACCATGAATGAATCCATTGACGATATTTGGAAAAACCCATCTGGTTCACTGATGACCTTTAGGGAAGAAAACTGCCAGTCTTACCAGATCTGGCCTACATATGACACCTGACCCACAGCAACATGGTTGACTCCTAATTGGCAATTAAGGACAGGCAGTAAATGCTTGGTAAAAACAATGACCGCAGATGTTGGAAACCAGATTGTGGATTAGTGGTACTGGAAAAGCACAGCAGTTCAGGCAGCATCCGGGGAGCAGTAAAATCGACGTTTCAGGCAAAAGCCTTTCATCAGGAATACAGGAATAAATGCTTGCCAAGCCAGTGACGCCCTTATCTCATGAACGAATAAAACAAAGTTGGAAGGTGCTGTAAAATTTCTGTGGCACATCTTGTAGACAGTGCACACTGTTGTTATGGAGTGGAGGGAATGGATGCTTTTGGATGTGGTGTCAATAAAGTGGGTGTGGGCTGCTTTGTCCTGGATGGTGTCAAGCTTCTTGAGTGTTGTTAGAACTGCACCCATCCAGGAAAGTGGGGGTATTCCATCACACTCCTGAATAAAGCCTTGAAGACTGTGGACACAAGGGGAGTTACTTGCCACAGTATTCCTAGCCTCTGACTTGCTGTTGTAGCCACTGTGTTTATGTGATGAGTCCAGTTGTGTTTCTGGTCATTGGTAACCTCAAGAATGTTGATTATGGGGTATTCAGTGATGGCAATACCACTGAATATCAAGGGGTGGTGGTTAGATAGTCTCTCCTTGGATAGTAATTGCCTGGTATTTATGTGGTGTGAATGTTACTTGCCATTTGTCAGCCCCAGTCTGGATATTGTTTAGATCTTGTCACATTGTAACATGAATTGCTTCAGTATCTGAGAGGTAATGAAAGCTGCTGAATATCGTGCAATCATCGATGTGCAAACGTCCCTACTTCTGACCTTATGATGGATGAAAGTCATTGATGAAGCAGCTGAAGATGTTTGGACCTAGGACACTATCCTGAGGAGCTCCTGCAGAGGTATCCTGAAGGTGAGATGATGGATCGCTAACAACCACTGACCATCTTCCCATATGCGAGGTATGACTCCAACCAGTGAAGAGTTTTCCCCCGATTCCCACTGATTACAATTTTGCTCGGGCTCCTTAATGCCATACTCAGTTGAATGTGGTTTTGATGTCAAAGGCTGTCACTCTCACCTCACCTCTGGAATTCAGCCTTTTTGTCCATGTTTGAACAAGGCTGTATTGAGGTCAGGAGTTGAGTGGTCCTGGTGGACCGCAATCTAGGTGTCACTGAACAGGTTGCTGAGCCAGTGATGCTTAATAGCACTATTGATGACATCTCCCATCACTTTACTGATGACTGAGAGTAGACTAATGGGGCATTAATGGGCCAAATTAAATTTGTCCTAACGTTTATGTAATTTTCCACATTGTCGGGTAGTTGCCAGTGTTGAAACTTGTTGGAAGAGCTTGGCTAGGGGCGTGGCAAGTTTTGGAGCACAAGTCTTCAGTTTTATTGTTGGAATGTTGTCAGGGCCCATAGCCTTTGCAGTATCCAGTGGCTCCATAAGTTTCTTAATATCAGGTGGTGTGAATCAAATTGGCTGAAGACTGTTATCTAGAATGCTGGGACCACTGGAAGA
The DNA here is from genome assembly GCF_037043375.1 of Chiloscyllium plagiosum. Lineage (NCBI taxonomy): Eukaryota > Metazoa > Chordata > Chondrichthyes > Orectolobiformes > Hemiscylliidae > Chiloscyllium > Chiloscyllium plagiosum. Next base: position 46,489,533 of record NW_028270174.1, on the reverse strand, counting down.
AGCTGAGATGGATCATCCACTCGGCACTCCTGGCTGAAGATTGTTGTAAATGCTTCAGTCTTAATTTTTGAACTGATAAGTTGTGCTGTTCCATCATTGAGGATTGAGATATTTGTGGAGCCTCGTCATGTTGTTTAATTGTCCACCAGCATCCACAACTGGATATGGCAGAGCCTAGGTCTGATGCATTGGTGTGGGATCACTTAGAGCTATCACTTGCTGCTTATGTTGACACCTCATCTTCAGTTCTGCCTGATGCTGCTCCTGCCATTCCTTCCTGCACTCTCTATTGAACCAGGGTTGATTCTTGACTTAATGGTAAAGGTTGAGTGAGGGATATGCTGGGCCATGAGGTTGCAGATTGTGCTGGAGGACAATTCTACTGCTGTTGATGGCCCACAGTGACTCATGGATGCCCAGTCTTGAATCACTAGATCTGTTAGAAGTCTTTCCCATTTAGCATGGTGACCATGCCATATAACACAATGAAGGGTATTCTCAATGTGAAGGTGGGAATTTATCTCCACAAGGACTGTGCTGATGTCACTCTTTTTGATACTGTCACGGACTGATGCATCAGTAGTAGAATGATAAGGATGAGGTCAAGTATACTCTTCCCTCTTGTTAGTTCCCTCAGCACCGCCTACAGATCCAGTCTAGCAACTACATCATTTATAATCCAACCAGCTCGATCAGTAGTGTTGCTGTCAAGCCTTCTTAATGGTGGACAATGACATTTTCCAACTTGAGTACATTGTGCATCCTTAGCACCTTCAGTGCTTCTTTCTAGTGTTGTTCACCATGGAGGAGTACTGATTCAGCCGCAGAGGAAAGATCAGTATACTCTAATCAGCAGGTTTCGTTGTCCATTTTTGTCCTGAAGCAGTTAGACTCGAGGGGTCCAATGTTGAGGATTCTCAGCACAACCCCTTCCCAACTGTATATCACTCTGCTACCACCTCTGTTGGGCCTGTCCTTCAGGTGGGACAGCATGTAGTCAAGATAATGATGGCGGTGTCTGCGGTCCCAATTTTGGCACTAGCCTCAGATGTTATTAAGGAGATCTTTGCAGAGTTGATAGGACTCTTCTTTTCCATTGGTCCTTCTGGTGCCTAGGTCGATGCCAGTTAAGTCCATCCAGTTACATTTCTTTGTTGAGACTTCATTGTGACTGATACATCTGAGTGGCTTGCTGGGCCGTTTTCAGGGGACTTTGCTGTGGCTCTGGGGTCACATGTAGACCAGACCAGGTGAGGATATCCAATTTCCTTCCCTGATGATATTAGTGAGTCAGATAGGCTGTTCCCAACAATTGACAATAGTAAGTTCATAATTCCAGATACTTTTTTTTATTGAATCAAAATTCACCATCTGCACTGGTGGGACTTGAATCCGAGTCCCAGAATATTAGCTGAGTTTTAAGATTAACAGTCTTGTGAGAATACCGCTAGATTATTACCCCCCAATGGTTTTCCAACCTCGAACGTGACTCCCATTGTCTGCATGCCTTTGAGATAGTATCAGGACTTGGTTTTTAAAGGGTAAATCCCTCCCTGATGATTTGTTTTGTGATAGGAATTATCACAAATACATAAGGTTTTGTTAGAAATTGTGTACCTTTAACAAAACTGGGTTCAGAGCAAGTGTGCTTATCCACAACCTTATAATGTATTGTTGCTATGTTTGGCTGCTGACAAACTCTTAATATTTACAGATTTCCTGCTAATTGCATAAAGAAGTCTACTTACTGCTCTAACAATGTTGGATCAAAATACTGAAATATTTAAAGGCATTTTTAAATTTTAATTCTAAAATATTTAGAATTAGAATCACTACAGAGGAAACAGGCCCTTCGGCTTAACCAGACCATACCAACCCTCCGAAAACTAACCAACCCAGCCCCATTCCCCCATCCTATCATCCTATATTTTCCCCTGACTAATGCCCCTAACCTACACATCCCTGAACACTATGGGCAATTTAGCATGGCCAATTCACCTGACCTGCACATCTTTGGATTGTGGGAGGAAATCGGAGCACCTGGAGGGAACACACGCAGACACGGGGAGAACATGCAAACTCCACAAAGACTGGCTGGAATCGAACCTGGGTCCCTGGCATTGTTTTAGAGGAGAACTACTGCAGGAAATATGCAGATTTCAGTGACTACCTGGCAAAGTCCTGTGTGGTCCTAATGTAATACTGCATGTGTAAATTGTCATGGAACCCTCAAACAGAGATTTACTAGGAAGAAAAGATAACAAGGGGGCTGACTAGCTCTTCTATCTCGGCAGAAAGCCACCTGTAGCAGACATTGCTGCTTTACCCTCAAGAATTACACAAAGCAGAGATTAAAAAGTTTGGCTCAACTTTACTTAAGTGGATGACAGGCTCTGAACACCCTTGTGTGCATGAGACGGTGTTCCAATGTTAGCGTGCTGTGAAGCTCATCATTGAAGAACTAGTTACCCCTGTATTGCAGATAAAGACTGTCTTACTTTGAAAGCTCCAAGCCAGTTAAAAAGGAAAGAAAAGATACGAATCATTTTTCTCATCCTGAATGCTAGAATTTAAGCATAGTTGAAAAGTATCAGAAATGCAGATCACAACCCATCTGCAAAACAAAGGATCTTGAAGCAGATTGTTCACCTCCCAACATCAACGTTATCAGTAACCTTTACTGCAACAGCCACAAAGTTCAACTAGCCAGCCTTCATGAACAATTCAGAGACTGATGCGTATAACCCTTTTTTTAAAGTGTATACCTTCCTGGACTCACCCCGGATTTTCACTCTGCATGCATGTGTGCTGCCATAGTATTTCTTCTTTCATGCAGTAATCACTAAAATGAACTTTTTGTTAGTTCAACAAAGCCGAAGCGTATTGGCTTTTTTTTAAGGCATTAGCTTATCTGGGTCTGGGAGAAAGTTGTCTGCAAGAGAGGGATCCTTTCTAAATTAACCTATTCCATCCAGAACCATAACAAATTGGGGAATCTGTCCCAGGATTGGTCTTAACGTTACAGACTTTACAGACCACTGAGGGGTCCCACACTCTTGATTTGTCCAATTTGATGTTTAATTGCACGCTATCTTTCTTAATCTTCCAGTCGGGACAAAGGGTTTATATTGATTGTATCCTCTATTTTTCCTAACATCAGATGCTAGCTTCAATGTTTCTATGAATTTACGCAGGTCAGTTGCAAGACCATTTTTGATTGAAATGAGCTGCTTTACTTGTACGATTTAAAAAGTTACAAACTGCAAACAATACATGGCCCCTCGGTGGTCTTAGCTTGACCACAATCCACAAATATTCACTCGTAAATATTTATGACAAACAATGTGCTCAAACAGTTGCTGCAGCTTGAATATTTACTATTATTTCTACACAAATATTGATGTAAAGTATTTATTTGAATACTACAATAACTGCCTTATAAAGTAAAGTTTGTAAAGATTTATTCAACACGAAGAGTGCCAAAAATACTTTTCTATTTGCTGTCATTTTTTGAGTTCATTCTACTGTAAACATAACTGTGAATATATATTTTGACCAATGCTAAAATATTATGCAGGGATTTATTTGATTTTGGTCACGATATCATTTAGAACCTTCTCTAAAGTGTATTCCAACTTTTAAGTAGCATTTTAATAAATCAGACATAAATCTTAACTTTTACAGCTGTTAATCTAATCCCTCTATATGCAGTTTCTAGGAAGCAACCTCTGCAGGTTAAAGGAAAACGTCCACACACTACACATTTTCCTGAATTAAACAAAAGCAATGAGGACACTAGGTCCCTGGCACATTTTCCATGGCAATTCTTAACCGGAGCTTGTCAACTAATGCAGCACCATTTTCTCATGCAGTACAAACTGGTGTTCCTACTTGAAATCTGGCATTCTTGCAGGTATCTTGTTGTGTGCAAGATCAAAACCTTTGACAGCATTGATGCTTTTTCAGCAATACTCAAGTTCTACATTCCAAAGCAAAAGTTTAAAATCATTATATCCAGACACTGAAAATGAAAATCTACTTGCTTGACCATTCTGTGTAAAATGCCAGAATAAGCCAGCTTTTGAGCTCCGGCACCCAAACCTGTTAAAATATACTGAATCAATGTGAAACCATCTCATTGTGTAGACATTCCAAGACAAATCTTATCATGGGTACTGTCAAACAGGAGAGCCATAAAATCCCATACTGCAGTCATGAATTACTCTTGCAGGATTTGTGGACTCCACTTGCAAAGGGGAAAAAGGGCATCAACATTTTAAATAGTCATCAAGAGTCCAACACTAAGGGTCAAACTTAAATCTCTAAAAGCTGTTTTCATTCGGTATACAGGACCATCAATGTTTTGCTGGGTCGTGGGTGAGGAAATACATAGCCAGGCAATTTATCCTTTAGGCAGGCCCACCCGATGCAAGAGTCTTTGAATAGGAAAGATACATAGTCCATCAAAATGAAATCCTGATGAGACTAGTGACAGTTGCTTTGGGCTGAGTGTATCCAGGTCCAGTAATAACTTCACGATTTTTTGTTCTACGCTTCTCAGATCAACAATGGCAGTGCATGTAAAAGAATCCTGATACTTTCCCCTAATCTGTCCTGGAACAGCAATGTACACCACCATAAAGTGACAATAGATTGATCTTATCTCAGCTTAGTTATCTGATCTCAGCATGCTGGGAGCAGCCATTCAGAGGTCTCCTGTCTCCCTCCACTGTAGAGGGCAATAGATAACCGGATGTCAGAATATCCAAACCAGGAGAACTGATATATTGTAACAAAGTTAAGATCCCTCAATGCTCTTGGCAACAAGATTTAAAGTTGACTTTCTCTGCATAGATTTTCCAGTGTTGGGAAGTGCAGAAGCTCTATGCGATAGGGCTCAAGTATTAATAAGGCCTAGTCACATATACTGCATAGATGAGGCAGAGCTTTGGACTGGAAAATTTTAAGTTTTGGTTTAACTACACGCCATGAGGTTTTGACTTCACAATGTGTCTTTTGGCCATGAAAACTGCCAGGAATTGGAAAATTTAGCCATGATAAAACTTTGTATTCTCTAGAAGCCTTCAAACTGTATTCTCTAGTTTAATAATCTTTGTTTCTCCCTCCAACTTGCTGTTCTCTTTCCTTCTTAGTAGTATGACACTTTTCTCCCTCCCCTAGTTGGCAAGCACCTGCCTTCCTGAATGCTGGGAAATGTTCTCACGGACTGCCAACTGCAGTCTCCTGCAGATAATAGTGCCTCCCAGCTGCTGGCCAGATTGTTAGCATTACTGCTTGTCAATTTATCTGGCTATTAGTAAAGAAACGGAACAAAAACTATGATTAGGCAAGGTACTAACAGAGAATCTGGCAAGATCTCCGAGATCCAGTTTTGGCTAATTCATCAAATTATAATGATCTTCTCCAAATCTTTGCCATACATAGCACAAGTATTATGTACAATCCATGCTGCATTTTATTACATCTACATATTTAAACGTTCAAATAGAGTACAGCTTTTCTGATCAGAAATCTTCTGTGCACCTGAATTTTCTTCTGATCATAGAATTATTACTGGTACTGAAGGCCATTTGGCTCAATCATATCTGTATTATCACTAATCATTCTAACTGAGTGCTAATCTCCTGCATTTTCTCCACAACTTTGCCAATTGATTTTATTTAAATCATGATTTAATGCCTTCTTAAATGCCTCAATTGAACCTGCTTCCACCACATTTCAAGGCAGTGAATGCTGGCAGTTCAGAGTATTTTTTTTCTCACCTTGCATTTTACTTCTCCTGTAAAATTACACCTTCTGTTGATAGGTGGGAATGACGAGTTTCTCCCTGACTACTCTGGTCAGTTCCCTCATGATTTTAAAAACTTCCATCAAATGTTCTCTTCATCTTTTCTGTTTCAAGGAGAACATCCCCAATTTCTTCCTTTCCTCGTTACTGATGTGTATCATCCCTGGAACCATTCTTGTAAGCCTTTTGCACTCTCTCCAGATCCTTCCTAGAATCTGGCATCTAGAACTGTACACAACTCCAGCTGAGGTCTAACCGTGTCCTATATAAATTCATCAAAATTCCTCATTCTCAGATTCCCCCATTAAGAAGCCTAGAATACTGTATGCTCCATTAATAGTGGTTGCTACATATCTTGCAACTTTTAATGACTTATGGATGCAAACCCCTGGTCTCTCTGCTACTGCATTGCATTGTTTTTGAATACTACCCTATAGTTTATACTTCTCTTGTACTATCTCACATTTCTACACATTGAACTTCACTTGTCAGCTATCTGCCCATTCCACCAACTTGTCAATGTCTTCTGAGGTTCTACACTCTTCTTCACAATTTGCCCAAGTTTTGTGTCATTCACAAACTTTGAAATTGTCCCTTACATATCTAGACCTCATTATATGTCAGAAATAGCAACAGTCCCAATACTGACCCCATTGTAAACCTTTTTTCAGCTCCCAAAAATAATTAGTGATACCTTTCTGTTTCCTATTCGTCAATTTTGTACTAATGTTGCTACATTTCACATTCACATTTTATGTCATAACGTATTACTTTCCTCACAAATCTATTGCCTGACACTGCACCAAATGTATGTTGGAATTCCACATAGATCACATCAACAGCCACAGCCTCGTTAACGCTCTGTTTTACTTCTTCAAAGGACTCCAGTATGTTTAAGACAGGACATACACAAGCTACCATCTCTTTCAGTTCAAATTAAACACCATGCGCTTGAAACTCTTCATGCCCAACATTTAATGCAGGTGCCTATTCTAGTTTTAATCGTAATGTCAAATGTAAAACATCAGGAAAAAGTCACTCAATCCAAATAAGGCTGATAAATGACTATGCCACAAGTGATATAGTTCAGGCACCAGCTTATCCACAGTATTTGTAAAATATAATGTCAAAGAGGTGCCATAGAGACCCATTAATATTTTTGCCAAGCTAGATTTAAAGAAGTGCTCAGCCTGGAAGCGCCTCTGTTTGTGGCTCCCTCTCTTTCCATGCTCCAAACCCTACCTGGAGAACTGAGGTTTTGCTCTAAACAAGAGCCTGAGAAAACAACTACAAAATCAGAAATTTGTAGATGATTGAAATCTGAAAATAAATTGAAAACACTGACTATATTTCATGAAGTCAAAGCCTCACTTTTAGGAGAAATATAAAGTTAAAATTTCCAGTCAATAATGTTATATCATATTTAAGCATGTACAAAGGCAAGGAAAAGGAGAAGGAAGGAAAGAATAAAAAGGAATAGCAGTGTTTAGGGTGGAAGGCAGAAGTGATGCAGTTATAAAAGAAAATGGTGCAAGCTAAATGGGAGTGGTAGTGAGATAATTACGGAAACATAGAGAGCAAGAGAAGGCCTTTCAACCCATTCAATAGCAACTCAGAATCCTGTTCCTGCATTTTCCCCATATTTTTTATCTTTTTAATCCTGAGATGAAGGTTTGGTTAAGAAAAAGAAGGAGGCCTTTGTGTGGAGCCGCAGGAGATGGGGGAAGATACTAAATGAGTATTTGGCATCAGTATTTACTGTGGAAAAGGACTCGGAAGATATAGAATGTAGAGAAATAGACGGTGACTTCTTGAAAAATGTCCATATTACAGAGGAGGAAGTGCTGGATGTCTTGAAATGCATAAAAGTGGATAAATCCCCAGGGCCTGATCAGGTGTATCCAGGAACTCTGTGGGAAGCTAGGGAAGTGATTGCTGGGCTTCTTGCTGAGATATTTGTATCATCGATAGTCACAGGTGAGGTGCCACTGTTTAACAAAGGTGGTAAGGACAGACCAGTGAGCCTGACATTGGCGATAGGCAAGTTGTTGGAGGGAATCCTGAGGGACAGGATGTACATGTCTTTGGAAAGGCAAGGACTGATTAGGGATAGTCAACATGGCTTTGTGTGTGGGAAATCAAGTATCACAAGCTTTATTGAGCTTTTTGAAGAAGTAACAAAGAGGATTGATGAGGGAAGAGCGGTAGATGTGATCTACATGGACTTCAGTAAGGTGTTTAACGAGGTTCCCCATGGGAGACTGGTTAGTAAGGTAAGATCTCATGGAATACATGGAGAACTAGCCATATATATTCAGAACTGGCTCAAAGGTAGAAGACAGAGGGTGGTGGTGGAGGGTTGTTTTTCAGAATGGAGGCCTGTGACCAGTGGAGTGCCGCAAGGATTAGTACTGGGTCCACTACTTTTCATCATTTATACAAATGATTTGGATGTGAGCATAAGAAGTACAGATATTAAGTTTGCAGATGACACAAAATTGGAGGTGTAGTGGACAGCGAAGAAGGTAACCTTAGATTACAACAGGATCTTGATCAGTTGGGCAAATGGGCTGAGAAGAGGCAGATAGAATTTAATTTAGATAAATGTGAGGTGCTGCATTTTGAGCAAGCAAACCTTAGCAAGACTTATACACTTAATGGTAAGGTCCTAGGGAGTGTTTCTGAACAAGGAGACCTTGGAGTGCAGGTTAGAACATAGAACAATACATCACAGAACAGGCCCTTCGGCCCACGATGTTGTGCCAAACATTTGTCCTAGCTTAAGCACCTATCCATGCACCTATCCAATTGCCGATTAAAGGTCACCAATGATTCTGACTCTGCCACTCCCACAGGCAGCACATTCCATGCCCTCACCACTCTCTGGGTAAAGAACCTACCCCTGACATTCCCCCTATACCTTCCACCCTTCACCTTAAATTTATGTCCCCTTGTAACACTCTGCTGTACCCGGGGAAAAAGTCTCTGACTGTCTACTCTATCTATTCCCCTGATCATCTTATAAACCTCTATCAAGTCACCCCTCATCCTTTGCCGTTCCAATGAGAAAAGGCCTAGCACTCTCAACCTATCCTCGTACGACCTATTCTCCATTCCAGGAGAAAGTGAGGGCTGCAGATGCTGGAGATCAGAGCTGAAAATGTGTTGCTGGAAAAGCGCAGCAGGTATTCTCCATTCCAGGCAACATCCTGGTAAATCTCCTCTGCACCCTCTCCAAAGCCTCCACATCTTTCCTAAAATGAGGTGACCAGAACTGCACACAGTACTCCAAATGTGGCCTTACCAAGGTCCTGTACAGCTGCAACATCACCTCACGACTCTTGAATTCAATCCCTCTGCTAATGAACGCTAATACACCATAGGCCTTCTTACAAGCTCTATCCACCTGAGTGGCAACTTTCAAAGAGCTATGAACATAGACCCCAAGATCCCTCTGCTCCTCCACCTTACTAAGAACCCTACCGTTAACCCTGTATTCCACATTCTTATTTGTCCTTCCAAAATGGACAACCTCTCACTTGACAGGGTTGAACTCCATCTGCCACTCCTCAGCCCAGCTCTGCATCATATCGAAGTCCCTTTGCAGCCGACAACAGCCCTCCTCACTATCTACAACTCCACCAAGGTTCATAGCTCCTTGAAAGTGGAGTTGCAGGTAGATAGGATTGTGAAGGTGGTGTTTGGTATGCTTTCCTTTATTGGTCAGAGTATTGAGTACAGGAGTTGGGAGGTCATGCTGCGGCTGAACAGGACATTGGTTAGACCAATGTTGAGCTATAGGGAGAGGTTGAATAGGCTAGGGCTATTTTCCCTGGAGCGTTGGAGGCTGAGGGGTGACTTTATAGTGGTTTATAAAATCATGAGGGGCATGGATAGGATAAATAGACAAAGTCTTTTCCCTAGGGTCGGGGAGTCCAGAACTAGAGGGCATAGATTTAGGGTGAGAGGGGAAAGATATAAAAGAGACCCGAGGGGCATCTTTTTCACACAGAGGGTGGTACGTGTATGGAATGAGCTGTCAGAGGAAGTGGTGGAGGCTGGTACAATTGCAATATTTAAAAGGCATCTGGATGAGTATATGAATAGGAAGGGTTTGGAGGGATATGGGCCGGGTGCTGGCAGATATTGCCACTAAATTAATATAGTCAGAGAGTTAGTGCAGACAGGTGGGCTGAATGACCTCCTGTTGCACTGACTGTGTGACGCTGTAGTGAGAAGCTGTCTTCCAAGCTTCCATTGAACTATTTTGTATAATGCAGGAGTTTTAGGATACAAAGGTCAGAGTCAAAGCGCAATGGAGAACTAAAATGTCAAGCAGCTGGTTGCTCACAGTCACGCTTGTGGAATAAATGGAGATGTACTTCACACAATCTTGATTTGGAGATGCCAGTGTTGGACTGGGGTGTACAAAGTTAAAAAAACACACAACGCCAGGTTATAGTCCAACAGGTTTAATTGGAAGCACACTAGCTTTCGGAGCGACGCTCCTTCATCAGGTGATGTGTGATTTTTAACTTCACACAATCTGTTTTTGGGCTCCTTGGTGTAGAGGATACCACATTGTGAACAGTGAATATCGCATCCTGAACTGAAAGTGCATGTAAATCACTGCTGCACATGAAATGATGAGGAAAGGTATTAAAAGGTAAATGGACCCTGCACTTGCTGAAAACGTTTTCAGAAGCAACTCTATCACGGGATGTGGGCAGCACTGACAGGCTTAGCATTTGTGCCCCATTCCTAATTGACCTGGAGAAGGTGGTGGTGAGCTGCCTTCTGAACCACTGCAGTCTGTATGGTGTAGGTACATAGGATTGCTGTTTGGCTGGAATTTAAGAGTTTTACCAAATGACACTGGAGGAATGACAATATTGTTCCAAGTCAGGATGGTGTCAGACATGGCAGTGCACTTACATGTGGTGCTGTTTCTGTGCTTCTGCTGAGAAGTTGAGATTTGAAAAATGCTGTTTGAGTCGACCATAAGGTCAATGACTCTCACAGTCAATATGTTTATGCTTCCACCCACCCTGCTTCCTGTGAGAACTCTATTCCATTCTCCCGAGGTTCTTTTTCTTTATCATGCTCTACTGATCCATTTTCCATATCAGAGCTTCTGATATTTCTTCCTTTTTCTTCAACTGAGGATTCACCTACACCTTGGTGGCAGGGTGTTTAACAATGTCTATCCCCAATTCTTGCATTTTTGCCTTCAGTCATTTTCCTTCTTATTTCTCAGATAGGTTCAATTTCACTCAACTCCACATTCTTCACATCATCGTTCTTTTGTGTCACCTGCAGCAACATAGCACTATTGAATACATGCGCTTCACCATTCATAAATGGTCATTTCCTTTGAATATCCTATATCAGCCCTGTACCCTCCTCTCAATTATTGTAGCCTCTCTTTCCCCTCATGTTCCACCTCCTCTACTTCCTTATGTTCCTGTTCTTCAATTTTCTTTCCTCATAATGGCCAGATTGTGTAACATGCAGCACACTCCCACCGGTTTTAATATTAACTCTGCTGAGAACTGCAGGATTTCACCAGAGCAATTGATAAGTGGAAGCACTGCCTGATAACGACAATGATGTACTCTATAATATTCCTTATGGCAGTACAGATTCATTTTAGGGAGTGCCACAAGTTCTAGAAGAGAGTTATGAAATTAACAATCCTTGTCAATTGATAGCCAACAATTAATGGGTTGCAGCAAGTCAAATACAGATGGCACAAAAAACTGCTGGAGAAAGAATAATTCCTACAAGAAGAATAGGCAGTCATCTGCATGAAGGGTTTGCACACAAACTGCCAACTAAGGGAATGTAATCACTTTTGGTTTAGGAAGATGGCTAAGCTCCTGCAGAGTCATAGAGATGTACAGCATGGAAACAGACCATCTCGTCCATGCTGACCAGATACCCTAACCTAATCTAGTCCTTTTGCCAGCACCCATATCCTTCCTATTCATATACCCACCCAGATGCCTTTTAAATGCTGAAATTGTACCAGCCTCCACCACTTCCTCTGGCAACTGATTCCATACACGCACCACCCTCTGTGTGAAAACGTTGCCCCTTAGATCTCTTTTATATCTTTCCCCTCTCACCCTAAATCTATGCCCTCTAGTTCTGGACTCCGCCACCCCAAGGAAAAGACTTTGTCTACTTATCCTATCTATGCACCTCATGATTTTATAAATCTCTATAGGGTCACCTCTCAGCCTCTGACGCTCCAGGGAAAACAGCCCTAGCCTGTTCAGCCTCTCCCTATAGCTCAAATCCTCCAAACCTGGCAACATCCTTGTAAATCTTTTCTGAATCCTTTCAAGCTTCACAGCATCCTTCCAATAGGAAGACGACCAGAATTGCACGCAATATTCTAACAGTAGCCTAACCGATGTCCTGTACAGCCACAACAAGACCTCCCAACTCCTGTACTCAATGATCTGACCAATAAAGGAAAGCATTCCTTCAAATTCTGGTGTCCTATGTAAAGCCCAGCAGCACATCACACTGCCCTTTTAGGGAACCAAAATGTCTCAGAAAGAAAAGAGCTGATAGACACCTTGAGGTCCTGATTAACATAGCTGTGAAGAGGAGGGCTGTCCTCTACCTGTCATACCACGAGAAGGCAAAGCATCAAACACAGACCTGAAAACGGGATAGTTGCCGAGATAGTAGAACATGGAAAAGTACAGGCCCTTTAGCCCTCGATGTTGTGCTGGCCCTTTATCTTGTTCTAAAGTCAGACTAACCGACATACCCTTCATTGTACTATCTTCCAATGTGCCTATCAAGAGTCGCTTAAATGTCCCTGAATTATCTGTCTCTACTGTCACCACTGGCAGTGCATTCCATGCACCCACCACTCTCTGTGTAAAGATCCTCCCTCTGACATCTCCCCAAACACTTCCTCCAATTACCTGAAAATTATGTCCCCTTGTGATAGATATTTTTGCCATGGGAAAAAGTCTCTGACTACCCACTCTATCAATGCCTGTCAACACCTTATACACCTTAGTCAAGTCAGCACTCATCCTTCTTCACTCCAATGAGAAAAACCCTAGCTCCCTCAACCTTTCTTCATAAGACATGCCCTCCATTCCATGCAGAATTCTGGTAAACCTCCTCTGCACCCTCTCTAAAGCTTCCACATCTTTCCTGTAATGAGGCGACCAGAAATGAACACAATATTCCAAGTGTGGTCTAACCAGGGCACTACTGAGTTGCAGCATAATCTCCCAGCTCTTAAACTCAATCCCCTGCTAATGAAAGCCAACACACTATACATCTTCTTAACAACCCTATCAACTCAGGTGACAACTTTAAGAGATCTATGTACTTCAACCCCAAGATCCCTCTGTTCCTCCACATTTGTGGGCGGCATGGTGGCACAGTGGGCGGCATGGTGGCACAGTGGTTAGCACTGCTGCCTCACAGCGCCTGAGACCCGGGTTCATTTCCCGCCTCAGGCGACTGACTGTGTGGAGTTTGCACGTTCTCCCCGTGTCTGCGTGGGTTTCCTCCGGGTGCTCCGGTTTCCTCCCACAGTCCAAAGATGTGCAGGGTCAGGTGAATTGGTCATGCTAAATTGCCCGTAGTGTTAGGTAAGGGGTAAATGTATGGGTGGGTTTCGCTTCGGCGGGTCGGTGTGGACTTGTTGGGCCGAAGGGCCTGTTTCCACACTGTAATGTAATCTAATCTAATCTAATTTGAAAAGCACGTGCCCTGAAGTTACTGACAGAGAGAGAAAACAAAGAACCACAATGTGAGATTTACACAGAGGACAAAGTTAACTATTTCACTCAAATTGGGGCATTATAGAATCCCTGCAGTGTGGAAACAGGCCATTTGGCCCAACAAGTCCACACCAACCCTCCGAACAGTAACCCACCCAGACCCATTCCCTACCCCATTACTCTACATTTACCCTTAACTAATGGGAGGGAACCGGAGCACCTGGAGGAAACCCACACAGACAGAGGGAGAAGGTGCAAACTCCACACAGACAGTTGCCTGAGGCTAGAATCGAACCCGGGTCCCTGGCACTGTGAGGCAGCAGTGCTAACCACTGAGCCATGGTATCTGATTCAAGACAGACGTATAGAGTTTAAGTAAGAGTCAGGGTTAAATGTAGATTAAGCAAAGTAAGGGAAAGTGAAGTTAAATGAAGTGAGTTCAGGTTAAGTTTGATGAAATGAGAATGTTGCAATGAATGTATGAGTTATATTGAGTATTTCAGATTTTGAGGAGATGCTGGAAAATTGGAATAGATAAAATGTGGTGCTGGAAAAGCACAGAAGGGCAAGCAGCAGATGAGCAGGAAATGTTTTGGACAGGACCATATATCAGGGTTCGCCACTTCTTATATTGAGGATTGGTATTTAAAGAGTTCAGCAAAGAAGTGTTTGTTTAACTAAGTTCTGAGTCAGTTCCCTGCCTTTTTTCCGTCACACAAGGGAAAAATGCTAGTGTACTCTTTATTGGGCAACAACTGTGTGTCTCTATGCATAAAACAACTTAGTAGAAACAGGTAAGTCAACTTGTCTCCGAGTTTGAAAGTGAGTTCCCAAAGAATTGAAATGGTTTCTGAGTTGGTACGAGATTGACAATCATAATATTTTGATGCTGGCAGTTTACTGATGTTAACTTTACTGGCAAAGGGTGTAGGAAGATGGTATCCACGAGCATTCATGTTGGTGAAGAGACATTAATATCGAGGCTCAGAGAAGGAAGTAACAAGCAGCATTGACCAAGTAACCACTCTGACCTCAAGAGTTGTCATGTCTCTCCTGAAACACTAGACATGATGAATAGTGAGCTGCATTTAAAAAAAGCGAGCTGAGTATTAATGAAACGTAAACATATGAAAATAAGACAGTCAATGCTCAGTGAGATTCTGATCTTGCCATTGAGACCTTCAATGGAAAATGAAAGTTTTTTCTTGACTTTGAGAATCAGATTTCTTTCATTTTCAACATTTTTTCTCGTATTTCTCATCATTACTCTCATCACTCAAAGCACTGGAGAATTCCACTCTAAATTTCAGAAACAATTTTATTCGCTGTCAAACACTTCAAGGTGGTTGTCAGAATTATATTTATAAACATATGCCTTGTTCCCCCTTTCTTATTAATTTTTATTTTTATTCACAATATCAACTGAAGAATTTACTTTGCTTTGCTAAGCATCATGTATGCTGAAATACAAAACTCATGTCTTCACTATTGGTAAAGCTACAACCAACTATATAAACCAATACTTTCTCCTCAACAACCTATTTAAGACCATCTAAATTGAGCTCAAAACTTTCATTGTGAAGTCATTAGGTTGCATACTGAAACTCAATTCTAGCATTTGAATATAGAGCCTTAAGTTGATAATCTAAGATTTGCTGAAGGTCCTCTCCTTCAGGAGAGATATTAAGCCAAGCTTCCTTTAGTCAATTCATTTGGACAATTACATGACCATAAAACAAAGCTTCTATAAATACTGAAGAAGGAAAAGTGTAGCTAAAGTCAACACCAGTCCTTCCATGTGTGACACTGGTGAATTAATGATGGGAAAGAAGGCATTAGCAGAGGTTTTGAAATTCAAGTGGCAAAGAGGAGGTAGGTGTTTAAAACAACCACTAAAGCAAGAGCAAAAAAACAGGATTATTATGATGAAAGTTTATGATATATTGTCATTGTTTAGGAACCAGCATTGCAAAGTAAAGGCAAATGGGATTTTGGCTTTTAGTTCTGTCAGGTTAATTTTTTTGCTTTCTTTTTCTTAAGACAATTAAATAGCATTTCTAAGAAATCATGTGACTTCAGCTAAAAAAACTAGACAACTTGACTGGTGAGATAATTGTTGAAGTGTTCCCTAAGTTGACCTACAGAAAGAGATACCAGAGGCCCGTAACAAGTTTAGTTCAGAAGAAAATAGCAATTCCATCAGAGGGGCAATTCAATTTTGACAGCCTCCATACCAAAGTTGGAAGTTAAGTTTTAAATTGTTTTAATAGTGCAGGTTTGGAAATGCTCCAAAATTTTCATGGAGTTCTCTGAGAAAAGCAAATGAGCCATCTCATGCCTGTGTAGCTCTGGGATAGACAGAAAGAATCACATCTAGTGAATGTATAAAAAGCCACTAAAATGACCTGTGCATGACCTTGTCAGTTGTTTAAGAAATTAAAAGTGAAGGTAGGAATGATGAATCATAAGGATAGATGTTGCTAGAAAAAAGAATGTTGTTTTCCTTTTGCAGCTTATGATGAAAACTTTAATGTATCATGCACACACATATTAGATTAGATTAGATTACTTTACAGTGTGGAAACAGGCCCTTCGGCCCAACAAGTCCACACCGACCTGCCGAAGCGTAACTCACCCATACCCCTACATTTACCCCTTACCTAACACTATGGGCAATTTAGCATGGCCAATTCACCTGGCCTGCACATCTTTGGACTGTGGGAGGAAACCGTAGCACCCGGAGGAAACCCACGCAGACACGGGGAGAACATGCAAACTCCACACAGTCAGTCGCCTGAGGCGGGAACTATATAACTTTTATTTTGTGTACTAAATATACGGTCTCATTAAAATTACAGTGGAAGCATTGTGTGAATATTTTTAGTGCATGATCACTAAGATAACTCAATTGCAAATTTAAAACTTATGATCTTTATCAAGTCAAGTTTCACTCTGGGATCTGACTTATCCAGGATTACCACGCTGGGATCATAACCATATTAATGGAACTTGAAAGCAAAGAGATCTCTTGGACATGAATACCCGGATCCTATCATCTTAAAATAAATAGCTGTAGAGATAGTGGTTGAATCATTCCAAACATCTCTATGTTTTGTACAGATCTTAGCAGTTTAGAAAACAGCATGTAATGCCTCTGTTCAAGAAAGGAGGGAGAGAAAATGCAGGAACAGTTAGGTTAGTTAGGACATAAAGGTACGTGTCTTTTGGAAAATATAACAGTCTATTAACCATGTAGTAATAGGATGTTTAGAAAATCATAAGACAATCAGGGAGAACATAGTTTCAAGAAAGGGAAATTGTGTTTGACAAATTTATTAAAGTTCCTAGGGGATGTAATGAGCAATGTGCACAAAGGAAACTAGTAGAATCACAGAACCCCTACAGTGCAGAGAGGGGCAATTTAGCCCATCGAGTCTGCATAAACCCTCCAATCAGCACCCCACTTGGACACATCTCTACCTACATAACTCCATATTTACCATGGCTAATTCACCTAGCCTACCTATCCATGGCACAACGGGGCAATTGAGCATGGCCAATTGCCCTAACCTTCTCATCTTTGGATTATGGGAGGAAACCGTAGCACCTGAAGAAAACCTACACCGATGCAGGAGGAATGCACAAACCTCACACAGTCACCCAAGGCTGGAATTGAATCCAGGTCCCTGGCAGTGTACGGCAGCAGTGTTAACCACTGTATACCATGCCAGCCTGAAACCAGCAACACACACAACTGTAATCAGTAGATTATACTTGGATTTGCAAAGGCATTCATTAAGTTGCCACGTTAAAAAAAAATTACATAAGGTAAGAGCTGATGGTGTTGAGTGAGATATTTAAGCATAGATAGAAGACTGGCTAAATAACAAGAGAAAGTGAGGACTACAGATGCTGGAGATTAGAGCTGAAAATGTGTTGCTGGAAAAGCACAGCAGGTCAGGCAGCATCCAAGGAGCAGGAGAATCGACGTTTCGGGCATGAGCCCTTCTTCAGGAATGAGGAGGGTGTGCCAAGCAGGCTAAGATAAAAGGTAGGGAGGAGGGACTTGGGGGAGGGGTGTTGGAAATGCGATAGGTGGAAGGAGGTTAAGGTGAGGGTGATAGGCTGGAGTGGGGGTGGGCGCAGAGAGGTCAGGAAGAAGATTGCAGGTTAGGAAGGTGGTGCTGAGTTCGAGAGTTGGGACTGAGACAAGGTGGGGGAGGGGAAATGAGGAAACTGCAGAAATCTGAGTTCATCCCTTGTAGTTGGAGGGTTCCTAGGCGGAAGATGAGGCGTTCTTCCTCCAGCCATCGTGTTGCTATGGTCTGGCGATGGAGGAGTCAAGGACCTGCATGTCCTTGGTGGAGTGGGATGGGGAGTTGAAGTGTTGAGCCACGGGGTGGTTGGGTTGGTTGATCTGGGTGTCCCAGAGGTGTTCTGTGAAACGTTCCGCAAGTAGGCGGCCTGTCTCCCCAATATAGAGGAGGCCACATCGGGTGCAGCGGATGCAGTAAATCATGTGTGTGGAGGTGCAGGTAAATTTGTGGTGGATATGGTGAATTTGTGGCGGATATCGCATTTCCAATGCCCCTCCCCCAAGTCCCTCCTCCCTACCTTTTCTCTTAGCCTGCTTGGCACACCCTCCTCATTCCCTTGGGGCCTTGGAGGGAAGTAAGGGGGGAGGTGTGGGCGCAAGTTTTACATTTCTTGTGGTTGCAGGGGAAGGTGCCGGGAGTGGAGGTTGGGTTGGTGGGGGGTGTGGACCTGACAAGGGAGTCACAGAGGGAGTGGTCTTTTCAGAACGCTGATAGGGGAGGGGAGGGAAATATATCCCTGGTGGTGGGGTCCCCGTTTGGAGGTGGCGGAAATGACGACGGATGATATGATGTATATGGAGGTTGGTGGGGTGGTAGGTGGTAGGGAAATCACCTCAGGGGATCTCCCATCCAACGTCTCCAACCTCATAGTCCCACAACCCCACACCGCCCGTTTCTACCTCCTGTCCAAAATCCACAAACCTGACTGCCCCGGCCGACCCATTGTCTCAGCCTGTTCCTGCCCCACCGAACCCATCTCTGCATACCTCTACACGGTCCTGTCCCCCTTAGTCCAAGAACTCCCCACCTACGTTCGGGTCACCACCCACGCCCTCCACCTCCTCCATGATTTTCGCTTCCCCGGTCCCCAATGCCTTATCTTCACCATGGACATCCAGTCCCTATACACCTCCATCCCCCATCATGAAGGACTCAAAGCCCTCCGCTTCTTCCTTTTCCGCCGTACCAACCAGTACCCTTCCACTGACACCCTCCTTCGACTGACTGAACTGGTCCTCACTCTGAACAACTTCTCTTTCCAATCCTCCCACTGCCTCCAAACCAAAGGAGTAGCCATGGGCACCCGCATGGGCCCCAGCTATGCCTGCCTCTTCATCGGATATGTGGAATAGTCCATCTTCCGCAGCTACACTGGCACCACCCCCCACCTTTTCCTCCGCTACGTCGATGACTGTATTGGCGCTGCCTCGTACTCCCACGAGGAGGTTGAACAGTTCATCCACTTTACCAACACCTTCCACCCAGACCTCAAATTTACCTCGACCGTCTCAGACTCCTCCCTCCCCTTCCTAGACCTCTCCATTTCTATCGTGGACGACTGAATCAACACGGACATTTACGATAAACCGACCGACTCCCACAGCTACCTAGATTACACCTCCTCCCACCCTGCCCCCTGTAAAAATGCCATCCCATATTCCCAATTCCTTCATCTCCGCCGCATCTGTTCCCAGGAGGACCAGTTCCAATACCATACAACCCAGATGGCCTCCTTCTTCAAAGACCGCAATTTCCCCCCAGAGTGATCAACGATGCCCTCCATCGCATCTCCTCCACTTCCCGCTCCTCTGCCTTTGAGCCCTGCCGCTCCAATCGCCACCAGGACAGAACCCCACTGGTCCTCACCTACCACCCCACCAACCTCCATATACATCGTATCATCCGTCATCATTTCCGCCATCTCCAAATGGACCCCACCACCAGGGATATATTTCCTTCCCCTCCCCTATCAGCGTTTCTAGAAGACCACTCCCTTCGTGACTCCCTTGTCAGGTCCACACCCCCCACCAACCCAATCTCCACTCCCGGCACCTTCCCCTGCAACCGCAAGAAATGCAAGACGTGCGCCCACACCTCCCCCCTTACTTCCCTCCAAGGCCCCAAGGGATCCTTCCATATCCGCCACAAATTCACCTGCACCTCCACACACATTATTTACTGCATCCGCTGCACCCGATGTGGCCTCCTCTATATTGGGGAGACAGGCCGCCTACTTGCAGAACGTTTCAGAGAACACCTCTGAGACACCCGGACCAACCAACCCAACCACCCCGTGGCTCAACACTTCAACTCCCCATCCCACTCCGCCAAGGACATGCAGGTCCTTGGACTCTTCCATCGCCAGACCATAGCAACACGATGGCTGGAGAAAGAACGCCTCATCTTCCGCCTAGGAACCCTCCAACCACAAGGGATGAACTCAGATTTCTCCAGTTTCCTCATTTCCCTTCCCCCCACCTTGTCTCAGTTCCAATCCTCGAACTCAGCACCACCTTCCTAATCTGCAATCTTCTTCCTGACCTCTCCGCCCCACCCCCACTCCAGCCTATCACCCTCACCTTAACCTCCTTCCACCTATCGCAATCCCAACGCCTCTCCCCCAAGTCCCTCCTCCCTACCTTTTATCCTTAGCCTGCTTGGCACACTTTCCTCATTCCTGAAGAAGGGCTCATGCATGAAACGTCGATTTTCTTGCTCCTTAGATGCTGCCTGACCTGCTGCACTTTTCCAGCAACACATTTTCAGCTCTAAATAACAAGAGAGTCAGGATGAATAGGCCATTTTCAAGTTGTCAGACATAGCTAGCTGAGAGCCAGAGAGATCAGTGCTGAATCCACAACTATTCTCAATCTATATTGATGAACTGGATGAAACACTGACTTGTATTCCAGCTAAATTTGTTAACATTATGAAAATACATAGGAAAACAAGTGAGAAGGATACAAAGAATTTAAAAGGGCTGTAAACAGCTAAACAGAATAATGTGGGATATATATGTAGGAACAGAAAAACAGAATTATTTAAATAGAGAGAGACTGCAGTACCTTGCAGTAAGACATAAATTATAAAACATCATGCAGGGACAGCAAGTGGCTAAGAAGGCAAATGAAATGTTAGCTTTTATTGCAAAGGCTGTGAGGTATAAAAGTAGGGAAGTCTTGTTACAAGTGTACAGGGTATGAGTGAGAATATCCATACAGTGGTGTGTACACTTTTGCTTTCCTTAGGAGGAACATGCTTGCAATAAAACAAATGTGGAGCATGCTTGCAAAAATAGAAATTGCCAGAGAAATTTATCAGGTTTAGTAGCATCTGTTGGAAGAAAGCAGAGGTAATGTTTTGAGCCCAGAGAGGAAATGGTGGAGTCTGGTCAATTGCAACATTTAAAAAGCATTTGCATGGCTATATGAATAGGAAGGGTTTGGAAGGATATGGGCCGGCAGCTGGCAGGTGGGACTAGACTGGGTTGGGATCTGGTCGACATGGATGGGTTGGACCGAAGGGTCTGTTTCCATGCAGTACATCTCTATGACTCTATGATTCACATGTGAGGTGATTCACTTTGGAAGGAGTAACAGGAATGCAGAGTACTGGGCGAATGGTAAGATTCTTGGTAGTGTAGATGAACAGAGAGATCTCAGTGTCCAAGTACATCGATCACTGAAAGTTGCCACCCAGGTTGATAGGGTTATTAAGAAGGCATATGGTGTGTTAGCTTTTATTGGTAAAGGGATTGAGTTTCAGAACCATGAGGTCATGCTGCAGCTGTACAAAACTCTGGTGCGGCCGCACTTGGAGTACTGAGTGCAGTTCTGGTCACCACATTATAGGAAGGATGTGGAAGCTTTGGAAAGGGTTCAGAGGAGATTTACTAGGATGTTGCCTGTTATGGAGGGAAAGTCTTACGAGGAAAAATTGAGGGACTTGAGGCTGTTTTCATTAGAGAGAAGGTGGTTGAGAGGTGACTTAATTGAGACATAGAAGATAATCAGACGGTTAGTTCGGGTGGACAGCGAGAGCCTTTCTCCTCAGATGGTGATGACTAGCATGAGGGATCATAGCTTCAAATTGAGGGGTGATAAATATAGGACAGATGTCAGAGTAGTAGGGACGTGGACCGCACTGCCTGCAACAGTAGTAGGCTTGCCAATTTTATCAGCATTTAAATGGTCATTGGATAGACATATGGATGAGAATGGAATAGTGTAGGTTAGATATGGCTTCAGATTGGTTCTACAGGTTGGCACAACATCAAGGGCCAAAGGGCCTGTACTGTGCTGTAATATTCTATGTTCTATGACTCTTCATCAGAATTCATAGTGGCTAGGGAAACATGGTGTTTTTGTTGAAACCAAAGTGCGAGTGAATGGGAGAGTTTTGTGGATAGGTGGAAATGGAGCCCAGAGAGCAAGAGAGAAATGAAAGGGATAGGTAATTAAGGAGCGAAAGGAAAACAGGCTAGGACAAGAAAAAAACCTAAATAAGATGTAATACGAGCTAAGAGTGAGAAATGGTTTACCCATTCTCATGTACTCATTGGTGTATCATCTCATTATATGGGTTGCATTCAGTACAGTTCGCCATTTCGTTGCTCTTATTTCTTACTATATCTTATTCAGCTTTTCTTCTGTCCTGGCCTGCTATCCGTTTCATCCTTGTTTGTATACCCCTTTCATAACTTCTCTCTCTCTCTCTCTCTCTCTCTCTCTCTCTGGGCTCCATCTCCACCTACTTGATCACCTCTCCCCCATTTTGGCTTCAGCATAAATATCAGGTATTTTTTGGGCTACTAACAGTTCCAATGAACAGTCACCAGACTCAAAGCATTAACTCTGCTTTCTTCCCATGGATACTGCAAGAGTCATAGAGTCATAGACATGTACAGCATGGAAACAGACCCTTCAGTCCAATGTGTCCATACCAACCAGATATTCCAACCCAATATAGTCTCACCTGCCAGCACCCAGCCCATATCCCTCTAAACCTTTCCTATTCATATACCCATCCAGATGCCTTTTAAACATTGCAATTGTATTTGCCTTCACCACTTCCTCTGGCAGCTCATTCCAAATATGTACCACCTTCTATGTGAAAAGTTGCCTCTTAGGTCTCTTTTATATCTTTCCCCTCTCACGCTAAACCTATGCCTTCTAGTTCTGGGTTCTCCCATCCCAGGGAAAAGATATTATCTATTTATCCTATCCATGCCCCTCATGATTTTATAAACTTCTGTAAGTCACCCCTCAGCCTCCAACACTCCAGGGAATGCAGCCAACTTATTCAACCTCTTCCTATAACTCAAATCCTCCAACCCTGGCAACACCCTTGTAAATCTTTTCTGAATCCTTTCAAGTTTCACAACATCTTTCCAATAGGAAAGAGACCAGAATTGCACGCAATATTTCAAAAGTGGGAGGTGTGGAATTAGTCAGCCATGGCTGACAAAGGAAGTCAGGAAATGTATCAAAGAAAAAGACAGAGCCGATAAAATGGCCAAGAGCACTGGGAAATCAGAAGACTGGGAAGTCTAAAAAAACAAACGGAGGATAACAAAGAGAGAAATAAGGAAGGAGAGGATTAAATATGAAGATAAATTAGCCAGTAATATTAAAAATGATAGGAAAAGTTTCTTTCAATACATAAGAAACAAACAAGAGGCAAAAGTAGAAATTGGGCCACTCCAAATTGATGCAGGAAGGCTAGTGATGGGAGATAAGGAAATAGCTGAAGAATTTAATAAACACTTTGTGCCAGTCTTCACATGAGTAATATCCCAACTATTCAGGAGAATCAAGGGGCAGAGTTGAGTATGGTAGCCATTGCAAAAGAGGAAGTGCTCGAAAGGCTAAAAGGTCTAAAAATTGATAAATCTCCTGGCCCCGATGGGCTACATCCTAGAATTCTGAGGGTGGTGGCTGAGAAATAGCAGAGGCTTTAAGTTGTAATCTTTTAAAAATCACTGGAGTCAGGGAAAATCCCAGATGATTGAAAAATTGCTGTTATAACCCCCTTGTTCAAGAAAGGAACAAGACAAAAGATGGAAAAGTATAGGTCGATTAGCCTAACCTCAGTTGTTGGTAAAATTCTAGAATCCATCATTAAAGGAAACAGTGTGGAAACAGGCCCTTCGCCCAACAAGTCCACACCAACCCTCCGAAGAGTAACCCACCCAGACCCATTTCCCTCGAACTAATGCACCTAACACTACGGGCAATTTAGCATGGCCAATTCACCTAACCTGCACATCTTTGGACTGTGGGAGGAAACCGGAGCACCCGGAGGAAACCCACGCAGACACGGGGAGAATGTGCAAACTCCACACAGTCGCCCGAGCTTGAATTGAACATGAGTGAGGCAGCAGTGCGAACCACTGAGCCACAGTGCCACCCCAGTTTTGGCCCCACACCTCAGAAAGTATTGTGCTCAGTTTTGGGCCCCACACCTCAGGAAGGACATACTGGACTGGAGGGTGTCCAGTGGAGATTCACACGGATGATCCCTGGAGTGGTAGGCCTAAGATATGATGAACGACAGAGTCCTGGGATTGTAAAGTAGTGTTGAAATGCCCATCAGCCATGATTGAATGATGGAGTGGACTTGATGGGCCAAATGGCCTTACTCCCACTCCTATGTCTTATAGTCTACTGCCTTTATATTCTTCTAAGGATTCACTTGATCTATCCTGTCTTTACCTGACATATGCTTCCTTCTTTTTCTTAACCAAACCTTCAATTTCTTTAGTCATCCAGCATTCCCTATACCTACCAGCCTTCCCTTTCACCCAAACAGAAATATACTTTCTCTGGACTCTCGTTATCTCATTTCTGAAGGCTTTCCATTTTCCAGCTGTCCTTTTACCTGCGAACATCTACCCCCAATCAGCTCTTGAAAGTTCTTGCCTCATACAGTCAAAAATGGCCTTTCTCCAATTTAGAACTTTGACTTTTAGATCAGGTCTATTCTTTTCCATCACTATTTTAAAAAATAGTAGAAATATGGTCACTGGCCCCAAAGTGCTCTCCCACTGACACCTCAGTCACCTTCCCTGCCTTATTTCCCAAGAGTAGGTCAAGTTTTGCACCTTCTCTAGTAGGTACATCCACATACTGAATCAGAAAATTGTCTTGTACACACTTAACAAATTCCTCTCCATCTAAACCCTTAACACAATGGCAGTCCCAGTCTATGTTCAGAAAGTTAAAATCCCCTACCATAACCACCCTATTATTCTTACAAATAGCTGAGATCTCCTTACAAGGTTGTTTCTCAATTTCCCTCCAACTATTAGGGAGTGTATAATATAATTCCAATAAGGTGATCATCCCTATTTTATTTCTCAGTTCCACCCAAATAACTTCCGTGGATGTATTTCCAGGAATATCCACCCTCAGTACAGCTGTAATGTTACTCTTTATCAAAAATGCCACTCCCCCTCCTCTCTTGCCTCCCTTTCTATCTTTGCTGTCACATTTGTATCCTGGAACATTAAGCTGCCAGTCCTGTTTCTGCCAGTCTCTGCTTTGTTCCTGCTGCCCTGACTAACTCGCTTCTGTTCTCAACTGTACCAGTCTCAGATTTCTCTCTTTCCTCACTATCTCCCTGGGTCACCCCACCCGCCCCCAAATACTAGTTTAAATCCTCCCAAGCAGGTCTAGCAAATTTCCCTGCCAGTATATTAGTCCCCTTCCAATTGTGGGGCAATCCGTCCTTCTTGTACAGGTTACTTCTACCCCAAAAGAGCTTATAATGATCCAAAAATGTGAATCCTTCCCCCATACACCAGCTCCTCAGCCATGCATCCATCTGCTTTACACTCCTATTCCTGCCCTTACTAGCGCATAGCACCGGGAGTAATCCAGATATTACTACTTCTGAGGATCTCCTTTTTATGTTCCTGCCTAACGCTCTGTAATCTCCCTTCTGAATCTTAACTTTTTCCCTTCCTACACTGTTGGTTCCAATGTGGACAATGACCTCCTGCTGGCCCCTCTCCCACACTTGGAATATTGCGTACAGTTCTGGTCATCACACTATCAGAAGGATGTGGAAACTTTGGAAAGGGTACAGAAAAGGTTTACCAGGATGTTACCTAGTATGGGAGATTTTAACTATGAAGAAGACTGGGTTTGATTCCCCTCCTGGGAATGCAGGAGGTTGAGGACAATTTGATGGAAGTTTATAAGATTGTGAATGGCATGGTTGGAGTGCCAGATTGTGAATGGCATGGTTGGAATATGAGGTTCTTTCCCAGAGTGGAGGGGTCAATTGCTCGGGGATACAGGTTCAAGGTGTGAGAGCAGGGGGAAGTTTAAGAGATTTGCGAGGCATATTTTTCACACAAAGGGCGATGAGTGCCTGAAACGTGTTGCCAGAGAAAGTGGTGGAAGCAGATACAATAGCAGCATTCAAGAAACACCTGGAGAATACATGCATAGGAAGAGAATCAAGGGTTTTACGGATCCTGTATGTGAAGACAATTGTAGTAGGAAAGGGCAAAATGTGTCAATGCAGGTTTGGAGGGTTGAAGGGCCTGTTCCTGTGCTGTATTTTCTTTGTTCATTATTTATTCTCTTTGATTAAAAAATTCTTATTGAAATACACAGTATTCTGAGGAGGCTCAACTGATTAGATGTTGAGAGGATGTTTGACCTGGTAGGGAAGTCCAGAACCATGAGATGGTTTAAAATAAGAAGCCTCGCATTTAAGAAGGAATTATGGAGGCATTTGTTCTCAGATAGTTTGAATGCCTGTTGTTGTGCTCTCTAATCAGTAGTGGCAGCTAGGTCATTAATAGCTTCAAGGATGTTAGTCTGATTTTTGACTGTCAAGGAGTCAACAATTACGATGGACAGGCACAAGAGCGGAGTTTAGGCCACAATCGCATCAGCCATGGTCCTGCTGGATGATGGACCAGGCCTGAGAAGCCAAAGAGAAGAAAAATAGGGGAGAGAAGATTAGAAATCAATGGAGAGAAACATGACTGCTTCAGTGCAGAGGGATATGGGTGCATTCATGTGTGAACTGCAGAGACATGTCGACACAGCAGGTAACATGGAGGGTAAATGGAATTTTGGCATTAATTGCTAAATGAGTATAGGAAGGTGTTGCTGCAATTGGACAAGGCATTAGTGAGACCACACCTATAGTACTGAGTACAGAATTGGTCCTTCCTTGAGGAATGATGTGGCATTGGAAGTAATTCAGAGGAGATTCACGAGATTGATTTCAGAAATGAGTGATTTGTGTTACGAAGAATGTTTGACTAGTTCAGGCCTATACTCTCTCAAGTTTAGAAGAATGACAGGGTTTTACTGAGGAGATAAGACGCTATAGAAAATTGATAAAGTATATGCAGAAAGGATATTTCCTCACTTGGGTCACTCTAGAATGAGAGTAGGTAGCAGATTTAAAACAGGTGGGAAGAAATTCCTTCTCTTGAGGGTCATTAATCTGAAGAATTCATTACTCAGTGCTGGGATATTGAGTAAATTTAAGGAGGAGATAGAAATTTTGAACTAATAATGGGTTGAAGGGTTAAGGAAAATGGGCAGGAAAGTGGAGTTGAGGTCAAGGTGTGATGAGCTATGAGTATATTAAATGGTGGAGCAGGAGAGGCTGAATCACTTAACCCTGTTCCTACTCTTCATGTTCCGATGTAAATAACTGACCTCTCTGCTCCAATTTCATATGGGATCACTCTGAATCAGTGCACAGTCACTGAAGTCAAAAATCTGTCATTAGAAACTCTGCTTCAGCTCTAAACCTCCTCACATCAGTTGCACTGTAAATGAAAGCTGTACTCCAACAAAGCCATCCTTAAAGATACAAATTGGCACATGTGGATACATTCCAAGTTTACAATTGTTTGGCAGACCAAAGCCAAGTTTATGGCAGGGATTTGTTGGAATGCTCAAGTGATTTCATGACCTTTTTAAAAAAAAACTATATAATTCAAAAACAAACATGTCTAATAGACATAATCACTAAATATTGATGAAAACAGTGAACTTGAAGTTAAATGAACATGTTTGTGCCAACTTTGTTAAACTTGAAGTAACTTTAACCCCACACTTGGAAGTGAGCTGCTTAACATTTCAAAAGTCTTATTGTCACAAAGGATTATTGAAGCAATTTAATACAACTTGCTGACCATGTAGACCTGTGGGCTTTACTTAGTCAGAGTGGATAAGATGTTTGATGTTAGAATAATGAACAGTACAACACTTTGGCCCACCAATGATGTGCCAACACATGATGCCTTTCTAAACTAAAAACTTTGTGCCCCTATGCAACTGTATCCCTCTATTCTCTGCCTTTCCATATGGTTGTCAAGATGCCTTTTAAATGTTGCTATTATATCCATTTCCACCACCTCCTCTGGCAGCGCAATCCAAGCATCCACTATCCCCCATGTGAGAAAAAAGTCTGCCCGTCACATCTCTTTAAACATACCCTTTTTACATAAACCTATATTCCCTAGTAATTGATATTTCTACCCTGGCCTCTCTCAATTTTTTACACTTCTGTTAGTTTGACCCTCATCCTTTGTCTTTCAAGTGAAAACAAACCAAGTTTGTCTAATCTCTCCTCCTAGTTAATATCCTACAAACCAGGCAACATTCTGGTAAACTATTCTGTACCCTCTCCAAAGCCTCCACATCCTTCTGGTAATGTGGCAACTAGCTATGTACACAATAATCCAAATGAAGCCTAACTAAAGTTTTATACTTTATACTTTATGTCCTGATCGATAAAGGCAAGTAAGCCATACACCACCTTAACCACCTTATCCATTTGAATCGCCACTTTCAGGGGCTGAGAATCTGGACGCCTAGGTCCCTCTGTACATTGATGCTATTAAGGCTTCTGCATATACTGATACTTTCCTCCTGCATTAGATCTCCCAAAAAGCATCACGACACATTTGTCTAGATTAAACTCCATTTACCTTTTCTCTGCCCAATTCTAGCCTATCTGTATCCTCTGTCAATCCTCCTCACTAGTTGTAGCTTGCCGAACAGAGCGCAACTTCTTAAGAAAGCAGTGGGATTTGAACCAACAACCCTACAACATTAACCTCAGATTGCTAATCCAGTGGCTTCACTACTACATCACTGCCTCCCCTAAAACAGGAGCGAGTAAGGGCTTGTCTGGTATTTAAACACAGCCCTCTTGAATATTATGTGTCCAGAAGTGAAAACCATAACACTAGACCAACAAGTCAAGTAAATTGAGTGGGTTTAGCTGGCAATCTAACTTAAAATGCAGATTTAGGCTTTAGCTTATCATCCTTTAGTACAGTATACCTTTGCTGCAATAACAAATTTGTGTCATACGATAAGACTCTTCAAATTAAACTTTCACCCAGGGATGACTTTGAAGTTTGCTCTCTTGGTATCTGGTTACAATGGAATTATGAAGTAAACCAAGTAAGTAAAATGACACCCTTCTCCAAAAAAGGTTGTTTAAGGGTAAACCCAGCAATCCACCTTACAGCTTGACTTCAGTGATGGGAAGATTCGCGATACAATTACTCGGGATAGATTTCATAGCCATGTGGAAAAAGGTGGGTTTATTAAGAAAAACAAGAATAGATTTCGAAAGGGGATACCATGTCTCATGAACTTGCCGGAATTTTGAAGAGGTAACAGAAAAGGTTGATGAAAGTAACGCTGTTGTTGTGGTGTATGGGTTTGTGATTAGATTTGATTAGGTTCCCTCCAGTGTGGAAACAGGCCCTTCAGCCCAACAAGTCCACACCGACTGTCCGAAGAGTAACCCACCTAGACCCATTTCCCTCTGACTAACGCACGTAACCTATGGGCAATTTAGCATGGCCAATTCACCTGACCTGCACACCTTTGGACTGTTGGAGGAAACCGGAGCACCTGAAGGAAACCCACTCAGACACGGGGAGAACGTGCAAACTCCACACAGTCGCCTGAGGCTGGAATTGAACCTGGGACCCTGGCACTGTGAGGCAGCAGTGCTAACCACTGAGCCACCATGCCACCCAGATCAGATCTAGAAGGCATTCTTATGGATCTGCCATATAGCAGTGTATTGTTATTGTCGCTTCTCTTCCTAGAGTTATAAATTTCAATGTGGATATGAAACTGGCTGAGTGATAGGTAATAAATATTTGGATAAATGGATATTTTTCAAGCTGGGTGCAGATTTGAAGTGAAGGGAAGTAGGTATTAGGACACCTGCTTTTCACAAAATATAAGAATGATCTACATAACTAGAAAGGTTCAGAAAAGAATTACAAGGATGTTGCCAGGGTTGGAGGATTTGAGCTATAGGGGGAGGAAGCTGAATAGGCTGGAACTATTTTCCCTTGAATGTTGGAGGCGGAGGGGTGACCTTACAGAAGTTTATAAAATTGACAGGCATTTATAGGGTGAATAGAACATAGAACATTACAGATCCTTCGGCCCTCAATGTCGTGCTGAACTGTGGAACCAATCTAAAGCCCATCTAACTTACACTATTTCATTTTCATCTAAACGCTTATCCAATGACCATTTAAATGCCCTTAAAGTTGGCACGTCTACTACTTTTGCAGGCAGTGTGTTCTACGTCCCTAATACTCTGATAAAGAAACTACCTTTGACATCTGTCCCAAATCTACCTCCCCTCAATTTGAAGCTATGCCCCCTCGTGTTAGCCGTCACCATTCTAGGAAAAAGGCTCTCACTGTCCACCCAATCTAACCTTCTGATTATCTTCTATGTCTCAATTAAGTCACCTCTTAACTTTCTTCTCTCTAACAAAAATAGCCTCAAGCCCCTCAGCCTTTCCTCATAAGACCTTCCCTCCATACCAGGCAACATCCTAATAAATCTCCTCTGAACTCTTTCCAAAGCTTCCACATCCTTCCTATAATGTGGTGACCAGAACTGTACACAATACTCCAAGTGCAGCCACACCAGAGTTTTGTACAGCTACATGATCTCATGGCTCCGAAATTCTACCAATTCTACCAAATTAATTCTACCAATTAAAGCTAACACACCGTATGCCTTCTGAACAACCCTATCAACCTGGGTGGCAACTTTCAGGGGTCTATGTACATGGACACAGATTTCTCTGCTCATCTACACTACCAAGAATCTTACCATTAGCACAGTACACTTTATTCCTGTTGCTCCTTCCAAAGTGAATCACTTCACACACTTTTCCACATTAAACTCTATTTGCCACCTCTCAGCCCAGTTCTGCAGCTTATCTATGTCCCTCTTGACCTACAACATTATTCGGCACTGTCCACAACTCCACTGACCTTATTTACTAACCCATTCTTCTACCCCCTCATCTAGTTCATTTATAAAAATAACAAACAGCAGTGGCCTCAAAGTAGATCCTTGAGGTACACCACTAGTAACTGAACTCCAGAATGAACATTTCCCATCAACCACCAATTCTTCTTTCAGCTAACTAATTTCTGATCCAAACTGCTAAATCACCCTTAATCCCATGTCTCTGTATTTTGAGCAATAGCCTACCATGGTGAACCTTTTCAAATGCCTTCCTGCAATCCATATAGACCACATCAACTGCTTTACCCTCATCCTCCTGTTTGGTCACCTTCTTAAAGAACTCAATAAGATTTGAGAGGCACAACCTACGCTTAACAAAACCATGTTGACTACCCCTAATCAACTTATTCCTCTCTAGATGATTATAAATCCTAACACTTATAACCTTTTCCAACACTTTACCCACAAACCAAGAAAGGCTCAACGGGTCCACACTTAAGTGGGTTGTCTCTACTCCCCTTCTTGAACAAAGGGATAACATTTGCTATCCTCCAGTCTTCTGGCACTATTCCTGTAGAAAATGACAACATAAAGATCAAAGCTAAAGGTTTGGCAATCTCCTCCCTGGCTTCTCAAAGAATCCAGGCCCTTTGGCCCAACAAGTCCACACTGACCCTCCGAACAGTCACCCACCCAGACCCATTCCCCTATATTTACCCCTGACTACACCTCCTCCCATCCTGCCCCCTGTAAAAACGCCATCCCATTCTCCCAATTCCTTCGTCTCCGCCGCATCTGCTCCCAGGAGGACCAGTTCAAAATACGTACAACACAGATGGCCTCCTTCTTCAAGGACCGCAATTTCCCCCCCGACGTGGTCGACGGTGCCCTCCACCGCATCTCCTCCACTTCCCGCTCCTCCGCCCTTGAGCCCCGCCCCTCCAACCGCCACCAGGACAGAACCCCACTGGTCCTCACCTACCACCCCACCAATCTCCATGTACTGCGCATCATCCGCCGTCACTTCCGCCACCTCCAAACAGACCCCAGCACCAAGGATATATTTCCCTCCCCTCCCCTATCAGCTTTCCGTAGAGATCACTCCCTCCGCGACTCCCTTGTCAGATCCACACCCCCCACCGACCCAACCTCCACTCCCGGCACCTTCCCTTGCAACCGCAGGAGGTGCAACACTTGCGCCCACACCTCCCCCCTAACTTCTCTCCAAGGCCCCAAAGGAAACTTCCATATCCGCCACAGATTCACCTGCACCTCTACCCACATCATCTACTGCATCCGCTGCAGCCGGTGTGGCCTCCTCTATATTGGGGAGACAGGCCGCCTACTTGCGGAGCGATTCAGAGAGCACCTCTGGGCCACCCGGACGAACCAACCCAACCACCCTGTAGCACAGCATTTCAACTCCCCCTCCCACTCCACCGAGGATATGCAGGTCATTGGACTCATCCACCGCCAAACCACAACAACGCGACGGTCGGAGGAGGAGCGTCTTATCTTCCGACTGGGAACTCTCCAACCACAGGGGATGAACTTGGACTTCACCAGTTTCTTCATCCCCCCTCCCCCCACCTTGTCTCAGCCGAATCCCTCCAGCCCGGCACCGCCTTCCTGACCTGCAGTCTTCTTCTTGACCTCTCCGCCTCCATCCTACTCCGACCTATCACCCTCACCTTGACCTCTTTCCACCTATCACATTTCCAACGCCCCTCCTCCAAGTCCCTCCTCCCTACCTTTTATCTTCTCCTGCTGAACACTCTCTGCTCATTCCTGAAGAAGGGCCTGTGCCCGAAACGTCGAATCTCCTGTTCCCTGTATGCTGCCTGACCTGCTGTGCTGTTCCAGCAATAAAGTTTCAACTAATGCACGTAACACTTGGGGCAATTTAGCATTGCCGATTCATCTGACCCGCGCATCTTTGGATTGTGGGAGGAAACCGGAGCACCCGGAGGAAACCCATGCAGACACAGGGAGAATGTGCAAACTTCACACAGACAGTCACCCGAGGCAGGAATCGAACCTGGGTCCCTAGTGCTGTGAGACAGCAGTGCTAATCACTGAGCCACCATGATGCCCCAGGCTAGTAGCCTGTATCTCAGTATTCTCCTCAACAACATTATCTTTTGCCAGTGTGAATACTGATGAAAAATATTCATTTAGTGCTTCCCCAATCTTCTTGGATTCAATGCACAACTTTCCACTGCTATCCTTGATTGGCCCCAATCTTATTTTAGTCATTCTCTTATTCCTGATATACCTTTAGCAAGTTTTAGGGTTTTCCTTGATCCTGCCTGCCACCAACTTCTAATTTCCCCTCCTAGCTCTTCTTAGTGCTCTCTTTAGGTCTTTCCTGGCTAACTTGTAACTCTCAAGTGCCCTGAGCTTTCACATGTCATCCTAACATAAGCCTTCTTCCTCTTGGCAAGAGATGCAGCCTCTTCAGTACCCCACAGCTCCCTCACTCAACCACTTCCTCCCCACTGACAGGCACATACTTATCAAGGAGACACAGTAGCTGTTCCTTGAATAAGGTCCATGTTTCAATTTCCTGCAGTTTCCTTCCCCATCCTATGCATGCTAAATCTTGCTTAATTGCATCATAATTGCCTTTCCCCAGCTATAACTCTTGCCCTGCGGTATATACCTATCCCTTTCCATTACTAAAGATACCAGAATTGTGGTCACTATCACCAAAGTGCTCACCTACCTCCAAATCTAACACCTGGCCTCGTTCATTACCCTGTACCAAATGTGGCTTTGCCACTTGTTGGCCTGTCTACATACTGTGTCAGGAAACCCTCTTGGACACATTGGACAAAAACTGACCCATCTAAAGTACTTGAACTATAGTATTCTCAGTCAATATTTGGAAAGTCAAAGTCACCCATAACAACTACCCTGTTACTCTCGCTCTTATCCAGAATTATCTTTGCTATTCTTTCCTCTCCATCTCTGGAACTATTCAGAGGCCTACAGAAAACTCCTAATAAGGTGATCTCTCCTGTCCTGTTTTTAACCTCAGCCCATACTACACCAGTAGAGGAGTCCTCAAACATCCTTTTTGCTGCCGTAATACTGTCCTTTACTAACAGTGCCACAACTCCCCTTTTACCATCTTCTCTGTTCTTACTGAAACATCTGAATCACAGAACCTGCAACAACCATTCCTATCCCTGCTCTATCATGTCTCTGAACTGGCCACAACATTGAAGTCATAGGTACTAACCCATGTTGCAAGTTTACCTACCGTATTCCGGATGCTCCTGGCGTTGAGGTAGACACACTTCCAACCATCTTCCTGTTTGCTGGAAGCATTTATAGAAGCACGGACTCAATCAACAAACACAGACCTAGGCCTAATATGCCGACCTCTCCAATGATCAACCAGAACCAGCAACTGGAAGCAGCAGGAATGGAATCAAATAAATTGCAGGAGACACAGCACAGCAGCACTCCACAGGAAGCTCCAAAGCACTGAAGATGCCACCAGACAAGGGACAAAATGCCCACAAATCAACCATCCAGCTCAGCGAACATACCCACAACAACTACGGCAACGTCAAAACTGAGACTTAGGTCTCAGCTGTGCACTCTGCAACTACATGGATGAGGGAGTCGAAGGGTGGGTCAGTAAATTTGCAGATGATACGAAGATTGGTGGAGTTGTGGATAGTGAGGAGGGCTGTTGTCGGCTGCAAAGAGACTTAAATATGATGCAGAGCTGGGCTGAGGAGTGGCAGATGGAGTTCAACCCTGCCAAGTGAGGTTGTCCATTTTGGAAAGACAAAAAAAGAATGCGGAATACAGGGTTAACGGTAGGGTTCTTAGTGAGGTGGAGGAACAGAGGGATCTTGGGGTCTATGTTCATAGATCTTTGAAAGTTGCCACTCAGGTGGATAGAGCTTGTAAGAAGGCCTATGGTGTATTAGCGTTCATTAGCAGAGGGATTGAATTCAAGAGTCGTGAAGTGATGTTGCAACTGTACAGGACTTTGGTCAGGCCACATTTGGAGTACTGTGTGCAGTTCTGGTCGCCTCACTTTAGGAAAGATGTGGAAGCTTTGGAGAGGGTGCAGAGAAGATTTACCAGGATGTTGCCTGGAATGGAGAATAGGTCGTACGAGGATAGGTTGAGAGTGCTAGGCCTTTTCTCGTTGGAACGGCGAAGGATGAGGGGTGACTTGATAGAGGTTTATAAGATGATCAGAGGAATAGATAGACAGTCAGAAACTTTTTCCCCGGGTGCAACAGAGTGTTACAAGGGGACATAAATTTAAGGTGAAGGATGGAAGGTATAGGGGAGATGTCAGGGGTGGGTTCTTTACCCAGAGAGTGGTGGGGGCATGGAATGCGCTGCCTGTGGGAGTGGTAGAGTCAGAATCTTTGGTGACCTTTAAGCGGCAATTGGATAGGTACATGGATGGGTGCTTAAGCGAGGACAAATGTTCGGCACAACATCGTGGGCCAAAGGGCCTGTTCTGTGCTGTATTGTTCTATGTTCTATGTTCTACACTCTCAGCGTCCTGAACTGCAGGCCGTAATCAGTGAAGATAGACAATAGCACCTCCTCCATGATAATCCTCATCACTGGTGCCCTGCAAGATGTGTACTCAGCCCATTTCTGTACTCCCTGTGCACCATCAAAAAGGAACAACAATGCCTCTTCTTCCTCTGGAGGCGTAGGAAATTTGGCATGACCGAAAGGAAAGGACCGTCACCAACTTTTGCAGATGCAACATAGAAAACCTGATACAGTAACTGCTCTGCCCAGGACCGCAACCAAGGTCTTTTTCCCAGGGTGGGGAAGTCCAACACTGAGGCATAGGTTTAGGCTGAGAGGGGAAAGATTTAAAAGGGACCTAAGGGGCAACATTTTCACACAGGCGATGCACATATGGAATTATCTGCCAGATGAAGTGGTGGAGGCTGGTACAATTACAACATTTAAAAGGCAACT
Source organism: Chiloscyllium plagiosum (assembly GCF_037043375.1). NCBI lineage: Eukaryota > Metazoa > Chordata > Chondrichthyes > Orectolobiformes > Hemiscylliidae > Chiloscyllium > Chiloscyllium plagiosum. Next base: position 46,453,610 of record NW_028270174.1, on the reverse strand, counting down.
GGATGGGTATATGAAGAGGAAGGGTTTAGAGGGATATGAGCCTAATGCTGGCAAATTGGACTAGGTTCATTTGGGACGTCTGGTCAGCATGGATGAGTTACAACTCTGACTCCATTTTGGTATGTGGCTACAATTTAAAATTTGTGAATTATCCATAACTTGGAAACATTGTAAAACTGTGAGGAAGACAGTGTAGAATATTTGTTAGTGGACTGGACAAACAGGTGGCAAATAATGCTCAAAGCAAAGAAATGGGAAGTGATGAATTTTGGTAGAATATACATGGACAAGCAATATAGAATAAGGGCTACAATTCTGTAACAACTGCAGGAGCAGTAGGACCTGGATGTATATGTGTGCAGATCATTAGAATTAGCAGAACAAATTGAGAGAGCAGTCAATAAAGCATATTATATTCTGGACATGAAGCACTAGGCGAAAGAAGTAAGAAGGGCCATTCAGCCCCTTGACTCCACTCTGCTGTTCAACAGGATCATAGCTGAAATAAAATTCTTCAGGTCCATTTTCCTATGATCTCCCGCAACCCTTGATTCCACTACTGATCAAGAATCTATCTCAGCCTTAAATATAAAGGGCTCTCTGTGGCAAAACTTACAAAGGCTCACAATCCTAAGAGACAAAGTTCCTCTTCATCTCGTCTTAAATTGGCACTCCTTAATTCTGAGACTGTCCCCCCCTCCACCTCGACTCTCTCAGGAGGCCCTCTCAAGCCCTTAACAATCCTGTGTTTCAATGAGACTGCCTCATTTTCCTAAATGTCGGTGAGTACAGTCCCAACTCTTTCAGCCTTTGCTCACAACACAATCTCTCACTACCAGGAATCATTCTAGTGAGTCTTCTGAACTGCTCCCAATGAAATAATATTTTAAATAAGATGTTAGATGTTTCAGTTATCATGTGTGCATTGCCACCACATGTCACTATGCCAGGCAATGGACATTTCCAGCAAGAGAGTATTTAACCATCTCCCCTTGATGATCAATGACATTAACGTTGTTGAGTTCCTCAATATCAACATCTTGGAAGCTACCTTTAACCAGAAATTGAACTCGATCAGCCATATAAATATAGTGGCTCTAACAGCGAATGAGAGGTTGGGAATTCTGGGGTGATTTAACATCTCCTGACTCTGTAGAGACAGCCCAAAACTTAGCAGGCACAAATCCGGAGTACGATGGAATCCTCTCCTCTTGCCTGGATGAGAGTAGCTTCAACAACACTCAAGAAGCTTGACAACATCCAGGACAAGCAGCCTGCTTAAACAGCACTGAAACATGGTACATACCATCTACATGATGCACTGCAGTAGCTCACCAAGCCTCCTCCAAAAGCACCTTCCAAAACCATGATTTCTAGACTGAGAAGGACAAGAGTAACAGACACATGGGAGCACTACCACCTGCACATTCTTCTCACAGATGTACATCATCCTGAGTTGGAACAATATTGCTGCTCCTTGACTGCTGTGGGACCAACATCCTGGAATGTCCCTCCCAGCAGCACCATGTACCTGCATCAAACAGACTTTTAAAATCAACGAACCAAGGTTGCTGAAGATCTGAAACAATTGACTCTTAAGCAACTCCCTTGAAGGGCAATGCATTGAATGCCACATTCAGGTGGCTAGACTGGCATTCAGTTACAGGTGAAAGTGGGTACTGCAGACACTGGAGATCAGAGTCAAGATTTAGAGTGGTGTTGGAAAAGCACAGCAGGTCAGGCAGCATCCGAGGTCCAGGAAAATCGATGTTTCACGCAAAAGCTTCTTGATGCAGGGCTTATGCTCAAAACGTCAATTTTCCTGCTCCTCGGGTGCAGCCTGACCTACTGTGCTTTTCCAGAACCACTCTGCCCTTGATTCAGTTACAGCTGCTGCTTCCAAAATATTGGGAATGGGACAGTGTTGGTGAGCTGGCATACCACATTGCCCACCGCCAGTCCAGCTCCTCCTGAGTTTGAAAATTCTGGAGACGCTAACAACTGATGCGAGTAAAGGTTTTAAGATGCTGGGAAACAAGGCAATCACGAGCTGAGATGGGGGTTTTATGCTCACTGCTGATATTTTGCCAGTGGAAGATGAAATGTTGGGTAACCCACGCTCCCACACAGAAGTCAATTAGATTAGATTAGATTCCCTACAGTGTGGAAACCGGTCCTTCGGCCCAACAAGTCCACACCGACCCTCTGAAGAGTAACCCACCCCCCCGCCTAATGCACCAAACACTATGGGCAATTTAACATGACCAATTCACCTGACCTACAGATCTTTGGAATGTGGGAGGAAACCGGAGCAACCAAAGAAAACCCACGCAGACACTGGGAGAATGTGCAAACTCCACACAGACATTCGCCCAAGGCTGGAATTGAACCTGGGACCTTGGTGCTATGAGGCAGCGGTGCTATGAGACAGCAGTGCTAACCACTGAGCCACCGTGCCACTCAAATGGTCAATTAATGGCATTATGCTTTTATAGAGGCCATGCCTGCCAACCTATGCCTGGGGTGGGAGAAACGCAGTCTCAAATTGTACTGAATGAGCAATTTTAAGTTGCAATAACATGGTTATCCCTAAAAATTAATTAAATATACAAGAGAAGAATTCCGATATCCTGACGAATTTTCAGCTGATTCTTGCCTTTATCTGCTTGTCTCCAACTGCCATGATGGCCTTGTTTCCCAGTGTCTGAAACACTTAAGGGCATTTCCTTACTGCTGGTCTTTTACCTGTGGTTCAAGATGTCAATGTCCTGTGTTGCAAGTTGAGGTGTAGGTTGTGGAAGCGCCCTTGGTCTTGTTGGGGGGGCCTTGTCATAAGTGGAGGACCCCACCAGCACAATATTCCCACCTTTCTCAGCTGCATCCTGTCCTCCTGAAACTCCTTACCACACCTGCCAAACTGGCATCCCAACTTGTACATTCTCACGTGGCAACGCTGATGATTGGGGTTGGGAGTGCCTGCAGTACCAGCAGTGGCCAACGTTCTGTAGTACTGCAGTGACTAGACAACTGCCAACTGTGTCACAAGTTGGTTCAGAGCTCTTGGAGGTAGAACTTCTTCCCAGATGGGTTACCCTGAACTAGTTAACAGCCAAATCACTGTAAAATCAGCTCCAGGCTTTACCTCAATTTTACCTGGGGAGTGGGGCTTCCACTTCCAATTAAAATTCAGCCTTGAATTTTGCTTTCAGGAAACCCATTTAAGCTAGGAAGTGGTGGAGGCTGGTACAATTGCAACATTTAAGAGGCATTTGGATGGGTATATCAATAGGAAGGGTTTGGAGGGATATGGGCCAGGTGCTGGCAGGTGGGACTAGATTTGGTTGGGATATCTGGTCGGCATGGACGGGTTGGACTGAAGGGTCTGTTTCCATGCTGTACATCTCTATGACTCTATAGTTCCTAAGTACCATCTGAGCAATAACCACCTTCAGGAGAGTCTAGTGAGTGACACTTTCGGCAAGTTTGAGCAAGAAACTTGTTAGCACCATGTGAGTAGAATGGAAATACCAGCTGGCAGGCAGGAAAGCAAGGGAGCATTAGAACGTGCAGTTGAAAGATTTCATAATACAAAATTTATTTTAATTGCTTCCATTGAACATTAATTGTAGCTGATAGCACGGAGTATACTCTGGGAGAATGTGCTGCACTTGGTAGTTCAGCTGGAGCAGTTTATTAGCACTCTTGAGGATTTTAGTTCACCATGGAGTATGTTGCATCTCCAGGGGAAAATATGTCAAAGGCTTCCAAGGCAGTTGCTCTAAGGGTTGTTTGTGCTTTCTGCACAGACACCCAGTTTACTGTCAGAGATGCCACAGGTACCAGATTGCAAATATTGCTCACGGCTTGAATAGGTTTAATAAACAGATGCAGGTATGTTTTTCTTGATTCAGTGGACCGCTAGTTGCGCTTTTCAGCAGATAGGTGATGGGTACTTTCACTGACTGACAGAGACGACATTAGAAAGTCAGGCTTAGTTAATCTGCCAAAAAGGCTCAGTCAATCTGTTATCAGCCCTCAAACTAATCTTCTATAACACTCTTGTAATGCTGGAGTTCGTCAATATTTGAACCAATAAACTAAGGGTGACCACTCCGCATTTAGTCTGAAGTCTTGGTAAACTTAAAAGAACAGGATCCCATGTTTTAATAAAAATGATTTTAATTAAATCCACAAGTCTGAATTCTGAAGGACTTGCAATTTTAACAAACTGTTCTGAATTAGTGTTGGCTATAATTTTAAATTTCTTAAAAGGACTTTTGTTATCCTTGTTACGTACAGGAATCCTATCTGGTTATGAGAAACTTTTGATGACCTTTATGCTGGGATGCAGAAGGAATCTTGGAACAGTATGAACCAACGGCAGAGATTACAAGGAACTTTGTCACTGGCAACAGCAGGCATTTAGAGTCAGAGAGATGTACAGCACTAAAACAGACCTTTCTGTACAACTCATCCATGCCAACCAGATATCCTAAATTAATCTAATCCCATTTGCTAGCACTTGACCCATTTCCCTCTAAACCATTCCTGTTCATGTATCCATCCAGACAGAAGACTTTTAAATGCTCTCATTGTACCAGCCTCCACCACATCCTCTGGTAGCTGATTCCATACATGCACCACGTTAAAAAGTTGCTCCTTAGGTCCCTTTTTAAATCTTTTCCCTCTCACTCTAAACCTCTAATTCTGGACCCCCCCAATCCAGGGAAAAGACAGTCTATTTACCCTATCCATGCCCCTCACAATTGTATAAACCTCTGTAAGTTCACCCCTCAGCCTCTGATGCTCCAGGAAAAACAGCCCCAACTTTTCAGCCTCTCCCAGTCGCTCAAATCCTCCAACCCTGGCAGCCCTCCAAGCCTTGTAAATCTTTTCTGAACCCTTTCAAGTTTCACAACATTCCTCCTATAGCAGGGAGACCAGAATTGCGCATACTATTCCAAAAGTGGCCTAACCAATGTCCTGTACAGCTGCAATATGACCTCCCAAGTCTGATTCTCAATGCTCTGACCAATAAAGGAAAGTTTAGAAACAAAAATAGAACAGTACAGCACAGTACAGGTCCATCAACCCTCTATGTTCTTCTGACCTTTTATCCTACTAAAATCAAACTAAAGATCTTCTTAACTACCTTATCTACCGGGAGACTCCATGTTCAAGGAAATATGAACCTGCACTCCAAGGTCTCTTTGTTCACCAACACTCCCCAGGACCTTACCATTAAGTGTGTAAGTCCTGCTCTGATTTGCCTTTCCAAAATGCAGTACCTCATGTTTATCTAAATTAAACTCCATCTGCCACACATATTTCTAGCCTTGAAACAAAACAGATCATGACCTACTTATTTTCACAAATCATACTGTAAAGATAATTTTTCTGAATTTTGCACCTTTACGTCTCCTGAACTTCAAATGTATCATATTACATTCTTCCAATTCTCGCTAAAACTTTACAAGCTTAATTAAACCTTTCTTAAGACAAACACTCCACAAATTCAGATAATTTTTCAGAGACTTTGCTCTTCAAGCAGAGGAACAAGGACTAGGCAGAGATCAAAATGACTGACTCAAATTTTCTGAATACTAATAAATAATTTGTGTTTTGCATATCAGATTGTGTGCATGTGTACATGCTATTTGCTGAGGTACAGTTCTCTACATACATATGATGTCCATGTTTAATTTTCCATCTGTACACTAATTCTGTGGCACAAACAGAGTCTCCAGAAATATACCTTATCACCTTGAGTTTTAATTTATTCTCTGACAGGGAACATTCAGGCTACCTTATGTCATGTGCTCCCCTGCAAACCTCAGCCCTCTAATGCACAGACTTGGAATCACCTAATTAATGATACTCTTCTTCAACATTTACAGTCTTAGTAATGACAGACACTAGCTGAGTTGGCCTTCACCTAAGATACTTGCTAAATTATATTTGAAATTCTGAGAGCTTCATGTGGAAGGAACATGAAGCTGGATTATAATAAAGGAGCTGCACTTGAGCGTTAATTTTGAGATTATATTGCACAGTTGAAACTGTAAGGTTGTGATGAGTGGTCAGACATTAGTTTCTATGTCACTTCAGGCTTGTGCATGTGGCACAACAATACTAGGGAAGTGTTATGATCTTGTGAGCAATGATGGAGAAAGTGTATTAAAATACCAAACAGTTGATGCCAAAACAACACACAATAATTACAATATGACATCATCACTAGATTTAAAGCAGCATTCTCTAGGATCATTTTCAGAAATAGCTATATGTTACTGAGAACTCTATCTTTAAGTAAGTGTAAGTAATTTTCATCTCTGAGAACTTCCATTGAAAAAGTAACAATTTACATCTAGCATCATAATTTAACATTCAGCTGAGATAAGAACCAGATTATTTTGTTATTAAAAGCATTCGCTATCAAACCCTAATTTCAGTAGACAGAACCCTCCCTCCTTTAAGGAGTTCCATAATGTATTCATTTTATGATATCATCAAACTATCAAAGCAAATGGTTTCTATTTGTTACAGATGTTCATACATTAATGATAACAGATGGTTGCATATAACTTCTTTCCAAATAGTCTGCAGATTGCGGAGGATCTTTTTTCATAAAGTCCTTTGTATTTTTTTTGTTCAGGTTCAAATTCAACCTACTTTGGCATGTTCACAGATCAGAATATATATCTCCCTTGTCAAAACTACACAGGAAAAAGAAAAAAAAAAGAGAAAAATATACCATGTCTACATATACCATATTCATTAACAAGAATGAGTACAACACACTTGTACTGGTAGTTCCTACATAAGAGAGAGATTGCAAGTTAAAGTGGGCATGAAGCCAATATGGGTAAGGGTCTGAACAGAAGTTAAAGCATTGATACTGTTAATAACCTTATTCATATTACCCAAAGGAAATTAGTAGAAATTAGTGTGGGCTTTCATAATAGATAAGCTAAAATATTAATGTGGTATGTAAGAGAAGGAAATACTTTTATCCATAATATCCCAAAATGATTTGCCTTGAGAAACCAGAAACATCAATTCGATTATCTAAAGGTATAATAGGACGCTATAATGATGTCTTTATATACAATTGAAATGTAATCTAAAATATCATGAAACATGAAGTGTATGACTTTCAGCCTCATGGAATATTAACATTTGAAAGAAATGATTCAATTCAAATTAATGAAATTTAATTACAATAATCAAAGAATTTCAAAAACTCTGGGCTGCGGGGCAAGCTCAGCACAACCTTGTCGGCTGTGTGCAATGCTTTTTGATTAATGTTGGAAGTTTTAAACAGGTAAAAGGTACAGAGCTGGTTAGATTCAGGCGTTTCAAGATGAGATTCTTTTGAAACATTTTTAGATACATAAGCTGATTTAAAATGCAGATGTTACAAAACAGTCCAATACACTTCCATAGACACCACTGGGTCACTACACTGGTTCGACATCATCTTGCTGGACCCTTGGTGATTACGTATATGTTAATTAAAATAAAGGAGGTACAAATAAGCTCGATCTGTTATATTCACTATCATCTATTGTCAAGATACAATTTACATAACAGCAATTCTGGAAATTTCAGACCTTGTTGTTCGAGTCACTCAATAATTTGTTCCTTGAAACATGATGTTGATAAAGTAATACATGTGCCAGTATCTATTTTTTAAAAATCTATTCAGGTGGAATAAAGGACCTCTTAACACTTTGAATCTAAAGGACACCTTTTAACTTCCTGTTGCGACTTCAGTATAAAAGGAGGCCATTTGGCCCATTGAGCCCAAACCGACTCTCTGCTGTGAATTCTAATCAGTCGGTCGCATTACTCTGCTCTATCCCCACAGTCCTACATGTATATTTCTCTCAAGTGTAGATTGAATATTCTTTTGAAATCTTTCTTCCTCTTTGCTTTCCCCAACTTTCTAAGTAATGTTTCAGTTCACTTCCACTCGCTATATTAAAAAGCTCTTGCCATAAATATCCCTTTCAGGACTTGCCCAAACCCTAAAATCTCTGTCTCCTGGTCCTTCTCCATCAGCTACTAGGAACTTTTGTTTTTGTCTGACTTATTTTAACCAGTCATAGTCTTGTAGCTGTCTATCATATCTCCCCATAAACTCTGCTCTCTGGACAGCAACTCTTGTTTCTTCAACTTAACCTTGGCTAGAATCCCACAGCCCTGGAACCATTTTGCTAAACCTCCTCTGCAGCATCTCAAGATTTTTACACATTTCTTTAAGTGGGGTGATCAGAACTAGATACAATACTCTAGCTGAGGCCTAATCAGTGCTTTATAAGGATTGGGGATAACTTTCCTGTGTTTATACTCAGTGGGCTGAATTTGTTTCTTTGAGTTGCATTCATGAATTGGGAACTACACCCATAAATCCTGTCCAGTTAAACCTGCAGGTCAGTGCTGCTTTCAAGATCAGATGGGAATGCACAGCAGTGCAGGATGAAGATCAATGACCTCCTGCATTCCTCAGGGGAAGTGCCACCAGCTTCCCCCTGTTACTTCTTGCTCACTGTAACTTTGTCACTGCACCCAAGCTTCACCAGTGTTGATTGATTACCAACGTCACTACTGCATGCAGTAACTCCTCTCAACAACTCTCACCCACCATTCCTGCCCTCTGTCCATATAGCTGTGAAATTCACAAAGGCCGGGAGCCTAAAAATAAGCACTAAATGAGTAAGAGTAAGAAATGAAGTTGATGGCCATAAGGTGCATCCTGTGCACAAAATTACCTGGCAGGAGCATGCACAGCAAAAGTGTCCCTGAGTTTTAACAGCAGTCCCAGGGAACTGAAGTGAACTCTGAGATCAACCTTGATAGCATGGTGAAGTTGGTGGTTTGCTAATGCTGACTTCAGCAGATTAAGACTGAAAAAGGGCACTGCCCAGGAAGCATTGAAGGGCATGATGGTTAATGGACCTTTAAAATGGAGGTCAGAAGAAGTAAGTTCCGTTTGTCAGATAACTGAATTTCAAAGCATGAGTTGTCCCAGTCTAATTTGGAGAAGTGGCAGGGGGTGGGGGCAAAATTGCAAACCGTATAAAAATTAAGATTGTTAGCTTATTATAAAAATGACATTGCATGAAAACACATTAGTCATTGTTTAATAGGAAGATTCAGAACTCACTGTTGAAACTGTTGTTCTCAACATCAACACTTCGATGTTTTTCAATGTTGTCATATTTTCTTACATTAAAAATGGCATCACAGTAACCAGGAAAACTTAGAAACGTGTTTGAAAATGTCCAAAGAGTTCCTGAGAAAACTTAGAAAAATGTCGGAAAACGTGAATCGAGTTGTCAGGAAAACTTAGCATTTTTAAACATTTTTGGGCATTTTTTTCAGTCAGTAACCAGGAAATATTTGGAAAAATGTCCAAAAAGATGAAAAAATACAAAGTGTCAACCAGAGGGAAAGTCGGCACAGCAGGAAACATGTTCTAGGTTGCTGCACGACTCGCGGGAATTCACTCCTGCCCTCATCTTGCTGTGTTTCCATGTCAGCAGCTCAAACTTAAATTGTCCAAGATCACAGAATTTGGGTGGCAAAAAGATCTAGACGTGTTTGCAGGGACTAAGTTCCATGTCGATGCACTCAATTTCAGGATCCCGACCTGTTTCAGGAGCAGTTGGCTTTGTCTGCTGTTCAGGTTGGCAAGTTCCCGGAGATTTTTGGGAACATTATTTTCAGAAACAATGGCCTCACCGGTACCACTTCGAAAAAAGTGTCCGAAAAGTGATTCAGTGGGAAATGCACTCCAATTCTGACTTCAGGTGCAATCCCAAGAGCCCTTGGAAGTCAATTTTTGACATTTGACATTTTAGACTTTTCAAATGCTTTGCCCTTTATGAAAATCTGTCTAGTAGGGGTAGTATGGGGTCCACTTGGTGTGAGGGCGGCACGTGCTGCATTTCTCTCTCCACCTGTATTCCTCCCCTGAGGTATTGCCTCTGTCGGCATCCCCCTCACACCCCCACCACGTTGCTTTCCTGTTGCCCACTTGCCTTTGTTGGTCCAGTTACCTGTTGATGCTGCTAGTAACATGCTTGTCTCAAAGATTAAGCCATACATGTCTAAGTACACACGGCTGGTACAGTGAAATTGTGAATAGCTTATGAAATCAGTTATAGTTCCTTTAATTGCTCCAAACGTTACTTGGATAACTATGGTAATTTTAGAGCTAACACATGCAAACAAGCGCTGCCCTACTTGGGGATGTGTTTATCAAACAAAACCAATCCGGACTCACCCGGCAGCTTTGGTGACTCAAGATAACCTCACACAGATTGCAAGTCCTCATGATGGTGGTGACTCATTTGACTGCCTGCCCTATCAACATTCGATGGTACTTTTGTGCTTACCTCAGGTAACAGGGAAATCAGGTTTGATTGGTGAGAAATGGCTACCACATCCAAGGAAGGCAGCAGGCGTGCAAATTACCCACTCCTGACTCGGGGAGATAGTGACAGTACAGCAATCTTTCAAGGCTTTATAATTGGAATGAGTACACTTTAAATCCTTGGCTCATGCCATGGAAAGACCTGAAAAATTCTGTCCTTACTTCCTGAAGGTGGCAAGAAAGTTAATTTGGAAAGTTGACCCTGGAGACCTACTTATCCTCATCTTGACCCACCTTAACATCCTACATTGCTGCAATAGATAAAGAACTAATTGTGGAGCCATTGACAGATGTTCAGGCCTCTCTGAACATAGAATTACTCCAGGAGGACTGGAAGATTGCAAATGTGCCACTGTTGTTCAAGAAAGGAGCAAAGGATAATTTGGAAAACCATCTCTAATAAGGGCTGACATCGATACATAGTAAAAGACCATCCTCAAAGGATCAAGCCGTCGGGCTGAATTTTCCCATTGTGATCAATGTGAGAATTCCTGGGAAAGTATGACTTGATCAAAAAATTAGATAGCCGAAACGGAGAAAAATAAGTCAGATATTCCCCTTAAAACTTTAATTGCATGATCCACATCTTGCTTATAAGCAGCAATTATCTTATTTCCACGCATTTGTATCTCATTAATAAACCAACTCTCCTCATTTAAATGTAGTTTGCAATTCTACCTCCTCTCCCAACAGGCTAGACAGCTAAAATTCCTGACTTGAAAATCAGAGCAGTATGTGGTGAATGTAGTTCATTGTCTGAAAGTCCCTTCACCAACACATCCTTGAATGCAACATGGACAGCGTTTCTCTCCAAACTTCATCCAACAATATTGACATCACTAAACCATCAGCCTCACCACGTTATCATGGCTGATCTCAGACCAACTCAGAATCCGCTCCAGGCTTCCAAGGCTTCACTTTAGAGCTCAGGGACACCTTTGACTTGCGTGCTTCAGCACACAGAAACAGCCATTTTGTACATCTGCACTGAACACATGTTCGCCTAATTTGTAAATGCTCATTCGCTTTGCACTTCTTGCACTTCCTTGGAGGCTGCCAGCAATTGGGATTGCATTGTTTTTTTAAAACAGAAGTAAGTTAGTATCTATGGAGGAAAAAGATTAAGTGGAGATGATGTACACAATGGTGAGGTTATTAATCCATGAGCATTGGTGAGGATGGTGTGCAATGATAGTGCGTGAGTGTACAGTAGTGGTGAGAAGATGATTACACCTAACCCTTGCAGACCACTGAAGTACATTGATCTTTTGACTGCAGTGCTGCATATTCTACCTGGCCCTGGAGAAGGCACTGACCAAGGATGCTGTGTCAAAATTGGCAATGTTTAATGTTTTGGCCTTCTCTGGTGGTCTGCTAGGTAAAGAATGTCCCTGTTGTTGTGGTTCTGTTCACCGAGCTGGAAATTTTTGTTGCAAACGTTTCGTCCCCTGTCTAGGTAACATCCTCAGTGCTTGGGAGCCTGTGTTGTCGGTCTATGCCGTGATGTTGAGATTGATTCTAATCTAAAAAGTGAGATAACGGAATTTTGCATGAATTCATGCAGTTTTTGAGCAAAGTACAATGTAACTGCAAGTACAAATTCACCCCATAAAATAGGTGTGTGCATGTGGGTCTTTGTCTGTCTGTGTGTGTGTGTCTGTCTGGGTTAGGGGTTGAGTGTGTGAGAGAAAGTGTGTGTGTGTGTGTGTGTGTGTGTGTGTGTGTGTGTGTGTGTGTGTGTGTGTGTGTGTGTGTGTGTGAGAGAGAGAGAGAGAGAGAGAGACCACCCCTTGACAAAACCGTGCTTTCTCAGCCATTTTCTTAACCAAACACTTCCATGTAGTCCTCAATCACATCCTTAATAATGGTCTGTAAAATCTAACCAACAACCAAGGCCAGGTTTACCGGCCAATGGTTTCCTGTCTTCTCCTTCCCTCCCTTCTTAAACACAGGTGTTACATTAGCAATTTCCAGTCCTATGTGACTCTCCCTGACTCCAGTAGTCCCTGAAAGATCACCACCAATACCTCTACAATCTGCTCAGGTATCTCCTTCAGAACGGTGGGGTGCAGCCCATCTAGTCCTGGTGATTTATCTGCCCTCAGAACTCTCAGCTTCCCCAGCACTTTCTCCTTAGTTATGGCCGCTACACTCACCTCTGCCCCTGACTGTCCTGAAATTCTGGTAGGCTGCTAATGTCTCCACTATGAAAAATGATGCAAAGCAACTAATCAGTTCCTCTGCCATTTTTTGTTCCATGTTACTATTTCTTCATCAATTTTTTTTGAGAATTCTACATGTAACCAGACAGACACCTTTAATTCAGCCTTCGAAACATTATTCTTCATTTTGATCTGACTTGTTGGTCTTATAATCTTGGTTACCACTCTTTTACTTCCTTGTATTACTTTTGCTTTCCACCCCCCCCCCCACCCCCCACCACCTTGAACCTGAGCATCCCTTTTCTATTCCCTGTCAATCTAATTAAAACCTCCCAATGGCACTAAATGTCCTGACAAGCAAGTTATACTAGGGATAATAGTTCGATTATTGATTTAATAGTTTACAATTCACGTGAAATAAAGGTATCCTTGACTAAGAGAAAGTGGTATATGTGAGCTAACTGGATCAGTTCATAATAATGTGATTAAGAGCTGATAAATGTTAAAGGCTTAAATGTTGTTTAAAAGATAGCAATCCTGAGGATTGGGTTTTAAAAATCAGCTGGGAGAAAGTGAGGACTGCAGATGCTGGAGATTAGAGCTGAAAAATGTGTTGCTGGAAAAGCGCAGCGCGTCAGGCAGCATCCAAGGAGCAGGAGAATCGACGTTTCGGGCATAAGTCCTTCTTCAGGAATCTAATTAAAACCTCCAGAAGGGCTTATGCCCAAAACGTCGATTCTCCTGCTCCTTGGATGCTGCCTGACCTGCTGCGCTTTTCCAGCAACACATTTTTCAGTTTTAAAAATCAGCAAATGGTGAATAAGTAAGTGATAAAGTAACACTAAATAGACAGTAGATTTGCAAGAAATGTAAAATATCTCACAAGCTATAAGTAAAAAGGGAGAGATCAACAAAGCTAAATGCAAGACGCCTAGAGGCAGACACAGGGGAAATTATGTTGGGGAATAAAGAAATGACAGAGCTGGTCAGACTGAAAAGAAAGGAGAACCAAGAATCTGATAGGTGTCATAAAGGTCTATAGCACAGAAAAAGGCCCTTCAGCCCATCGCGTCCATGCCAGTCAAAAACAACCACAGAGCTATTCTAATCCTATTTTCCAGCCTTGCCTTCTATGCTGCCAACAAGTACAAAACTAGACTAATCTCATTTACATGCACTTGGTTCTGTAGTCTACTATGTTCTGACATTTTAAGTATTCCTCCAAGTGCTTCTAAAACATATTGAGAGTACCTGCCTCCACCACTCCTCAGGCAGCATATATCTGGGTGAAGGAACATTTACCTCAAATCTCCTCTAAATGACTTACTCCTCACCTTAAACTTACACCCCCTGATTTAAGACATGTCTGCTATGAGGAAGAGATTCTCACAATCTGCTATGTCTATGCCTCTCATAATTTGTATACCTCAATCAGATCTCCTTAGCCTCCCCTGCCCCAAGCAAAACAAACCCAGCCTATCCAGTCTTCATCCCAAGCAGCCCCAGTGAATTTCCTCCGTACTCTCTCCTTTTTCACTACACTGTGCTGACACCGTCAAGGATCTATAGTCCAATACAGAAGATTGTGTTTCTCAGTATTCCCGAAAGACTTACCATACACTGTGTGTATCTTTTCATTATTAAACATCCTGAAATGCATCACTTTCAAATTTCATCTGCCATTGCTCTGCCCTCTTTACCAGCTGATCAATATCTGATTGTAGCCTGAGACCATCCTCCTCACTATCAACATTATCTGCAATTTTTGTGTCATCTGCAAACTTACTTATTATAACTTCTACATTCTCATGTAAGTTGTTAATGTAAAAACTAAACAGCATCAGTTCAAGCATTGAAACCTCTGGTACACCGCTGGTCACAGGCTTCCAGTTATGAAAACAACCCTCCATTTTCAACAACCCTCTATCTCCGATTGGTAAGCCAATCTTGGATCCAGTTTGCCAACCTGCCTTGGATCCCTTGGGCTCTTACTTTTGGACCAGCTTTCCATGTGGGACCTTTTCAAAGATCTTATTGAAATCTTTGTAAAACACAACAACATTACTCTTCTCAATATATTTAGATCCCTTTTCAAAACAAAAATTCATTAGTCAGACAGGTTCACCTAAAGAATCATGCTGTCTATCCCTGATTTATCCAAGTATTGATTAATTCTGTCCTTTAGAACTTTTCCTAATAATATCCCGATGACAGATGTCAGACTAACTGATCTAAAAATACCTGGCCCTGATGTCCTTATTGAACAAAGGAATCACATTAGCACTTTACTTCCAGCCAGCAAAGTATTAAATATCTTCACCAAGGCTCCAGAAATCTCTGTCCTTACCTCTCAAAGCATCCTGTAATACATTCCATCAGGCTCTGGGGTTTTATGCACCTGTATGTCAATGTCCCCAATGACCCTGCCTCCACAACTGCTGCTGGCAACGCATTCCATGCTCTCACAACTCTCTGTGTAAAGAACCCACCTCTGACATCCCCTCTATACTTTCCTCCAACCAACTTAAAACTATGACCCCTCGTGTTAGTCATTTCTGCCCTGGGAAATAGTATCTGGCTATCGACTCTATCTATGCCTCTCATTATCTTGTATACCTCAATTAGGTCCCCTCTTCTCCTCCTTTTCTCCAATGAAAAAAGTCTGAGCTCAGTCAACCTCTCCTCATAAGATAAGCCCTCCAGTCCAGGCAGCATCCTGGTAAACCTCCTCTGAACCCACTCCAAAGCATCCACATCTTTCCTATAATAGGGCGACCAGAACTGGACGCAGTATTTCAAGTGCGGTCTAACCAAAGTTTTATAGAGTCAAAGTTCTTATGATAGGAAGAAAAATGTGGCTTTTTGAACTTTCCTATGTCAGAGCACTATCTGCACTGTCCAAGTCCAATAAATCTCCTTGGATGACTTCCAGTGATTTTAAGACATAGATCAGGAAATTGGACATTTTGAAGAAAATGAAGATTATCATCATTTAAAGAAAAGTATCCTGCGCACCCTGAAATCAGGGCTTCGATCATCCAACTGATGCTCTTGCCTCCCAACAACATGGCCAAGTTCCAGGAGAAAGTGAGGACTGCAGACTTCCTGATGAAGAGCTTATGCCTCAAACGTCGATTCTCCTGTTCTTCAAATGCTGCCTGATCGGCTGTGCTTTTCCCATGGCCAAGTTCCAGCCAACAGACCAAGGGATGATTAGGCATCTGAAAATCCACTTCAGATGGTAGCTAATCTCAAATTGTTGAGGTCATTGATACAGAGCAGAGATTCAACACAACTGCTCTAGAGGCCATGTTCATGAAGAAGGAGGTGTGCAGAGTAGTGATGGAAGCCACAATTGCCAACTGCTTCCACCACACAGGGTTTAAACAACTGCACTGACAGAAAAGAGAAGCAAGATGAGGTCAACCAAACCAAATCGAGGCTCTCTGCATTCAGTTATGGGAGTTGCCCGAAACTGTTCCTGGTTCTGTCTGCTGGAGTGGAGCGAGCAACAATCTACCCTGCATCTGTTAGAGAGGCAATTGTGGATGAAAGATTTTCAACTGAGGTGCTCTAAGAACCTGATGCCTTTTTTCCTAGCCGAAAACACAAAAGGTCATAGGGACTATCTGTGGTCTTATACTGTAGCACAAAAACATCCAAATACATTTGGTGGCAGTCATGACATGGAAGACTGTATCACACTCATCCAAAGAGAGCATTCATATCTTCCTGTAATCTGTGTGGACTTTCAGAAACAAATCAATAAGTTGCCATAGGTTATTATGAGATCTTGTTCATAAGATTGGTGATAATATATTGAAGAAATAAGTTAGTCATTTTTCGGATGACAGGCTATAATGAATGAAGCACCAGAAGGATCTCTATTTGGCCTACAGCTTTATTAATAGTCTACACTGTCGGATTAAATGAAGAGGCCAAATATTATATATCCAAGTTTGCAAACAATACAACATAGGTGAAAAAACAAACCAGGACACATGTCGGGAGAAGTTGCAAAGGGTAAGACACTGGGCAAGAAGGTGGCAAATGTAAGATGATGTGGGTAAGAGTTAAAGTATGCAAATTTGGAGTATGAATGGAAAGGCACAATACATTTTCACAAGACACTACACAAGATCTTGTTCATAAGACTGGTGATAATATATTGAGGATTGGTAAATATACAGAAAACAGAAGTAAGTTAGTCATTTTTAGGGTGACAGGCTATAATTAATAAAGTACAGAAGGATCAATATTTGGCCCACAGCTTTATTAATAGTCCACATCATTGGATTAAATGAATAAATGTGATATTCAAAGAGACCAGTGTGACCTACTACACAAAAGTTAACCCACTTGAACGGAAAGACATTAGAAACACTAATGTCATATTAGCTGCGGTTGCACAAAGGTTGCAACATATGATTGAGGAAATCATGATCCAATTCGACCAATGCTGAGACCACAGCCTGTGCAACATGTACAATTATCCTTTTAGGAAGGTTGTACTTACCTTTGAAAGTGTACAACAAAAGTTCACTGGATTGATCTCTGGGATGAGCTGACTGTCCAGTGAGATGGTGGCTATTCTTTTGGAGTTTAGAAGATTGAAAGATAATCTAATTGAAATGTTTAAAATTTATAGAAGGTCTCTGAAGATCGATACTGAGAGGCTCTTTACCAGGAGTCATAGTCTTATAAGTGGGATTCCATAGAATTAAATCACAGTATTGAAACAGGCCATTTGGCCCAAGTCCAACACCGACCGTCTGAAGAGCATCCCACCCTGACCTATCCCCCTTACCTATCCCTGTAACCTGCATTTCCCATGGCAATCCACCTAACCCACACATCCTTGAACACTATGGGCAATTTTGCATGGCCAATCTGCCTAACCTGCATATCTTCGGGCTGTGGGAGGAAACCGGGAGCACCCGGTGGAGACCCACAGAGACATGGGGAGGACAAGCAAACTCCACACAGTCACCTGAGGATGGAATCAAACCGAGGCCCCTGGCACTGAGGCAGTTGTGCTAACCACTGAGCCATTTTACTTCTCCCACCAAACTGTACCATGTTAAGCTTGGTGCCATGGTGACAGTGTATGCCCCATTGCCTACCCATACCATGGGTATTTTACTTTCA
Source organism: Chiloscyllium plagiosum (assembly GCF_037043375.1). Lineage (NCBI taxonomy): Eukaryota > Metazoa > Chordata > Chondrichthyes > Orectolobiformes > Hemiscylliidae > Chiloscyllium > Chiloscyllium plagiosum. The sequence continues at coordinate 46,435,859 of NW_028270174.1, read as the reverse complement.
GTGGGACAAATGTCAGATGATCTGCTTGCCCATTGGCTAATAATGGCCCTTCAGTAGCCACCATCATTCAAATTTTACCTGTTGCAGGAGAAGCATGCATCCTGAAAGCTAGTTGCTTTTAAATTGAGTGGCTCATGTTACCTGCTCAGGAACTCTATGAACAATAGAGCCCCTTCTGCCCCTATTAGGTCTGGCAATGTCATTGGGGCAGGCCATGTTTCCCTGTGTAAAGTGCAGCTAAGAGTCTCAGGTTGGTTGAGGAAGGGAGGTTGCTAGCTGTTTAAGACTGTGGTAAGTTTCTTCACTCAGAGGGTTGTGAATCTTGGCGTTTTTCTAACCTGCTTTTGGAAGTTGCACATGTTCAAAAATGAGATCGATAGATTTTGAAGCATGAATAAACCAAGGGCAAGAAATTAGACCTAATGTAAATGTTAGTATAGAGAACACAGACCAAAAGAACAGTATGGGACAGTACAGGCCCTGCAACCCTCAATGTTGTGCTAGCCTTTTATCCTCCTCTAAAATCAAACTAACCCATACACTCTACATTTACTATCATGCATGTGCTCATCCAAGAGTCACTTAAATGTCCCTAATGTATTTGACTCCTCCACCCACTGCTGGTAGTGCATTCCATGCGCCCACCACTCTCTGTGCAAAGAATCTACCTCTGACATCTACATAGAACATCGAAATGTATAGCACAGAACAGGCCTTTTGGTCCACGATGTTGTGCCGAGGATTAATCCTAATATAAAATAAAATAACTTAACCTACTCACCCCTCAATTCACTGCTATCCACGTGCATGCCCAGCAGTCGCTTAAATGTTCCGTATGACTCTGCTTCCACCACCAACACTGCTGGCAACGCATTCCATTCATTCACAACTGTCTGTGTAAAGAATCTTCCTCTGACATCCCCTCTATACCGTTCTCCTAATATCTTAAAATTTTGACCCCTCGTGCCAGTCAGTCCCGCCCTGGGGAAATGTCTCTGGCTATTGACTCTATCCACACCTCTCATTACCTTGTATACCTTGATCAGGTCACCTCTCTCCCTCCTTCTCTCCAGAGAGAAAGGTCTGAGCTTACTCAACCTCTCTTCATAAGGCAAGCCCTTCAGTCCAGGCAGCATCCTGGTAAACCTTCTTTGCACCCTCTCCAAAGCCTCTGTATCTTTCCTATAGTAGAGCGACCAGAACTGGACACAATATTCCAAGTGTGGTATCACCAGGGACTTGTAGAGCTGTAGCAAAACCTCGCACCTCTTAAACTCGTTCCCCATGTTAATGAAAGCATATCATATGCTTTCTTAACAACCCTATCCGTTTTCGTGGCAACTTTGAGGGATCTATGTACTTGCACACCAAGATCCCTCTGTTCCTCCACACAGAATTAAAGAATCCTGTCTTTAATCCTATATTCAGCATTTGAGTTCGACCTTCCAAAATGCATCACTTTGCATTTATCCAGGTTGAACTCCATCTGCCATTTCTCAGCCCAGCTCTGCATCTTATCTATGTCGTGCTGCACCCTAAACCTTCCTCCAATCACCTTAAAATTATGGCCCCTCATGATAGCCATTTCCACCCTGGGAAAATATTCCTCACTATCCACTCTGTCTATGCCTCTCATCATCCTGTACACCTCTATTTCCTTCTTCACTCCAATGAGAAAAGCCCTAGCTCCCTCAACCTTTCTTCATAAGACATGCCCTCCAGTACAGGCAGCATCCTGGTAAATCTCTTCTGCACCCTCTCTAAAGCATTTACATCCTTCCTATGATCAGGGGACCAGAACTAGATGCAATATTCCTATTGTGGTCTAACCAGGGCATTATAGAGTTTCAGCATAACCTCCCAGCTCTTGAACTCAGTCCCCTTGCTAACGAAAGCCAACACACCATACGCTTACTTAACAACTCTATCAACTCGGGTGGCAACTTTGAGGGGTCTATGGATGTGGACCCCTAGACCCTTCTGTTCCTCCAAACTGCTAAGAATCCTGCCTTTAAACCTGTAATCTGCATTCAAATTCGTCCTTCCAAAATGAATCACATCACATTTTTCCAGGTTGAACTTGATTTGCCATTTCTCAAGCTAACTCTGCATCTTGTCAATATCCCATTGCAACCTATAACATTCTTCCACACTATCTACCATTCATACCAACCTTCACGTCATCGGCAAACTTACTAACCTACCCTTTCACTTCCTCATCCAAGTCAGTTATAAAAATCACAAAGAGCAGAGGTCCCAGAACAGATGCCTGCTGGACACCACTGGTCACCGAGCCCCAAGCTGAATACTTTCCATCTACTACTACTGTCTGTCTCTTATGGGCTAGCCAATTCTGTATCCAGACAGCCAACTTTCTTTGTATCCCATGCCTCCTTACTTTCTGAATAAGCCTACAACCAGGAACCTTATCAAAAGCCTTGCTAAAATCCATATATACACCATATCCACTGCTCTACCTTCATCAATGTATTTTGTCACAATGTTCTGCTCTGAGATTCCTGAATTACAGAGCAGGGAGGAGGAGCCAGTATCTCGCCACTGCTGCTCACTATTTATCATTACCTCGTTACAGCCAAAATGTTAAATCTCCTGGTGAAATTGCAAATGGAAGAAATGAATAGATATATCAAAGTGCTCAATTTGCAACATGTTCTGTTTTAAGCCAATAAGTTACTTAATAATTATTTTAGGGATTGTTTACAGGATTGTCCCATTCCTTTCCATCTTTCTTTATACAGTGAACTTTCATTGTGCACCTGAAGTTTGAATATTGATTCAAGCAGTTGGAGTTGCTGGCATGAACTACGGAAATTACACATTTTAGATTTTAAAACAGAGCTGTATGAATCCCAGCAGGAACAACAAGATTTTCAGATTCTATCTAAAGTAATGTGATACAAGGCATGTCCTGAGAATTGTATGTAATCCGTGTTCTTCATACTTACCGGCATATTGTTTTAGATTAGATTAGATTAGATTAGATTACTTACAGTGTGGAAACAGGCCCTTCGGCCCAACAAGTTCACACCGCCCCGCCGAAGCGCAACCCACCCATACCCCGACATGTACCCCTTACCTAACACTACGGGCAATTTAGCATGGCCAATTCACCTGACCTGCACATCTTTGGACTGTGGGAGGAAACCGGAGCACCCGGAGGAAACCCATGCAGACACGGGGAGAACGTGCAAACTCGACACAGTCAGTCGCCTGAGGCGGGAATTGAACCCGGGTCTCAGGCACTGTGAGCTAGCAGTGATAACCACTGTGCCACCGTGACGTTTCTGATGTAAATTAAAATAACAACATAATATTGTTTTGCTTTGTGAAACTACTGTTGTCCTTCAGGGGTTGTCAGAAAATTCCCAGAATCATGTATATTTGTGAAGTTCCCCAACATAAAAAGATTTTAACTCCTGCTATGATAATAATGACACAACAATCCTTTCTCATACCTTTCATAGTTAGAAACAGTGAAGTGGCAAAAATGAAAATAGACTATACTTATAAGTGAGTCACTCAGTTTCTTACCTGTAATGTGCTAATATGAACGGGAGTACCTGTTCCATTTACAGTATTCTTAGAAGATGGTTTGACCCAGTTTCCACATCCTTTTCCTTCTGCCTGCTCCTTGGCTTTCAGTTTTTTTTGCATTCGAGCTCTTTCAGCTTCAACTTTTTTTGGACTGTTCAAGAAAACCTGAACAACAGCATATTCTACAAGGGATGCAAACCCAAACAAGAGGCAAGCAATCAACCAGATGTCCAAAGCTTTCACATAGGAGACCTTGGGCAGCTCTGCAGCAAGAGACATACACTCCGAAGACAAGTTGAGGACTGAAAAGATGCCTGTGAGAAACAAACATGAATGTTACCAGCAATATTTTAAAAGTAGTTTTCAATGTAAATACTAGATTCATTAAGTTCATTGTATTTTAGTAAAATATAGTAGTCACAGTCCCAGAGGGCCACTCTCTCATTCGAGAGAAGAGATACTGGTGCTGCGTTAAGGATCACCACGCTGCTGGTGAGGGAATGTGGTTGAGAAGATGAGACCTTTAGGTTGTCCTCAGCTGGTATGGAATTGCTGTCCTCAGCTGGTACTGTTAGTGTCACTCTGCATTGAAAGTTAGCTGTCCAGCGAACTGAGCAAACCAACCCCCTCACCTTGGACTAGATGGAGCAGGAATCCCCACCCACCTACCAACCTTAGAACAAACAGTTGCCAATAGGTAAAAATTTGAGAATTTTTATGAAGAAGCAGTGACAGTCCGGTTTCCATTTTTAAACACTAAGATGCCGATAGCTTAATCTCAATTACATTTTGTTTATAAGCCTTAGCAACACAATAAGCCAATTACAACACGACATTCTGTCAATAATTCACTTGACTTACATTCTGTTTGTCACATTTTGGAGATGCTGGTGCTGGACTGGGGCGAGGTGTACAAAATTAAAAATCCCACAACACCAGATTATAGTCCAACAGGCTTATTTGGAAGCACTAGCTTTCGGAGCGCTGCTCCTTCATCAGGTGGTTGAAGAACATGACCATACAACACAGAGCTTATAGCAAAAGCATTACAGTGTCATAGAGTTGTAATGATATTTGAAACAACTTTAGTTAAAAATTACACAACACCAGGTTATAGTTCTTAAACAAATTTAGATTAAGTCTTTCATCCTTTAGAATGGGATATGGTGGTTTAGGTTCTTTATCCCAGAAAATTCCAGAAAAAACATTCTCAAGGTGGCATTAGCTTATCTAATAATAGGTGTCATCTCAGATCAGACAATGTATTAAAGGTGTGAAGGTAAAGTCTGTACTGATATTGAGTCAATTCTATTTCTAAAGTTGGGCCCACAGAATCTTAGTTTTTGAGCAAAATAAAATGTAATTCTGCAAATACAAATTCACCCCATAAACTTACATGTGTGAGTGAACAGGACAGACAGCATGTGTGTGCATGTGAAAGTGTGTGTGTAAGCTTGGTCAAGTATGTGTATGAGTGCAATGGGGTATAAGCCTGTGAGAGGTTGCATGTTTGGGTGGAGGGGGGTGGGGGGGGGGCGGGGGGAGTGCGCATATGAAAGACAGCTTGTGTATGAGAGAGGGTCTGCGTGAGTGTGCGAGTATGTAGGAATGTGGGTATGTGTGTGAGAAAGAGACCGTATAGTGCAGTGGGGTCACCTGTAATGTGACATGAACCCAAGATCCCAGTTGAGGCCTTCCCCCGACTTGGCTATCAGCATCTGTTCGACCACTTTGCGTTGTTGCTCATCCCAAAATCTGCCATGGAGGATGATCACCTAAAGGTCCGAGACCAAAAGCCCTGGACCGCTGAAGCATTCCCTGACTGGGAGGGAACACTCCTGCCTAGTCCTGTCCCGGGAGCAGAAAGCGTATGCCATGTTCGTCGTGGCCTGCAACACACTATCAATGAGGACAAGCATCTTGCCAAGACCTTCCTTACGCCTCCACTTCTCGCCTTTAAACAACCACCAGACCTTAAACAGATCACTGTTCGCAGCAAATTGTCCAGCCTTCAGGACAATAATGACCACAACATCGTACAACCCTGTCATGGCGGCAGCTGCAAGTGTGTCAGAATGTTGACAGAGATACCACCAAATATGCGTCAGGTACTCAGAGTCATAGAGATGTACAGCTTGGAAACAGACCCTTCGGTCCAACCCGTCCATGCCGACCAGATATCCCAACCCAATCTAGTCCCACCTGCCAGCACCCGGCACATATCCCTCCAAACCCTTCCTATTCATATACCCATCCAAATGCCTCTTAAATGTTACAATTGTACCAGCCTCCACCACATCCTCTGGCAGCTCATTCCATACACGTACCACCCTCTGCGTGAAAAAGTTGCCCCTTAGGTCTCTTTTATATCTTTCCCCTCTCACCCTAAACCTATGCCCTCTAGTTCTGGACTCCCCAACCCCAGGGAAAAGACTTTGCCTATTTATCCTATCCATGCCCCTCATAAATTTTGTAAACCTCTATAAGGTCACCCCTCAGCCTCCGACGCTCCAGGGAAAACAGCCCCAGCCTGTTCAGCCTCTCCCTGTAGCTCAGATCCTCCAACCCTGGCAACATCCTTGTAAATCTTTTCTGAACCCTTTCAAGTTTCACACCATCTTTTCGATAGGAAGGAGACCAGAATTGCACACAATATTCCAACAGTGGCCTGACCAATGTCCTGTACAGCCGCAACATGACCTCCCAACTCGTACTCAATACTCTGACCAATAAAGGAAAGCATACCAAATGCCTTCTTCACTATCCTATCTACCAGCGACTCCACTTTCAAGGAGCTATGAACCTGCACTCCAAGGTCTCTTTGTTCAGTAACACTCTCTGGGACCTTACCATTAAATGTATAAGTCCTGCTAAGATTTGCTTTCCCAAAATGTAGCACCTCGCATTTATCTGAATTAAACTCCATCTGCCACTTCTCAGCCCATTGGCCCTCTGTGACTCTGCCAATGTTGTCTATCTCATATGCTGCAGGCAGGGATGCCTTGAGGCTTAGTACATTGGCGAGACTGAACAGACACTATGACAATGGATGAAAAGACAGCGCAACAATCACTAGACAGGACCATTCCCTCTCAGTCAGGCAACACTTCAGTAGTTTGGGACATTTGGCCTCGGACCTCTGGATGACAATCCTCTAAGGCTGGCTCGGGACAATCAACAACGCAAAATGGCCGAGCAGAGACTGAGAGTCAAATTGGATAACCATAAGGAAGTCCTCAACCAGGACCTTGGGTTCATGTCATACTACAGGTGACCCCATTGCATGATACACTCTCTCTCTCACACACAGACTCCTATATACTTGCACACTCACACAGGGCCTCTCTCATACGCACACCCATGCAGCAGCCACACCGCATCACCACCTCCCCAACACACACACACACCCTCTCACAGGCTTATACCCCATCACACTCATACTTGACCAAGCTTACACACACACACATTTATACTCCTTCACATGTACTCACATCAACACACTCCCACACACACACACCCGCTCTGTATCTCCTGCATGCACACACACATAAGTTTATGGGGTGAATTGGTATTTGCAGAATTACATTTTATTTTGCTCAAAAACTGCATAAATCAATATAAGATTCTGTAAGCCCCACTTTAGATATAGAATCAACTCAATATTGGTACAGACTTTATCTTCACACTTTGATGCGTTGTCTGAGCTGAGATGACACCTATTATTTAGATAAGCTGATGCCACCTTGAGAATGAGATTCTGGAACTTAGAGAATATTAAGGAACCTAAACCACCATATCCCATTTTAAAAGATGAAAATCTTAATCCAAATTTGTTTAAGGACTACAACCTCGTGTTGTGTGATTTTTAACTAAAGTTGTTTAATAGATCATTGCAACTCCATGACACTGTAAATTCTGTGTTGTATGATCATGTTCCACAACCACCTGAAGAGGCACTGCCTCGAAAGCTTGTACTTCCAAATAAACCTGTTGGACTATAACCTGGCGTTGTGTGATTTGTAACTCTACAAATTTAACTGTTATACGATATTAACTCAATCAGATAAGCTGTTTTCTTGTATTTTTAACTGCTATATGAGGAGAAAGTGAGGTCTGCTGATGCTGGAGATCAGAGCTGGAAATGTGTTGCTGGAAAAGCGCAGCAGGTCAGGCAGCATCCAGGGGACAGGAAAATCGACGTTTCGGGCATAAGCCCTTCTTCAGTAACTGCTATATGACATTGGCTTAATCATACTGCTGCCAGTCTCCAACATGTTTCCAATGCTCCTATCAAATCTAGGGCCTCTAAAACAGCTCCAGTCATTCCATTATCATCAATCCAATGGCAATTTGGCAAACTTTCTTCTTCAAAGGTGTCACAGCTCAATATTTGGACTACAGTTGCCAGTCCCAAAAGGATAAGCTGTGACCTCTATACAAAGATCTGGTCTCTGTCATCTCAACTACCGTTTGTTCGGAAAGATTTTTCAATTGACTTTCAGGTGTCAGAGATTCAGCTGAGGCCACAAGGTTAAGTTATATTGGATTCATCAGTTTATTCCTGGTTTTACAAAACATTTATAAAAGTGTTGTTCTGTTTAGCTTTTCCAGAGCCAGCTCTGCAAATGTGCTGTCCATTTGTCACGTGAATGTAATTGCCTATGATTAATGGGATATAGATCTCGATCCAAATTACAGCTTAATTTCTAATCAAGTTCACTGAGTGTTTTTGAAATAAGTTTTACTTAAACATATTTTTGAGTTAAAGAAACCTGTGAATGTGTTTTTTATTCTGAATAATAGCATACAAGGGAATCAAATTGACCTATTTAGTAATTAGTCATTTTTATTAATGGTATGATCGGAATAGTAATATAATGGAATAGTTCTTGATTACCAACACATTCATCCCATCATGGTCTTAACAGTACCCTGAGATTCCTCTATTTCTTTATCTCATTAAGAAACTTTTATACTATTTAGAATGAGGCTTCCTTACTCTTCTCATATGTACACCTCACACTTACTAATCTTGGAGTTCTTTCCCAATTATGAATCTATTTTACAAATTTATTATTGCTTCACTGTATTTTGACATAATCTTCCTCTCCATTAATGGCACACACCAATTGGAGCCACTCTCAAAGTTTGAAATTGTACCGGATTCAAGTCCAAATTATAGTGGCCCCAGAATTGGTCTTTGTAGAATACCATTTCCCAACTTTTGTCAGTCTGAGTAACCACGCTAAACCACCACTCAGATTTCTGTTCTGGAGCCAGTTTTCTCCTGTCATTCTTCAATTTGTCTCCTGAATCCAGATGTCCTGCTCTTTATCATGAGTCCATCACTGTCTATTTGTTGGAAACCAAGATATAGAAAAGGCAATGATGAGTTGAAGTGGTAGCACACAAACTTCATGTGATCAGTTGATCAAAACAACGGTAACATGCAGCCTAACATTGCTGACCAGCAGCGTGCTCTGCAGGGGGCCAGGAGTGTCTTGTATAGCTAGCCTCCATTTCTTAAAGGTTTTCTATTCTTTTTAAAAATGACACGAATTTGTAGAACCATACAGATTTACATCATAGAAAAAAACACTTCAGATCCCTAGCATGTGCAGTCAGAAACAACCATTTCACTATTCTAATCCCATTTTTCACCACTTGGCCTTTAACCATATGGGCTACAAATGTGAGTGGAACTGTATTAGAAAATCTTTGCTGGAAAGAAGAGGAGCAGCAATGGAGCAACAGGTTGAAGTGAAGGTTACTAAGTTCTCTGATCAGGTGCTAGAAGTCTTAATCCAGAGGTAGAAAGAAGAGAGGTCAGGTTTTCACAGGGGGCAGGAATGGTTTTAAGGCATATCCTGAAAAACTGAGGGCAGGTGTTCATTTTTAGAGTCTGATCCAGATGACTTGCCTTCAAATGACCTCATGTATGTGCTCAAGGTCAGAGAGTGCTTCTTCTATTGTTTCAGACCCACTTCTTCTAGCTTCAATCTCTTCCAGTTAGTTAGATATGTTTCGGGTGTAACCCTTCTTCAGGACTGGGGGTGGGGGGGATGCAGATAAAGGGTGAGGCAGGGGCAGGGTGGTGAAGTGGGGATAGGTGAAGACAGGTGGAGGGTATGACCTGGTTGGTCAATGGGAGGAATGAATCTGGTTGGTGGCTGTAAGCAGTGGCAGTGAGGGGGACGGGCTGGGAAAGGAGTTGGGAGATGAGGAGAGAGGTCATTTGAAATTGAAGAACTCAATGTTGAGTCCTCTGGGCTGTAGGGTGCCCAGGTGGAAGGTAAGGTGTTGTTCCTCCAATAGGGCCTGTGGTTAGTTTTGGCAATGGAGGAGGCCAAGGATGGTCATGTCAGAAAGGGAGTGGTTGGGGAATTGAAAGGGCGCTGACTGAGAGGACTAGTCAAGCCCTGTGGACCCAGCTGCAATGCTCAATGAGCCGTTCCCTCAGTTTATGTTCGGTCTCCCCAGTGTAGAATGGATCCATTTCAGGATTTTTGCTGGGAAGCCACTGATGGCCCATAGCAGAGTATTAGATAGATAGAGTCATAGGGATGCACAGCATGAAAACTGACCTTGCGGTCCAACTCATCCACGCCGACCAGATATCCTAAATTAGTCTACTCCCATTTGCCAGCACTTGGCCCATATCTCTCTAAACCCTTTATATGCATATACCCAGCCTTTTAAATGCTGTAATTGTACTAGCCTCCACCACTTCCTCTGGCAGCTCATTCAATGAACGCACCACCCTCTGTGTGAGAAAGTTGCCCCTTGGAGCAACCACAGGGTGAGCAAGTGATTTGAAGGGAACTGGAGATTGAGCAGCTGGTCACAGAAACTATTTTAGAACTAGGTCATTTTGCCTCTTAAGCCTACTCCATTCCCAGAAAGATTTTGGCTGATCAGATTCATTTCCAGCTCCATGTTCCTGTCTGTCTCTCCCATCTATGAGCCCAAAATCCATTCACTTGTAGATCGAAAATTTGTTTAACTGAGCCTTGAATACCTTGACTGATCTCAGTTTCTCCAGCTCTCAGGGATAATGAGTTCCAAAGACAAACAACTCAACGAGAAAAATAATTCCTCATTATTTTTGCTGGAAGTGGGAAACCTCTCATTTTTAAATTATGTTGTCTAATTTGAGATTCCCACTCAACATAGAACATAGAACAATACAGCACAGAACAGGCCCTTCGGCCCACGATGTTGTGCCAAACATTTGTCTGAGCTTAAGCACCCATTCATGTACCCATCCATTGCCACTTAAAGTTCGCCAATGATTCTGACTCTGCCACTCCCACAGGCAGCGCATTCCATGCCCCCACCACTCTCTGGGTAAAGAACATCTCCCCTGACATCTCCCCTATACCTTCCACCCTTCACCTTAAATTTATGTCCCCTTGTAACACTCTGTTGTACCGGGGAAAAAGTTTCTGATTGTCTACTCTATCTATTCCCCTGATCATCTTATACACCTCTATCAAGTCACCCCTCATCCTTCGACTCTTGAATTCAATCCCTCTGCTAATGAACGCTAATACACCAAAGGCCTTATTACAAGCTCTATCCACCTGAGTGGCAACTTTCAAAGATCTATGAACATAGACCCCAATATCCCTCTGCTCCTCCACCTTACTAAGAACCCTACCGTTAACCCTGTATTCCGCATTCTTATTTGTCCTTCCAAAATGGACAACCTCACATTGGCAGGGTTGAACTCCATCTGCCACTCAAGGGGAAATATCCACTCCGCAGCTATCCCATCAAGTATGTCAGTAATGGCTGATTCGTTTTTGACTAATCTGAGACAGACGTATAGGTGTAGAATGACAGTCATTATTTTTAAGCAGCCAGCCTCTCATTAATTGTAGTGAATCAAAAACTTTCAGGACAGATCACTAGCACATTATTAAATAATGTAGCTATAGTTTGGATGCCACATTATTTTATGTATGGTCACCCACAAATAGCACTTTCAATGGCCATACAAATGGTAGCCCTCACAGTCGTGGTACAATGTCCTCTAGAACTGTCGGTTCCGGCACCTTGATAAAGTCACATTTGTGCTCTTTCTGCTTCCTTCTGGAAAAGGAGGACAAGAGGAATTCTCATCTGTTTTCTTTAACCTTTCTTGTATGTCCAAGCCCTCAATATTTAATTTCTGGTCCTGTTGCTTCAGAAGCCATGTTTCAGGAATTCCAAATGGTTCTGTAACTCGAACTTCAATTTGGATTACAACCTCCTTATTTTGGATTTTGTGTGCATTGCCCTGTACAGGCAATTTAAGTAATTTTTTTAACAGCTATTGCTTTCATTTGATTTTTGATGTTAAATTTATACCTGTGTTTCATAACTGTATGTGTTTCTTGACTATTTGTTATTCTTGACCCTAATCTTTGTGTGGCCTTGACTCTCACCTCCTGCTCCTGTTATTTTCAGACATCTTATTTTATTCAGATCCCACCCCATTTTGCTACTGAAAAACTCAACACCAGCCCAAGTTATCCTTTCCATTTTGATGATGGTCCCACCCTGGTTCAGGTAGAGCCCATTCCAGTGCACCAGCACTCTTGTGCCATGAAATCAAATTTTTCAACTCACACTAATCCTTCAGTGACCCACACATCTTTCCAACTTTTCTATCTCTGTACCACCTTATGCAATTCAAGTTACAGTGTTGTGCTTAATATAAGGCAGCTAGTACAAATCTGATTGCTAATTATATCACAGGAAGTGACATCAGGTCTGATAATTGTGTGTAAATAGACTAATTACATAAAAGAATAATGCAGAGATATCTCCATGTTCTGAACATGAAGCGCATAGTTCAACAAATGGTTCGAGCTACCAAGACATCTTCATATCCACCTTTCAGCACACTTACAACCTGATGGTAGCATTAAGTTCATAAAATATAGGGGCAAAATTAGGCCATTTGATCATGGCTGATATGCTCCTCACCTCCATTTTCCTGCCTTCTTCCCATAACCCTTCAACCCATTATCAATTACTACTAATCTGTCTAACTCCTCCTTAAATTTACTCCCTGTTCCAGCATCCAACGCACTTTGTGGTAGTGAATTCTACAGATTTGCAAACTTTTGAAGTTGTTTCTCCTCAACTCTATTTCAACTACGCTATCCTTTATCCTAAGACTATGACCTTATATCTAAGAATGCCCCACACATCTATTTTATCCATATCTTTTATCATCTTGAATTCATCAATTTAACCTCCCCTCACTCCTCTAAATTCCAGAGGCTAAACTGTTCAACCTCTCTTCATACGACAAACCCCTCATCTGGGATCAATCTAGTGAACCTCCTCTGAACTGCCTCCAATGCCACAATATCATTCCTTAAGTACGGGGACCAAAACTATGCACAATACTCCAGATGTGGTCTCACCAATGCCTTGTATCACTGCAACAATACTTCTTACCTTTATATTCTATTCCTTTAGCTATAAAAGCTAACATTCAATTCACTTTCTTTATTACCTGCTATACTTGCATGCCAATTTTCTGTGACTCATCAACGAGGACACCCAAATCCCTCCGCACAGATTACCCCGAAGTCTCTCCACATTTAGATAATAGGTCGTCTTCCCATTTTTCAAATCAAAATGCATGACCTCACACTTATCCATGTTAAACTCCAGCTGCCACGTTTTGGCCCAGTCACCTAACCTATCTATTTGTAAGGTTTTTATTTCCTCATTGCAATTTACCATCCCCCCTATTTTTGTGTTGTCAGCAAATGTGGCTGTAGAGCCTTCTCTCTCTGTATCCAAGTCATTAATGTAGTTTGTAAATAGCTAGGGGACAAGGACCAAACCCTATGGCACCCCACTAGTTACTTCTTGCCATCCAGAAAAAAAACATTTATCCCTACTCTCTGTCTCTGTTCATCAGCCAGTCACTTACCCAAGCTAATAAATTATCTCTAATCCATGTAATCCAATCTTGTGAATTAATCTTTTATGCGGCAAATTATCAAACGCCTTCCGGAAGTCCAGATATATTACATCTATCGGATTCTCATTATCCACTTTGCCTGTTATACCTGCGAAGAACTCTAGCAAATTAATCCAACATGACTCAACCTTCATAAAACCATGCTGAATCTGATGGATAGCATTTTGACATTCTGAATGTCCTGGTATTGCTTCCTTGAAGATTGGTTCTAACACTTTCCCAACAATAGATACTAAACCATCTGGTCTGTAATTTCCCATATATTGCCTCCCTAGCTGATTGAAGAGATTACATTAGCATTTTTCCAATCTACTGGAACCTTTCCCATGTCTAGGGAATTTTGGAATACAGGTAATTCCCTTATAATGAGCATTTATTAAACATGATTTGATTCAAACATGATTTGGGAACTGCGGATTTTTTAAATTATAAAGCAAACTCCCATTTGCCGTTATGCGATTCAATCCCTGGCACTACCTGAATGGCAACATGATTCAGAGATGCCGGTGTTGGACTGGGGTGTACAAAGTTAAAAATCACACAACACCAGGTTATAGTCCAACAGGTTTAATTGGAAGCACTAGCTTTCGGAGCGACGCTCCTTCATCAGGTGATAGTGGAGGGCTCGATCGTAACACAGAATTTATAGCAAAAATTTGCAGTGTGATGTAACTGAAATTATACATTGAAAAATTGATTGTCTGTTAAGCCTTTCATCTGTTAGAATACAGTGATAGTTTAACTTCTTTCATGTGTAAATCACAAAACCTTTTTTTAAAAGTTGCATTCTCGGGTTAGCTGTTAACAATGGTGATAGCTAGACAATATGTTGAAGGTGTTAGCCCCCTGTGTTCTCTGTCTATGACCTGATGTTTAGATTTATTCTAATCTAAAAAGTGAGATAACAGAGTTTTACATGGATTCATGCAGTAAATATTATGAGCCACTACTTCCTGGAGGATCCCTGACTATGATGTTATCAATTAATCTCTCCTCATTACACAATACTAAATCTAGCGTTGCCTGCTCCCTAGTTGGTTCCGCAACATACTGTTGCAAGAAATAATCTCTAATACATTCAATGGATTCTGCCTCCAGGCTACCCTTGCCAATTTAGGTCTTCCAATCTATGCGCATGGTAAAATCACCCACGATTATTGCTGTACCTTTCGTGCAAGCCTCTAATATTTTCATGTTTATACTGTGCCCCACTGTGCAACTACTCTTTGGGGACCTACAGATTACTCCTACAAAGTACTTCTTCCCTATATTATTTCTTATTTCTACCCAGACTGATTCCACATCTTGATCTCTTATGCTTAGGTCATTTCTCATTATAGCACTGATCCCTTCCTTCACCAGCAAAGCTCCACCACCTCCTTTTCCTTTCAGTCTGTCTTTCCGAAATGCTGAATACCATTGAATATTCAATTCCCAGATCTGGTCTCATGTAACCATGTCTCAGGAGTCGCTATCAAATTAACTCATTAATTTTGTTCCAAGTGCTTCATGTATTTAGATACAAAACTTTTAAATTATTCTACTGGTAAACATCCCTACTCTTTTATAATTCTTCGGTGCATAAAGACACCATTATTACCATTAAAATCTCTCCTTGCAGCAAATGGGAACAGCATCTATGTGATGCCCAGCACTGCTGTGAAAATTTACAACAAAGGAAAGCAGCAGCAGCCACGTTACAATGTTAATGTGAGATGAGAGAACAATTCTGCAGTACAGAAAAATGAGAGGAAAAAGCAGACTTAAAATGAGGGAAACTAAAGACATCACAATAGACAGACAGTCTCGAGTAAAGACAGATGAATCACACGGAAGAAACTGGCAAATGCTGTGTAGGTCGGCTCTCGAAGTAAACACACTCCAGCGGTAAGCATGACTGCCAGAATCTGAAGTGGACAGACTTATGTGACAAGGGAAGCTGTCAGAGATTAGAGTAGACAGTTCCTGGCAGCAAGCAAATCTTTGCAGCAGGTAAACTCCATCGCTAAGCAAAAAAGGCATAAATCATCATATAACTGGTCCCAAACAGAATGTGAGATGGTGAAGCTAACCGACTCTGAAACATCGTACTGAAAATATGCTCCAGGTCAAACCAACTCACTTGACTGACACTCTAACATGTTACTAAGACAATAAAAAAAAGGAACAGCAGCAGGCCATTAGGGGATCAAAAAGACATTGTGTTAATAGATCCTTGAAGGAAGCAGGAAAGGTAGATAAGGAAGTTAAGAATGTATGCCAGATACTTGCCTTTATTATCAACACATTGATTACAAGAGTGAGAAGGTTATGATGAAGCTGTACATAATGTTAGTTAGGCCTTAGCTGAAGTACCGTGTGCCGTTCTGGTTGCCATATTATAGACAGGATGTGACTGCACTGGAAAGGGTACAGAAGAGATTCACTAGGAGGTTGCCTGAATTCAACTATGAAGACTAATAGATTTGGGAGAATGTTGAATGAGTATTTGACTGAGGGGCATGGTCAGGATAGATAGGGAGAAACTTTTCTACTTCACAGCACAGTTCAGTAACCAGGAGACACCATTTTAAGGTAAGGATCAGGAGTTTCAGAAAGGATTTGAGGAGAAAAAAATTCACCCACAGGAGTATGGATATATTGAACTCATTGCCTGAAAAAATGGTAGTAGCAGGATCCATTAAAGATATTTAAGAAGTATTTAGATGAACACTTGACATGTCATATCATAAAAGGCTAGAAAATGGACTGGAATAGATGAATGTTTGATAGCTAGCACAGACACAATGCACTAAATGGCTTTTTTCCGTGCTGTAAAAGCTGTATGACTCTCTTTGATTTCCTCAATAAAACCAGAGTAACACTTGACTGAGAGGCAGGTAAGTCATTCTCAAATAAGTCTGTCCTCTCTTCTAGGCCCTGGGCATGTCTGTCAAACTTAATATGGTCAATTATGATAGCCGTAAAATGTCAAAGAACCTACTAAAGCCTTCAGAATCTAGTTATTTCTTACCAAATCTCAGTAATCCCTTGGTTTGTCAGTTTATAGTTTGTGTGGTATCCCATCTCTTATAAGAACATCCGGCCTATGTCTGGCTTGTGTAAGAGGCCTGAGGTGACTGTGAAGAACCAATTGTGCCACTGTGCAGCCTGGTCCAAGGCAGGTAGTTGAAAGATTTTCCCTGTCACGAGATAACTTCTTTTATTAATTCGTTTATTTATTGCCCACCCCTAATTACCCTGGAGATGGTGGTGATGAGCTGCCTTCCTGAACTGCTGCAAACCATGGTGTGGGTACACCCATAATGTTGTAGGGAGGGACTTTCAGGATTTTAGCACAATGACAGAGAAGGAACAGTGATATATTCCCAAATAGGGCTGGTGCCAGTCTTGGAGGGAAACTTGCAGGTCGTTGTATTCCCATATATCTGTTTCTCTGCCAATCCAGATGGCCGAAGTCATGAGTTTGAAAGGAAATAACTAAAGATCCTGGATGAGTTGTTTCAGTGGGTCTTGTAGATGATGAAGCACACAGTGGCAGCAGTGTTTATCAAAGAAGGAGTGAAAGTATAATCAATATAATAAGAGTCCTCGGTATTGGGGTTTTCTGTATTTCCCAGGGTTCTGCTATTTAATATGTATTCCCTTGCTTTGTAAGTCCGTCCAAAACGCATGACCTCATACTTTTTAGGATTAAATTCCATTTGTCACTGTTCATCCCTTTCAGATTAGCCAATGTACATCGTCCTGTAGTCTAAGGTTTTAATCCTTGCTATTTACCACATCACCAATTTTCATGTCATCTACGAACTTGATCACATGTCCCACATTAATGCCTAAATCTCCACCGCATCTCTTCCACTTCCCGCTCCTCCGCCCTTGAGCCCTGCCCCTCCAACTGCCACAAGGACAGAACCCCACTGGTCCTCACCTACCACCCCACCAACCTCCATGTACAACGTATCATCCGCCGTCATTTCCGCCACCTCCAAACGGACCCCACCACCAGGGATATATTTCCCTCCCTTCCCCTATCAGCGTTCTGAAAAGACCACTCCCTCCGTGACTCCCTCGTCAGGTCCACACCCCCCACCAACCCAACCTCCACTCCCGGCACCTTCCCCTGCAACCGCAAGAAATGCAAAACTTGCGCCCACACCTTCTCACCTTACTTCCCTCCAAGGCCCCAAGGGACTCTTCCATATCTGCCACAAATTCACCTGCACCCCCACATACATCATCTATTGCATCCGCTGCACCCGATGTGGCCTCCTCTATATTGGGGAGACAGGCCGCCTACTTGCGGAACGTTTCAGAGAACACCTCTGGGACACCCGGACCAACCAACCCAACCACCCCGTAGCCCAACACTTTAACTCCCCATCCCACTCCACCAAGGACATGCAGGTCCTTGGACTCCTCCATCACCAGACCATGGCAACACGACGGTTGGAGGAAGAGCGCCTCATCTTCTGTCTGGGAACCTTCCAACCACAAGGGATGAACTCAGATTTCTCCAGTTTCCTCATTTCCCCTCCCCCCACCTTGTCTCAGTCAAATCCCTCGAACTCAGCACCGCCTTTCTAACCTGCAATCTTCTTCTTGACCTCTCCACCCCCACCCCACTCCGGCCTATCACCCTCACCTTGACCTCCGTCCACCTAACGCAATTCCAACGCCCCTCCCCCAAGTCCCTCCTCCCTACCTTTTATCTTAGCCTGCTGGACACACTTTCCTCATTCCTGAAGAAAGGCTTATGCCCGAAACGTCGATTCTCCTGTTCCTTGGATGCTGCCTGACCTGCTGCGCTTTTCCAGCAACACATTTTCAGCCTAAATCACTGATATACACAACAAACAGCAAGGGACAAAACACTGAAGCCTGTGGTACACTACTGGACACAGGCTTCCAGTCATAAAGGCATAATTGACCATCAGCCTCTGCTTCCTGCCACTAAGCCAATTTTGGAACAATTTTGCCAAACTTCCCTGTATTCCATGGGGTCTTAAGTTAACCAGTATGCCACACAAGACGGTACTGAAGGAGATTATATCAACTACCTTTATCTGTACATCTTGCACAAAAAATTCAATCAAATTTATCAGTCACGATCTTCCTGTTACAAAACCATGCTGACTATCCTTGATTAATTCTGGTCTCTCCAAGTGCAGATTAATTCTGTCCATCAGACATTTTTCCAATCGTCTCTACACCACAGATGTTAAACTCACTGTTTTTTTCTCTATCACATTTTTTCAGTAATGGTTTCAACATTAGTGGTCTTGTCCTTAGCACTCCTCCTGTGGCCAGAGCGAATTTGAAAATTAATATCAGAAGCCCAACAATCTCCTCCTTTTCTCCCACAGCAGCCTGTGATGCATCTCATCTAGTCAGAGATTTATTATCCACTTTCAAGCAAATACCTCCCCCCCTCTCAATATTAATTTGTTATTGCAGTCCCTCTCTCTGATGTCTAGACCTATACTGTCCTTCTATATTGTGAATACAAATGGAAGTACTCACTTAAAACTTCATCTATGTCCTTTGGTTCCATATACATATTGCCACTTTGATCCCTAATGAGCCCTACTCCTTTCCCAAGTTAAAACAAAGAACTATTGATGCTGGCGATCTGAAACGAAAACAGAAATTGCTGGCAAATCCTGCAGTCTGGCAGCATCGTTGCAAGAAGGCAGACTTAGCATTTCAAGTCTGGTGGCTTTTCATCAGAACTGCAGTTCACCAGCAATTTGTGTTCATGTTCCTTATATTTTCTCAGTTATTCTCTTGCTGCAGATATACAAGTACTTATAAAATGGCTTTGGATTTTCCTTAATGTTATCATAGGATCCCTACAGTGTGGAAGCAGGCCATTCACCCCATTGAGTCCATACCAATCCTCCAAACAACATCCCAACTAGATCCACCCCTCTACCTTATCCTTGTAAGTCTGCATTTCCCGTGGCTAATCGACATACACATCCCTGGACTCTGTGGGCACTTTA
This sequence comes from Chiloscyllium plagiosum, assembly GCF_037043375.1. Classification (NCBI taxonomy): domain Eukaryota; kingdom Metazoa; phylum Chordata; class Chondrichthyes; order Orectolobiformes; family Hemiscylliidae; genus Chiloscyllium; species Chiloscyllium plagiosum. Next base: position 46,416,311 of record NW_028270174.1, on the reverse strand, counting down.
GCAAGGTCAATCCATTTAACCTGCACATATTTGGACTGTTGGAGGAAACCCATGCATACATGGGGATAACGCACAAAGTCCACACAAACAGTCGCCAGAGGCTGGAATTGAACGCTCTGAGGCAGCAGTGCTAACTACTAAGCCATTGTGCCACCCTTATGGGATTTTTCATGTTCTCACTCCTCTCTCCCAATTTCTTTTTCAAAGAAACTCCTTGCACTTTCCATATTTCTCTTGGGCATTCACTCTCTTGAGCATTTAGTATCTACCACAAGCTTCCTTCTATTTCTTGGCCAATCCTGCACATCCTTTGACATCCAGGGCTTTCCGTGCCTGTTAGTCACATTCTTCACCTTTATGGCGCTGTACTTTCACTATTTATGATTCTGAATGCTATTCAGTGCTTTGATGTGAATTTTCCTGCAAGTAGCTGCTCTCAGTTCACATTAGCCTAATCTTGTCTTACTTTAATAACAGTTCAACTTTATCTCTAGATCTTCATGAATTGTAGTCAATTTCAATGAAAAGCTCTCCTACTGCCACATCTACCACTTGCCTGCTTTTGTTTCCTAAAATTAGGTCTAACACTGTCCCTTCTCTTGTAAGACTTTTTACTTCCTAGCTTGAAAAGCTTTCCTGGATAGATGTGAAGAAATCGAACCCCTCTAAGCTTTTAAGACTTTGTCTATTCCAGTCAATATTGCGTAAATTAAAATCCCCTATTATTATTACCTTATTGTTTTTACACATCTCAGATTTGCCTACACATCTGTCTTTCTGTCTTCTTCTGACTGTTTTGGGGTCAACAGTACATCCCCTGTTTAAGTTGTAACCATATGGCAGAAAAGATTGGAAGGGGATATTATTAAGATCCATAAAATTATGAGGGGCATAGATAGGGTAGATGGAATCAAAAGCTTTTCCCCTTGATGGAGAGATCAATGACTGAGGCATAGGTTTAAAGTAAAAGGCAGAAGGTTCACAGGAGATGTGAGGAAAAACATTTTTACCCAGAGTTTGGTGGAAATCTGGGACTTACTGTCTTTAAAAGGTACTAGAAGCAGGAACTCTCAACATTCCAGGAGCATTTCTGTGTGCAGTTGCGATGCCACAACATAAAAGGATCTTGGCTAAGTGCTGGAAAACAGGATTTGAATGATAAGGTGATTGTTTTTGACTTAGGTAGACATGAAGGGCCACTTTCTACTCTGTAGATTTCTATGACTCTATGACCTCATTTGAGGAACCTTCTAAAATATCATCCATCCTTACTGCAATAACTGAATTCTTACCAATATTGTATCCCTCCTCATCTTACTGTATCACCTAAAGGTTTGATATTCCAAATTACTGAGTTGCCACTCCTGTGCATCACTACACCATACCTCTGTAATAGCAATGATATCACATCCCCATGTGTTAATCAATACCCTCACAACTCATCTGTTAAACTTGCAAGATGCTGTGCATTAAAATAAATGGCAATCAGCTTTGCCATGCTCTCTTGTGCCTTGGTTATATCCAAGGACTAAGACGGAGGGCTTGATATTCCTGAATCACTGTGTTCATTTCTGGGGAAGGTGAGAGCTGTACAAATCTAGCAGGTTGCAGAATGGGAATAAGATCCTTGCAGAGGTGGGGGAATTATGGTTGCAGTTGATGGGAGTTTAAACTAATTTGCCGGAGGATAGGATTTGGATTTAAGGCAAATGGTGCCTTGAGGGCGATTTTGCAGACATGAGGAAAAAGAACCTCCAGGTTTCTCGACTGACATGGAGGTTCTTTTTCTTCATGTCTGTAAAATCACCCTCAAGGCACCATTTGCCTTCATTGGCAGGAAGCGCTACCTCACTGATTAGCTTGAGAACCAGGAATTGGAGCTGGACCGTCATTTGGAAACACAACTGTACTTCTGAGAGGCTCAGAATTACAATGAGAGCATGATTTTAGACTTGGTCAGCCGACTGCTGTCAGAGAAGGAATGAGTGACCATCAGATAGGCACCTAACTCAAGAACAGATTTTCTTGTGGGAATATGGACAGTCATTCAGACTGTCAAGTGCATCGAAGACTTCGCACATACTGTAAATCATAGAACATACAGGACTTGGCTCCAATGCCATATCTCATGAACTAACTCCATCAATAAACACATCGACTTGGATCCCATCTACCTTCCCCTGGGAAAACAACAGAAATGACATCACCCACCTTCAGAAACCAAGACCGATAAATAGAGAGGCGAGACATACCACCAGCACTTCAACGGAGACTCTCACTGATGATGTTACCTTGTCATGGTGACGAAACATCTGAAAACAAACCTTCCAGCTCAGTGAGCTAACTTACAAACTTAACTTCTTTTACGTTAATTTTACTCTCCTTCCCTTAGTCTATAGTGGCTTGGTTACTTTATTATGTTACTCCCAACTTTACTTATTTCTGGTGCTTTATAATACAGATTTCTAATTTACAGCAATTCACAGATGGTCCCTAACAGTAGTTTCTTCCCAAATAATGAACATATAGATTGTGATGTAACTTCTATTTTTTTCAACAAGAACTGAATGAAGGACATTGTTCTTAAACTGCTTCATCACAATGCTGACTGCAGGACACACTTCCATACTGCTTCACTGTGATGTTGCTGTCAGTAACTCTTCTCCTCTCTTGACACTTTGAGAAGAGACTGAATTGACATGGGAGTGGCTGACAAAGCCTGACCAGACTTGCTGCAATCAAGGAAGGCCTCAAATTGTTAAAAGTTTATGCAATTAGTTAGGCAGTGGTATTTGCAAGTAGAATGATATTCCTCTGAGCAGTTTCTAGAGTTGGTACAGTTTGTTAACTGACTGGACTTTGACATACCTGCAAATATGTAGCCTTGACCAGAAAGAGGCAGAACAATCTTAGGGCTGCCCATTGTTGAAACAGTACAAGTGGTTCTCAGTTAACAGAATGGCTGGGAAAGATCTTTAGCTGAAACAGCAGCTTCTATATTCTGATATGGAAAGTTACACGATAAGCTAGAGTGAATGTAGCTTTCATAGGAGGCGGATATCCAAGGTAACAAGGTTAAGATAACAGATGGTCTTGTAAAATGCATACAATATAGAGTCCTGTAGAATAAAAGCAAATACAGCTGCTTCTTGCACAGAGACAGTTTGATAAGGAACATCCTTGAGAAGTGTTGATAGTAGCCTCTATACAAAGTTCGGTATACATCATGGGATAGGAGGGAATGGTCTGACCCATATCAATTAAGACTCCCAGGTAATTATAGTCACTTGTCATATATCAAATGGAGCATTAAATATATAGACATTAAGGGATTTAACAGTATTCCTGTGGATATTCAGACTCAGGCAGATAGAAGACCTCTTCCTATCAGCTGGGGAATGTTATATAATTGGCTATTCCAGTTTCTTGTCAATGGTAACCCCCAGGATGTTGATATCAGGGATTCAGCAACCACAATGCCATTGAACTGTCACGCAACATTGGTTAGAATGTCTTTTGATGAGGATGGTAATTTTGTGGCATTTGTGTGGTGAGAAGGTTGTTTGCCACTTTTCAGTCCATGCCTGGATATTCCATAGGTCTTGCTGCAGTCGGTCATGAACTACTTCAGTGTTTAAGGAGTTATGAATGGTGGAAAGTGAGGACTGCAGATGCTGGAGATCAGAGCTGAAAAATGTGTTGCTGGAAAAGCGCAGCAGGTCAGGCAGCATCAAGGAGCAGGAGAATGAAGAAGGGCTTATGCCTGTGCAACCTGTGTTAGATTCCCACTGACTCCAGTTTTGTTAGGGCCCCTTGATGCTACCTTTGGTCAATTGTGGTTTTGATGTCAAGGACTGTCACACTCACCTCTTCTTTGGAATTCAGTCCTTTTGTCCAAGTTAACAGGAGGTAGAAGATTTTTCCTGAAGAAGGGCCTGTGCCCGAAACGTCGAATCTCCTGTTCCCTGGATGCTGCCTGACCTGCTGTGCTGTTCCAGCAATAAAGTTTCAACTTTGATCTCCAGCATCTGCAGACCTCACTTTCTCCTCGTAGAAGATTTTCAACCTTAAAAGGCCTAGGAAAATTAGCCTAGATAACACAATCTAAATAATGTACAGCTCTTTGTTAATGGGCACAAAGCAAGATTTAAACTTGATACAGCAAAAGCTGTCAGATTCTGTCAGAAGCTCAATAAAACCCAAAAGAACTATGCATGTTGTAAATCAGAAACAAAAACAGAAAGTGCTAGACAGGTTCAGCGGGACTGACAGCATCTGTGAAGAGAAATCAAAGTTAATTCTGATTCTCTTCACAGGTATTGCCAGACCTGCTGAGATTTTCCAGCAATTTCTGTTTTGGTTCCTATTAGATGCTACGTAGTCGCTGAGACCAGGGCTTTTCAAGATTTTCCCAATTTAGCTCTACAGACCAGAAGCTGCCTCAATGGAAGTCTGAAGTTGCAGACTGCAAGGCTCCAACATAAAGTACAAAAAATTTCACAAATCCTTCTAAATTAATGCTTGTGAAGCCAGGAAGTTGCACAGTTGTGCTGCTTCAATATTCCCTGGTGGTACAGAAAAATCTACCAGATCTAGATCATTTTCAGGCAGTCCCTGTGAATGATGTTCCACACCAGTCAATACAAGGAGGCGACCCAAACTGTATATTGCCAGTCTAGTGAGCTGGTAGATAAAAACATAGACCCGGTCACTACTGTGCGTAGCAACCAACCCTAACAGGAGACTAGGACCTCGTGCTCCTCCTCCAAGGGATAGAAAAAGGTAGCGTCTGCCGAAACATCATGAATTCTGTGATCAGTTAGATGAAGAAATTCTGGACTTGTACAGTTCTTCAAAGAGAAGCGTGATGATGAGCAGTTAAGATGCCACAGAGGTGGTACAACCCAATGCAGCCACAGGGCTCTTCAAGAGCTTGAATTATCAAGAACATTCCCTTGGAGAATAAGTTTTCCGTTGTATCCATAAGCAATGAGGAACCTCCGGGAGGAGCATTCAACTCTATTCCAGATAGTGACTGGAGTTATTTACGGGTGCCAGAAACCGGAGAAACTGAGCAACAAACTGGGATGACAGCAATTTCTGAGCCCAATCCAGAGACCTGAGGGGGCAATATGAGTATGTCTCAAGTCCTAGAAGGCTTGCCACATGCAAAATACAATCTACAGTACCATGTGTGAACAGGGAGCCTGATTGAGTGTCCAAAATCCTGAATGACCACCTTTGTACAAACCCAAAAAGTATCAGAGGTGAGCCAGACAAAAAGAGATGAGAAAATATCTGCAGAACCTGAGCAACACTGAAGGGAAGAGGATCACTGAAATCTACTTCGGAAAATCATTGGAAATGTTACTCTCAAACTGAGCATCAGGCCTAATCAGGTCACTTACTTAAAGATTTCAAGGCACAAGTGTGCTTACAGAGAGCAAAACTCATCAGTTCACCAGCAGTGACAGCATAGGGTATGACAGAAGCTTTCTGAGATGCACCACAGAATCCCAGCACCACAGCAGAGGGCTCTTTATAAATCAATCCTGACAAAGTGGTACACATTGCAGCCATAGGGGTGTTGGAAGTAGAACCCCTTCTTACCAGACATATGAGACAATGGTCACTTAAGCTAGACAGGAAAAGTCCAGTCAGATGTGGCCAAATACCAAGTGAAGTAGACACAACTGGTTTATTCCATCACTTGTCACTTTACAGGAAATGTAAATATATTAGTAATTAGAATGGGAAAACATTTAGGAACAGGATGAGTATTTGGGGACATGTGTAATAAAAGGCAACAGTCATCAATAGCACAGTGTATAATATACATAATTTAGTGAACATTTCTGGTTGCCAAGACCTATGCTAGATCCATCTCTTTGCATGATGTTTAGAACAGTTAGGTCTTGTTTTCTTTTTTAGTTTCTAACTTCTGATGACATTGTAATAGGCCCTTTTTACTTTATTGTTTATGTTACTGGTTTCAATATAGACTCCAAAAATAGAATCTCCCTCCTACATTTCAATGCTATCTTCAGTTGCATTAATTTATCCATTATTTGTATAACAGGTTAAGCAACATCCCCTTTGTAACTCTCAGTTGCAACTGTAGAGAATGCTGCCTATTCCTCCAATTATTAAATGTCAGCATCTCTATCTGGACATTATTTGTTAGACAAAAATATAGTCTCTAGCATCTTCTTCTCTATCTCTCTTTAGGTCCCTTTCTCTTCTGACTCAGCCAACAGCAAGGGGAATTATTCTCATTGGATTCGAAGGATAGTTAACTTGTTATGCTCACCAACACCTCCCCTTACATAAACACATAAATAAATTGCTAAAGCCTATTGTATACCACATACATGGACAAATGCTATATATAAAGCTATAAACTAATATAATTCATTATCTTATAAGGCAAAACAGTAAAAACAGTGGAAAAGAAATAACTAATAATATTTGGATTCACTGTCCCCTTACATTTTTCTTTTAAGTAATAATCAATGAATACCTGTATATTACCTGGAAATTATAGATAGGCAAAGATCGCATGGTTAGTCCTTTGAATAACCACTTAATAACCACAGAAAAGGCAGAGTCTATTCCACATATTCAAGTATAGATTCTGCTAATAATAATACCACTACCTTTCTATTCAAATTTTCTAAATCTTCTAAGAATCACTGTCCATGAAAATGAAATTTCTGGCACTCAGAATTGGACAATGAACAACATCCTATTTTTAGATTAGATTAGTTTAGTTATAGTGGAAACAGGCCCTTCGGCCCAACAAGTCCACACCGACCCTCCGAACAGCAACCCACCCAGACCCATTACTCTACATTTACCCTAACACTACGGGTAATTTAGCATGGCCAATTCACCTGACCTGCACATCTTTGGACTGTGGGAGGAAACCGGAGCACCCGGATGAAACCCACGCAGACACGGAGAGAATGTGCAAACTCCACACAGTCAGTTGCCTGAGGCGGGAATTGAACCCGAGTCTCTCGCACTGTGAGGCAGCAGTGCTAACCACTGTGCCACCCACCCTTGTAAGAGAGTATTTAATTTGGAACTTATCAATCATAACTATAATCAATTGAGTTTGAATATACAACTCTCATGCAAGTAGTCTGTTGTTTTTTCCTCAAAAAGTGTAATTGGTTCACAGAATTATATACTGTTCTGATTTCACTTCTTTGAAACTCCAACTTATCAAATGACCTGTTACAAAATGTGTTTTGTGATTAAATATGCAATAGTACATTGGTCAATAACATTTGTGGAAATGAATAAATATTTTCTGCAGTAATGGATCATGGATTTGATTATCAATGCTAATTCCATTTACCTAAAGGTACTCTTGCAGCACTTGCATCAGGGTTTATCCAAAATGACAGCCATGATAGGACAACTATCAGAAGAGTTGGAGCATAAACTCCCATCATGTAATATCCAACTTGTCTTCTTAATGTAAATATCACTTCCACACAGGTGTAATATCCTTTAAAAAAAAAAGTAGCAAATTAAGTGGTGGAATCTTTCCTGCAGAAAAACTGAAATGCTTAATGGCAATATTGCAACTGATACACAGTCAGAATGAAATTCAAAAGCTAAAAGCATAATTCAATTGATCCCATTTTTAATTTCAACAATCTTTTAACAAGCTGATCAATGACGTTAATAATGTTAAAATATTCTAATGGCGGTACATTATTCCGAAACATAATGGCGGTATGGTTTACCATAACACAAAACGACAGACTTTTTCAGGTCGTTGAGATTAATGTAACAGCTCTTTCAAAGAACCATCACAGTACAATGGGCACTGTGGCCTCTTACTCTCCTTTATCATTCCATTCTATGACACAATACCATGATAATAATACAAACATGCATCTCTATTAGTTACATTGATTAGTAAGTAAAGTGATCCATCAATAGCCAGAAAAAGTTATATTTTGTTGCAATAAAAAAAGGTTAGACCTCATTGTGGGCCTTCTTCTTGGAGGAAAACAGAGAAAGAATGTAAAATTTGGTTACTGGCCCTATACCCCAAGAACACCTCAAATATAATCAACGCAATATCAGCCTTAGCTAATTTTTAGATCTCTGCTGTGGCTTTTAAGAGGAATTAGACCCCTTATATATGTTAATGCCTGTTAGTGCCTTTTTTTTTAAAGAGAATGCTTACTACTGACTGAACCAACTCTAGTATATTGTTCTGCTTACTTGTTTTAAAACTTCACATGCAGCTTCAAGGCAAGACTGAAAAGGAAATTATCTTGAACTGGAGCCAATGGTGCAGTTGGAACTTTTTCCAACTCCACAGAATTCCTTGAAGTTGTTCTCACCTTCACCGTCCCATTCTACCTCAACTAGGAATCCGCTACGAGTCCAGTATAGGAGGACACTTACCAAGCTATCACAAAAACATCCACTGAAAGATTTTTTCAGTAATCGTTATCAATGGTTATCAATCAGCGTAATTGAGCTCCAGGACCTAATCCTTATTATTCTGCAGATCCATCTCCAATGATACTCAGGTCATATTTATTATTCTAATGTAGGCTATCCATTTGTTTACTTTGTTGCGACTACTACCTGCATTCAGATGTAAAGTCCTTGTTTATTATTTTTATAGCATTTAGTCTTGACTGTTGGGTGTTATGAGCTTTTTCACGTCTTCTCATATTTATCCGTATGAAGGATTGGTTCAGCTTCAATGTGCTCAATTCGGGCCCCACACTTTAGTGAAGGTGTGAAGTATGAGAAAAAATATGGAAAAGATTCACAACAATTATTCCAGGGATGTGGAAAACTGTTCCTATTTGTGAAAGGTTCAAGAGCAGATGGCACAGCTTCAAATTCATTGGCAAAAAAAATGACATGAGGAACAACCTTCTCATGCTGTAAATGAAACTGTGAGTCGGGTCTAGATAAATTATCAGGTCTTTCAAAAGCCATCATCTGAAAAGAAAAAAAAAAATCAGGGGAAAGGCAGAGAAATGTCACTTTCAGAGGGCCGGAAAAGGTACATTGGGCTGAATAGCCTATTTTGGTTCTGCACCCTTCCATGACTCTGAAATATGATGATTCTGGCACTCATTTTGTCATCATAAGCATATACACCAGTAATGTCACCATAGTTCCATAGGGTTGCTCTCTCACTAGAGAAACATGATTCATGGTGAGTTTAACTTCACAGGGACCTTGCCTCAGGTGAGCGGCAAAGTTGAGAAGGTGAGACTTCCATGGTAACCTCAGCTGGTATGGAACTGAACCCATGTTATTGGCATCACTCTGCATCGCTTCCCACCAATCCAGCCAACTGAGCTAATCAAACCCAGAAGCATACAGAGCCTATAAGATGAAGATATGTAGCTGTCCATAACAACATTGAAAATATCTATGGCAATATCATTTGGAAACATTAAAAAACTACATAATATTGTGTTGTGCAGTTAGAACAGCAGGTTAGCTCTCCTATTAATCAGCATGCCACAATTGTTCAAAATACAATATTCATCCAAATAGTTATGAGTCATTGCCTTTCACAGCTGAGTCTTGTCATCTGAAGACCTTTCCATGAGAAAGATACTGAGTGCAATACCACTGAGAACAATGCTCTGACTCTTGTTAGTGTACATAAATGACATTATTTCAAAAATGCCACCAGTTAAACATCTTGGAGCTATAACTAATCTGTTCATCTGCTGCTAGCCAACTGCATTTACTGCTTATTTAAAAGTACTTTTAATTAAAATTAAAATGGAAATCCCAAAGTTAACAGCTTGTGTGGAAAGTGACTTTAGATGCAAGCCATCATTTGGGACAATCTGTAAATAATTTGTCTTTTCTGAATTTAACTGTTACTTGGCCATATTGCAGTTATTGGAACACTGCACTGTTTTTTTAAAGAGCTTTGGGCTTTTGCCTGAAACGTTGATTTTCCTGCTCCTTGGATGCTGCGTGACCGGCTGTGCTTTTCCAGCACCACACTGATCTAAACACTTTTTTTTTAAAACTCAGGTTGGGACTTTTTTTGATTATATTTCAAGAAGAGTAGCTCCTTATATGGTTATACAGTTTAAACCTTTTCTTAATAATCTTTACAGCTTTTCTTGAGTGAGTTTTGTTTGCAATAATCTAGATTTTTATTTGTTACTGACAGAACCTGCCTGATTTGCTTCTATGATTGAACTGTATATAAAAAATTAGTCTGATAAATATTTAGTAATATCACCTCTCCCTTTTTAAACTCAGACTTTGTTGTGGAGGAGTGAAACAAGGAAAGGAATCAGTTTGTCCCTCCTAGCTCAGTGTTAAATGTTTCTCTTTTTAAAACCTCAAGAAAATCTGTTTCATTATTCTATAGTCACAGCACATTTAAACAGTTAAACATTTACTGAAATCGTAATATATCCTTTTTTTGAAATAAAAAAACTTCTTGTTGTCTGACAAGGGTTGGAAAACAATGGAGTCATTTCTCATGGTTTAAACAATACACACTCCTCATCAGTACCTATCTTTACAATAAGCATTTAAAACATAGAATAACTTCAGTTCAATGTAACACTGAGCTTATTTTTGCTACTAAGTACATTCTGCTATTAGTTTAAACTTCCTAAAGTATTACTGAGCTTAACCACAAAGATGGAAAAAGAATACAATACTTCTGTACTCCTCTAAAGGTAATTAGATTTCTAATAATATTTTGTAAAATTAGAAAAAGGTCCCAGTGATCTTATGGAGAACTTTATTAAGTGCAGCGAACAGTTCTTTGTTTGTACTTTGTCAACCATCTTAACACTGAAGGCTTTCGAGAGATTCAAAGATTTTGGAGCCTGAACTGGGCACCAAGGCTTGAAGAGCATGTTCCAGAAAACCCTGCCCACTTTGACACTGGAGCTGGGAGGGTGCAGTGACGAAATGTGAAAAAAACATTTGAATATAAATCCTTACACTTCTTGACAAGGACAAAATGGACATTCATTTCATCTTTAGCCAATTTAGTTGGGGAAAAATATCTCCTTAAAATTGCTGCAGCTTTGAAATGATGTGCAACAATTATCATATAAGTGCTTAACAGATGTTTATACAATTCCTTAGGCTGCTATTTTAATGGAGCCATTAACCTGCTTACTTTAATGTTTCAAGTAAAATATTAGGCAAAGGAATTGGATGCAAACAGGTTTCCCTTCGAGTATTTACACAAGATGAATTCAGAGCCTTTGATGAGACTTTTTATGTAATATGGAATGTCTGAGGAAAATTGAACATCAAAACAAGCTGAAATTTGATCATAAAGAAAGTCTGTTCCAGCTCAGTCAGGATGTGCCCATATATTTCTTTTTAACAATCTGAAAATGTTTAAAGTGACAGCATGTTTTTCTTCTGTTGCAAATGGATTTTAACTTCAGTTGCTCAGATTGGAAAATATTCCATGTGTCACACACTGAAACCACATTGTGCCTCAAAACTTGAGACTTGAGTAATGTAGCCTCTATGCAAAGCATACACCTTCAAAAAGTTTACAAAATGTAGCTTGTAAATCTAATGTGAATAATTCTCACCAGTGCCCTTATAATACTTTGTGCAGTTTCCATACTCAATATCTTCCTGTTTAATATCAAACTGTGGCAATGCAATTTGCTCCATCTGAACAGGGTCTTTAGATTGCCAGATGAATCGAAGATCATCTGTGGTGTAGCCAACTGCAAAAGAAAAATAAAAGAATGCAATTGATGAATTCGGTGCATCTATTGGAAATTTGATACATATCAGTAATCATGATGTTCTTACATTAAAAAAAAAACAGAAATTGCTGGAAAAAGCAGGTTTGGCAGCATCAGTGGAGAGTTGAGTCAAGTATGTCAGTTCGTCAGAACAGTCATATTCGACTCAGGATATTAACCTTACACAGGTGCGGCCAGAACTTCTGATTGTTTTCAGAACCAACCATAATTTGGTTTGATTGAATGTCCTGATGTTCTTGTTGAGAAGAAGAGGAGAAAGAAATTCCTGCTCATCTTTGCCTGTGTTTATCTCTTGAACCTAATTCTGGAGTTAATGTAAATTCTCATAATTCGGGTGGGAATCAGGAACTACAGTGCCTCAGGGACACCTAGATCAGATGACAGACTTGTTTAAATACTTGAAATTTTGAATCTTGTCACATTTTGACAATGCGTGAGTTTTGTTGAGTGTCATGGAGAGTTTCTAGGTGAGCACTTTGGGGACAGTGACCACAATTCGGTGACTTTTACTCTAATGATGGAGAGGGATAAGTGTGCACTGCAGGGCAAGAGTTATAGCTGGGGGCAGGGAAATTATGATGCGGTGAGGCACGACTTAGGATGCGTGGCTTGGAAAAGTAGGCTTCAAGGGAAGGGCACAATTGATATGAGGAGCTTGTTCAAGGAGCAACTATTGAGTGTCCTTGATAAGTATGTACCTGTCAGGCAGGGAGGAAAGGGTCGTGTGAGGGAGCCGTGGTTTAATAAGGAATTGGAATCCCTTGTTAAATGGAAGAGGGCGGCCTATGTAAAGATGAGGCGTGAAGGTTCAATTGGGGCGAGTGAGAGTTATAAGGTAGCCAGGAAGGATCTGAAGAGAGAGCTAAGAGCAGCAAGGAGGGGACATGAAAAGTCCTTAGTTGGTAGGATTAGGGAAAACCCAAAGGCTTTCTATAGGTATGTCAGGAATAAAAGAATGACTAGGGTAGGAATAGGTCCAGTCAAGGATAGTAGTGGGAAAATGACCTGGAGGAGGGGCTAGAAGGTTGGGTGAGCAAGTTTGCGGATGATACGAAAGTCGGTGGAGTTGTTGACAGTGAGGAAGGATGTGTCAGGTTACAGCGGGATATAGATAAGCTGCAGAGCGGGGCAGAAAGGTGGCAAATGGAGTTCAATGTAGCCAAGTGTGAGGTGATTCACTTTGGTAAGAGTAACAAAAAGATGGGGTACTGGGCTAATGGTCGGATACTTGGTAGTGTGGATGAGCAGAGGGATCTTGGTGTCCATGTACACAGATCTCTGAAAGTTGCCACCCAGGTAAATAGTGCGGTGAATTCGGCATATGGCGTACTGGCTTTTATTGGTAGAGGAATTGAGTTCCAGAGTCCTGAGGTCATGTTGCAGTTGTATAAGACACTGGTGCGGCCACATCTGGAGTATTGTGTGCAGTTTTGGTCGCCATACTATAGGAAGGATGTGGAGGCACTGGAACGGGTGCAGAAGAGGTTTTCCAGGATGTTGCCTGGTATGGTAGAAAGATCTTATGAGGAAAGGCTGAGGTACTTGGAGAAAAGAAGGTTTGGGGGTGACTTGATAGAGGTGTACAAGATGATTAGGGGTTTAGATAGGGTTGACCATGAGAACCTTTTTCCGCGTATGGAGTCAGCTATTACGAGGGGGCATAGCTTTAAATTAAGGGGGGGTAGGTATAAGACAGATGTTAGGGGTAGGTTCTTTACTCAGCGAGTTGTGAGTTCATGGAATGCCCTGCCAGTAGCAGTGGTGGACTCTCCCTCTTTATGGGCATTTAAACGGGCATTGGATAGGCATATGGAGGATAGTGGGCTAGAGTAGGTTAGGTGGGCTTGGATCTGCGCAACATCGAGGGCCAAAGGGCCTGTACTGCGCTGTATTCTTCTATGTTCTATGAAGCTTTAGTGAGTTTTCTCACACTACCATCCAAAATTGTTTCACTGACAATCTGCCACACCCCCATGGGTACTCCAAGTGTCTGATGCTAGTTGGATTCTACCAGTCATTGTACTCAGAAGAACTTGTCACTCCCAGGATATTCCACCATCTCTGTCACCAATTCCATCTTTCAAAAGCTGTTGTGCACTCAGACAAGCACTGTCAGTCCCCAGCTGCCCTGCACGGCTCCTGACATTTGTCCTGCACTAATTAGAGAAGATAAAATTTGCACCCTGCTTTGTGGACAGGTACTTGGAGGTCCTGGTAAATGGGATGGTACATAGTTGTGATGTCCCATTCCCCTGTATCAACAGAAGAGTCTACCCCATCAGACCCTATCAGCCCATCAGTGAAGGAATATCAGTGGCCTTTTCCACCAGCATTAAGTGCCATCATATTCTCTCTGCTACCCCTCATTCACTCTATATTTGTTACTGTACCTGCCTACCATAAAGATGAGGCTCCACATCTTTCACAACTGCATGCAGCATACTGACTCTCACCCACACAATTCCACAGATGAGTAACCCGCCATGCCCCGTGCATTGCTTTTTCATTGCCTGCAGCACCGTACCATCTTTCCCCGACCTGCACTAGCACTAACAACTGGGAGGGGAGTATAGGAACAGAGAACCCATAAAGTTCACATAATTGATTCTCTGAAGGTGGCCAGGCATATTGAAACAGTTTGAAACAGAAGGCTTATAGAATCCTCTCCAAATCATTGGTAAGACCACATTTGGAGTATTGTGTTCCGTTTTGGGCACGTCGTTTAAGAAGGATGTTAAAGCCCCAGACAGAGTACGAAGGACATTTACGAGAATGATTCCTTGTATCTTAAAGTCCCTCATTCCAGGTAAGATTAAAGAGTTTAGGTTATTTTCCTTGAAGCAGGGAAGATTAAGAAATGACCTTATCGAGGGGTTCAAAATTATCCTAAAGGACATAGTTCTTAGTCCGAGTCTGTGGCAGGTGGTGAGGGAACCAACAAGAGGGAAAAATGTACCTGACCTCATCCTTACCAAACTGCCTCCTGCAGATGCATCTGACCATGACAATATCAGTAAGAATGACCACTGCATAGTCCTTGTAGAAATGAAAGCTCACCATCACATTGAGAAAAACATCCATCAGGTTATGTTAAGTGGGACAGACTTTGAACGGATCTAGCAACTCAAGACTGGGCATCCATGATATACTGTCAGCTGTCAACAGCAGCAGATTTGTATTCTGGCACAACCTGCAACTTGTCGAGAGTGTGGTGCAGGAATGAAGGGCTTATGCTTGAAACGTCGATTCTCCTGCTCCCCGGATGCTGCTTCATGGGCTGTGCTTTTCCAGCACCACACATATCTCTCATTCAACTATCACCATCTACCCTAATTCAATGGAGAGTGCAGGAGGGCAATGCTAGGAGCAGCAGCAAGCATACCTAAAAATGAGGTGTCAACATGGTGAAGCTACTAAACAGGAAAACTTGCATGGCAAATAGCATAAGCAGTAAGTGATAGAGAGAGCTAAGTGGTCCCACAACCAATGGATTAGAGCTAAGTTTTGCAGCTCTGCCACATCCAATCATGAATAGTGTTGGACAATTAGTAACTCACTGGAGGAGGTGCTCCACAATTGTCACCATCCTCAATGATGGAAGAGCCTAACACATCAGTGCCAAACATAAGGCTGAAGTATGCGCAGTAACCTTCAGCATTAGGTGCGGAGCGGATGATCTAACTCAGCCTTCTCACTTCAGCCAATTCGATTGAAACCATGTGATTTCAAGAAACAGCCGGAAGCACTGGAAAGGCTATAGGTCCTGTCAACATGCTCGCAACAATACTGAAGACTTGTGCTCCAGAGGTTGCACTCCCCTAGCCAAGCTATTCCTGTATAGTTACAGCAGTAGCATCTTTACCCGACAATGTGGAAAACTGCCAAGTTATGTCCTTTACACATAAAGCAGGACAATCCAATCCAGTCAATTACTGCCTCATCAGTCTACTCTCCATCATCTGTAAAGTGATGGAAGGTGTTATCAACAGTGTTAGCAAATTACACCTGCTCAGTGATTCCCAGTTTGGCTTCTGCAAGGGCCACTCAGCTCCTGACCTCATTACAGCTTCAGTTCAAATACAGACAAAAGAGGTGAATTCCAGAGATGAGATAAGAATGATAGCCCTTGACATGGAGGCTACAATCCACCAGGTGTGCCATTAGGGAGCTGTAGCAAAACTGGAATCAACGCGTATTGGGGGCTTACAGGAGGTCAGTTGTCTCAGTTCCAGGATATCTCTACAGGAGTTACTCAGGATAGTGTCCTAGTCCTAACAGCTGCTTCATCAATGACCTTCCTGCATCATAAGGTCAAAAGTGGAGATGTTTGCTGATGATTGCACAATGTTCAGCACCATTCATGACTCCTCAAATGCTGTAGCAGTCAAATGCAAAATAATCTGGACATTATCTAGCCTTGGGCTAACAAAAAGTAAATAACAGGCAATGGTCATCTCCAATAAGAGACAATCTAACCTCCACCCCATCATTAACCCCCCACTATCATCATCCTGGGGGTTACCATTGACCAGAAAGTCAACTGGACACTCTACATAAATACAATGACTACAAGGGCAGGTCAGAAGTTCAGAATATTGTAGCAAGTCACTCAACTCCTGACTCCCCAAAGCCTGTGCACTCTCCAGAAAGCAAAAATCAGGAATATGATGAAATACTGTACACCTGTCTGGATGGGTGCATCTCCAACTTCACTCAAGAAGCTTGACACCATCCAAGACAAAGCATTGATTGACACTGTATCCACATGCATTCACTCCCTCCACCAATTATACAGCAGTGGGTCCTATGGCAAAAATTCACCAAAGATCCTTAATCAGCATCTTCCAAACACATGGCCACTTCCACCTAGGAGGACAAGGGTGGCAGATACTGGGAACACCATCACATTGCAAGTTCACCTCCAAGCCACTCACCATCCTGACTTGGAAATATATTGCTTCCTTTTCACTGTTCAAAATCTTGGAATTCCCTCCCTAAGGGTACTGTGGGTCTATCTGCAGCATGTAGAATGCAGTGCCTTAAGAAGGTAGCTCTTCAAGGACAGCTTGGGACAGGCAATAATGCTGGCCAGCCAGCAACGATGTTGTGCCGAACATTTGTCCTAGCTCAAGCACCTATCCATGTACCTATCCAATTGCTGCTTAAAGGTCACCAATGATTCTGACTCTGCCACTCCCATAGGCAGCACATTCCATGCCCCCACCACTCTCTGGGTAAAGAACCTACCCCTGACATCCCCCCAATACCTTCCACCCTTCACCTTAAATTTATGTCCCCTTGTAACACTCTGTTGTACCCGGGGAAAAAGTTTCTGGCTGCCTACTCTATCTATTCCCCTGATCATCTTATAAACCTCTATCAAATCACCCCTCATCCTTCGCCGTTCCAATGAGAAAAGGCCTAGCACTCTCAACCTATCCTCGTACGACCTATTCTCCATTCCAGGCAACATCCTGGTAAATCTCCTCTGCACCCTCTCCAAAGCTTCCACATCTTTCCGAAAGTGAGGTGACCAGAACTGCACACAATACTCCAAATGTGGCCTTACCAAGGTCCTGTACAGCTGCAGCATCACTTCACGACTCTTGAATTCAATCCCTCTGCTAATGAACGCTAATACACCATAGGCCTTCTTACAAGCTCTATCCACCTGAGTGGCAACTTTCAAAGATCTATGAACATAGACCCCAAGATCCCTCTGCTCCTCCACCTTACTAAGAACCCTACCGTTAACCCTGTATTCCGCATTCTTATTTGTCCTTCCAAAATGGACAACCTCACACTTGACAGGGTTGAATTCCATCTGCCGCTCCTCAGCCCAGTTCTGCATCATATCTAAGTCTCTTTGCAGCCGACAACAGCCCTCCTCACTATCCACAACTCCACCAATCTTCGTATCGTCTGCAAATTTACTGACCCACCCTTCGACTCCCTCTTCCAAGTCATTAATAAAAATTACAAACAGCTCCTTCTTAAAGGAGCATTGCCAAAAGTTTGATTTCCTAACTTTTGGTACAAACAGGCCACAAACCTCTCTTTTGATTATTGAGTTATTAAAACTGGTCAAATCTCTTTTCATAACTAATGACATATAAAATATACAGTAACAGCAATTGCTTCCACGCTGTCGCCGTTTAATTGATATTGAACAAAATGAACCAAATTATCCTGGTCCCCTGGTGGAGGAAGTGGAAGGGACAAAAACACTATTATAATTTATTAACAGCACTTTCCCACTCTGTGAGAGGTTTCACAACACCTTGTTGAGAAAGCAAACTTTTTGCCTGCTGCGTGGGAGTAGATAAGCTAACTCAATTGTTAATGTTCCAATTGGGGCAATTTTGTGGTCCAATGGCAATTTGCCAGTGGTGCTGATGGTTTGCCATGTATCAACTCCCTGGAAGCAGTCTCTGCAGGTGTCTGGGAGGATCAACAGAGCCAGAGACTACATTGTCAGAGTTGGGGGCTGCAGGCAGGTATGGGTTCCCCAGCATTTCAACGAGCCAAGTGAAGAGGAATCTTCCTCCATCATACAACCTCTGAAATATTTATTTACATTTGTGCCTCAATTTTGAGGCGCACTTATGGTCCCCTACCTATCAGCTTTCCAGCAAATGCCTTACTCACTCTGTGGGATTTTAGAGGTGCCAGATCAGTCAGTGATACGATGGCACTTCCTACCATCCTCTCTCAGATGAGTGTGTTGACGAGCCAATTAAAAGGCCACCTCTGGGAAATAATTCTGGGAAATGGCTCCAGACATATGGACTTGGAGCACTCACTTCGTCCTGGAGGGCTTAGGAAAACCCTGCCCTTTAAGCAACTTTGAACATAAATAAATCAAAATTAAAATATATTGTGAATCATGTCAATAATCTTTCCAGATTTAAAGCTGTGGGATAGAAATTACAGTCAACTGATATTAGTGGAAAATATTTAATGCATATTTTTACTTGGATATTTCTTTACTTAATGTTTTTACAAATAGATGATTTAAAATTATTTAAAATACAATAAGGACACATTTATCTGTTAGAATGACCACAGTAACTTCTAACTTCGCACAGAATTGTTTCAGTACAAAGGAAGCCTTTTGGCATGTTGTTTCTATCAGCTCTTCAATAGAGCACTTAGTGCCACTTCCAGGTTTTCATCCCATAACTCTGTGTATGATTCCTTTTTGGACAATACAGAGGAACCTCAACTATCCAAACGAGATGGGCGCGCACTATTTCATTCGGATAATTGATTATTCGGTGAATTGATTTCCTCTGCGGCTCGGAGTTTTCTGGCAAGTCTGCTCCCCGTTCAGGAGACTAGGCAGCAGCACATTGCCCACGAGTTCCCGTCTCCCGCCCATACCCCAACACCACCCCCACCCCTGCTCCCCCATCACCCTGTCCCTCAATCCTATCCGCGCCCAACCCCAACCCCATCTGGTCCTGGCCTGTTCTTGGCAGCATTTCAGTGAGCCGAATACATTTTTAATCATTGTACCTAGAAACAAAAGATGTGATCAGGGTTGAAACAGCTCTTTGACGTCATGTTTCTATCAGGACCTTGAGATTCCCTTTCGATAATCCGAAATTTGGATAATTGATATTCATTTTCTGGATTAAAGGTGCTGGAAACGCACAGCAGTTCAGGCAGCATCAGAGGAGCAGTAAAATCATCAGGCCTGATGAAGATCTTTTGCCCGAAACATTGATTTTACTGCTCCTCGGATGCTGCCTGAACTGCTGTGCTTTTCCAGCACCACTAATCCAGAATCTGGTTTCCAGCATCTGCAGTCATTAATTATCTGAATATCAATTATGTAAAAACAAAGTTCCTCTGTAATGCAATTCCCTCCTGAATTCCTTAATGTAATCTGCTACAAACCACATTCACACTCTCAAAGGTTTACCCGTTGGAACATGAAACAGTTTCTTTTCAGGTCTCACATTCCTCTTTTGTCGATTACATTAAATCCACACCCTCTTGTTCTTTATTCTTTCGCCAACAGATGGCAAGGTTTCTCCCTTCTACTCTGTTCAGACCCCTCATGATTGAATACCATCAAATCCTCTCTCTACCTTCTCTACTCCAAGGAGACCTGGCCCAACATCTCCACCCTGTCTACATAACTGAAGTTCCTCATCCTTGGAAACATCCTTATGAATCTTTTCTGCACTGTCTCCAATGCTTCCACATCTTCCTTTAAGGAAGGCAGCTAGAACACAATACACCAGTTGAGCCAAATTAGCATTTCACAGAAGTTTAACATAACCTCTTTGCTGTTGTGGAGGGTTTAAACTAATGTGGCAGGGCCATGGGAACCAAGCAAGGTGGTTAGTGCACAGTAAGGAGGTAGGAACTAAAGCCTGTAACGAACTAGAAAATGAAGTCAGCGTGACTAAGGGGAATAGTAGGCAGGGAGTGGAATGATGAATGCAAAGGGACTGGTGGTCTGAGGTACATTTATTTTAATGCAGGAAGTGTAGCAGGTAAGGCAGATGAACTTAGGGCTTGGATTAATACCTGGGAGTATGATGTTATGGCTATTTCTGAGACTTGGTTGAGGCAAGGGCATGATTGGCAACTAGATATCCCAGGATACCGATGCTTCAGGTGGGAGAGAGAGGGAGGTAAAAGGGGTGGAGGAGTTGCATTACTGGCCAGAGAGGATATTACAGCTGTGCTGAAGGAGGGCACCATGAAGGATTCGAGCAATGAGGCAATATGGGCAGAGCTCAGAAATCGGAAGGGTGTGGTAACAATGTTGGGGCCTCCCAACAGCGAGCATGAGGTAGAGGTACATATATGTCGACAGATTATGGAAAGGTGTAGGAGCAACAGGGTGGTGGTGATAGGAGATTTTAATTTTCACAAAAGTGACTGGGATTCACTAAGTGTTAAAAGGTTTAGACGGAGCAGAATTTGTAAGGAGCATCCAGCAGGACTTTCTAAATCAGTATATAAATAATTCAACTTGGGAAGGGGCCATACTGGACCTGGTGTTGGGGAATGAGCCAGGCCAGGTGGTTGAAGTTTTAGTCGTGGATTACTTTGGGAACAGTGATCACAATTCCATAAGTTTAAGAATATACTCATGGACAAAGGCGAGAGTGTTCCGAAAGGAAGAGTGCTAAATTGAGGGAAGGCCCAACTATAATTTAGCAGGCGCTGGGGAATGTGGATTGGGAGCAGTAAATCCACATTGGATGTGTGGGATGCTTTTAAAGAGAGGTTGATTAGAGTGCAAGATAGACATGTCCCTGTGAAAATGTTGGCAAGATTAGGGAACCATGGATGACAGGTGAAATTGAGGGGTGAGCAATGAGGAAAAAGGAGGCATATGTAAGTCTCGGTGACTGAAAACAGACAAAGCTTTGGAAGAATATCGGGAAAGTAGGTCCAATTTGAAATGAGGAATTAAGAGGGCTAAATGGGGTCATCAAATATCTTTAGCAAATAGGGTTAAGGAAAATCCCAAAGCCTTTTATTCGTAGAAAAGGGACAAGAGGGTAACTAGAGAAAGGGTTGGCCCATTCATGGACAAAGGAGGAAAGTTATGCGTGGAGTCAGAGAAAATGGGGGAGATTCTTAATGAGTACCTTGTATCAGTATTCATCCAGGAGAGGGACATGGCGGATGTTGAGGTTAGGGATAGATCTTTGATTACTCTAGGCCAAGTCGGCATATGGAAGAAGAAACATTGGATATTCTAAAAGGCATTAAGGTGGACAAGTCCCCAGGTCCGGATAGGATTTATCCCAGGTTACTGAGGGAAGCGAGAGATGAAATAGTTGGGGTTTTAACTGATATCTTTGCAGCATCCTTGAACACGGGTGACGTCCTGGAGGACTGGAGAATTGCTAATGTTGTCCCCTTGTTTAAGAAGGTTAGCAGCGATAATCCAGGTAATTATAGACCGGTGAGCCTGACGTCAGGGATAGGGAAGCTGCTGGAGAAGACACTGAGGGATAGGATCTACTTACATTTGAAAGACAATGGGCTTGTCAGTGATAGGCAGCATGGTTTTGTGCAGGGAAGGTCATGTCTTCCCAATTTAATAGAATTCTTTGAGGAAATGACAAAGTTTATTGACGAGGGAAGGGCTGTAGATGTTACATACATGGACTTCAGTAAGGCGTTCGGTAAGGTTCCCCATGGTAGGCTGATGAAGAAAGTGAAGTCGCATTGAGTCCAGGGTGTATTAGCTAGATGGACAGAGAACTGGTTGGGCAGTGTGAGACAGAGAGTAGTAGTGGAAAGGTGTTTCATAAAATGGAGAACTGTGACCAGTGGTGTTCCACAGGGATCCAAACTGGGACCACTGTTGTTAGTGATATACATAAATAATTTGGAGGAAGGTACAGGTGGCCTGATTAGCAAGTTTGCAGACGATAGTAAGATTGGTTGAGTAGTAGATAGTGGAGGGGACTGTCAGAGAATATGGATAGACTGGAAAGTTGGGTGGACAAATGGCAGATGGAGTTCAATTGGCACAAAAGGGTGGTGTTGCAGTTTGGAAGATCCATTTCAAAAGCGAACTATATGGTAAGTGGAAAAGCCCTGAGGAAAATTGATGTACAGAGAGATCTGGGTGTTCAGGTCCATTGTACCCTGAAGGTGGCAACTTGGTCGATAGAGTGAACAAGAAGACATACGGCATATATTCCTTCATTGGATAGGGTTTTGAGTATAAGAGTTGGCAGTTCTGGTTGCCACTTTACCAAAAGGATGTGGATGCTTTGCTGAGGGTACAGAGGAGGTTCACCAGTATGTTGCCTGATATGGAGGATGCTAGCTATGAAGAGAGTTTCAGTAGATTGGGATTATTTTCATTAGGAAGACAGAGGTTGAGGGGTGATCTGTTTGTGGTCTACAAAATCATAAGAGGCAAGACAGTGGGGGACTCAATTACTCAGGGTCACAATTTCAAGGAGAAAGGGGAGACGTTTAGGGAGATATGCATGGAAATATCTTCATGCAGAGTGTGATGGGTGCCTGGAATACGTTGTCAGTGGAGTTGGTAGAGACTGGCAAGATAGCGTCATTTCAGATGTATCTAGATAGATCAATGAAAGGGCAACAAGCAAAGAGATACAGATCCTCGGAATATAGGCAACAGGCTTAGATAGAGGATCTGGATCGGTGTAGGCTTGGAGGGCCATAGGGCCTGTTCCTGTGCTGGAATTTTCTTTGTCTTCTTTGTTCTTTCATTTGCTGCTCATTTCATCAGCTTGACTCCATCCTCTGAAGTTCTGCACCATCCTGCTCAAAGTATGCAATGCCTTCAACTTACATGTCATTTGCAAATTTTGAAATTGCGCCCTTTATATCAAGGTCGACATGATATATTTCAAGAAGATCAGGAGTTCTAACACCAACCTCTGGAGACATCAACTGCAAAAATTTCCTCCAGTTTGTAAAACATCCTTTAAGCAATATGGTTTCCTTTTACTTAACCAATTTTGCATCCACACTTGTGCAGCACTATATCAACTGCATTTGGAAGTCTCACACCCACCAGATCAGCAGCAATGCCATGATAAACTTGTACTTTCTTTGTGCTCAAACTCTCTCTTATTTATAGAATAGAGTTCCATACAAAAGTACAATTAAAACAAAGAAGATTCTCCCAAATGTTCCCCCTTTAACAAAACAGATAAAGTTTGCAGGGTACCTTGCCTGAGTTACTTTTCCTGATGCTTCAGTCTACATGATAACTTCTGAAATCATTATCACATTCAAACATAATTCAGTCCTCATCTGGCATCCACCTACAAATCTTCACTAGTGGGGTGACTAAACTGTGATCAGTGTAGGAACTCAATGTGATTATGGGCTTCTTTTCACATGAATGTACAGATCACATAGAACATAGAACATAGAACAATACAGCACAGTACAGGCCCTTCGGCCCTCGATGTTGCGCCGATCCAAGCCCACCTAACCTACACTAGCCCACTATCCTCCATATGCCTATCCAATACCCGTTTAAATGCCCATAAAGAGGAACAGTCCACCACTGCTACTGGCAGGGCATTCCATGAACTCACGACTCGCTGAGTAAAGAACCTACCCCTAACATCTGTCCTATACCTACCCCCCCTTAATTTAAAGCTATGCCCCCTTGTAATAGCTGACTCCATACGTGGAAAAAGATTCTCACTGTCAACCCTATCTAAACCCCTAATCATCTTGTACATCTCTATCAAGTCACCCCTAAACCTTCTTTTCTCCAATGAAAACAGCCCCAAGTGTCTCAGCCTTTCCTCATA
Source organism: Chiloscyllium plagiosum (assembly GCF_037043375.1). Lineage (NCBI taxonomy): Eukaryota > Metazoa > Chordata > Chondrichthyes > Orectolobiformes > Hemiscylliidae > Chiloscyllium > Chiloscyllium plagiosum. Next base: position 46,392,250 of record NW_028270174.1, on the reverse strand, counting down.
TGATCTTCCTACCATACCAGGCAACATCCTGGTAAGCCTCCTCTGTACCTGTTGCAGTGCCTCCACATCCTTCCTATAGTATGGCGACCAAAACTGCACACAATACTCCAGATGTGGCCGCACCAGAGTCTTATACAACTGCAACATGACCTCAGGACTCCGGAACTCAATTCCTCTACCAATAAAAGCCCGCCATATGCCTTCTTCACCGCACTATTTACTTGGGTGGCAACTTTCAAAGATCTGTGTACATGGACACCAAGATCCCTCTGTCATCCACACTACCAAGTATCCGACCATTAGCCCAGTATCCCATCTTTTTGTTACTCTTACCAAAGTGAATCACCTCACACTTAGCCAACAGTTATACACCAATGAAGATTGTCAATTCAATGTTACCAGTTCACTGCCCACAGCAAGAATAAAAATGAACCCTTCTGGCTGAAATGTTCCTTTATCAGAATGACAAAGACTATTAGTTTTTAAATGAGACATCACATTAAAAAGTTAGGTTAACTAGCTATATGTAAACAGCAACTGTCTGCAAGTCAAAAACACTCATACATCTATCTTACAGTAAATGTCCAAGAAACATACAGCTTTCCAGTTGAATCTTGCAGTGTTGCGTATCCATGGGAAACAGCGTCAAATCAAGTGGGCATGAAAGAGTTATTGACAACCTGAATTATGACAAAAAAAGGAAAACATCATTCGGTTTTCTCAGTAATCAATATTGAGTGTTTTCAGCAAAAGCTTCTTGTGTAGTAGTCAGTTTTCTCATACCTCATGCTCAGCAGTACATCACCATTGCGGAATATAAAGAGAAGGATGTTATCTTGCGTTACATCATGAAAATTTGCATTCTTTTCATTTGCAAAAAACAAATCTGGTTTCCACAAACATTTGAACATTTTGGGATCCACGGTCAGTGTATCCGAACCTTTAAAATCTGTTGGCAGTTTAAGTCGAGGATCATTCCATTTCTGTCTCAGGAATATATTGACTCTGTAGTCCTATTAGAACAGAAGACTGAGTCAAATTAATTGCAAGTGAAACAAAACACAAAAATAATAGAAAATTTCATAAATCTAAATCGGGTGGCACGGTGGCACAGTGGTTAGCACTGCTGCCTCACAGCGCCAGAGACACGGGTTCAATTCCTGTCTTGGGCAACTGTCTGTGTGGAGTTTGCACATTCTTCCCAGTGTCTGCGTGGGTTTCCTCTGGGTGCTCCGGTTTCCTCCCACAGTCCAAAGATGTGCAGGTTAGGTGAATTGGCCAGGCTAAAATACCCGTAGTGTTAGGTGAAGCGGTAAATGTAGGGGAATGGGTCTGGGTGGGTTGCTCTTCGGCGGGTCGGTGTGGACTTGTTGGGCTGAAGGGCCTGTTTCCACACTGTAAGTAATCTGATCTAATCTAAAGTTTGAAATACACAGCAGATTGATCAGCATCTGAAAGGACTTCTCATTGAAATGATCAGAATTCTTATTTACCATCATGATTGCTAAACTTTATAAGGCAGTTATGTTCTGGAATATATCTCTCACACAATATAAAACAGACAGTTATTCAGAAGTGTGCTCAAAGAAATGCCTATTTGATTTGGGATCATAGCTAACTTGTGAAGTTAGATCCAAAATTGACTGAATGGTAGATGGTACAGTGTAGTTGTAGAAAGCTATTTGTGTTACTGGTGGTCAGTGTCCAGTAGCACACCACAGGGATCAGTGCTGGATTCCTTATTGTTTCTGTCTGCATCAACATAGATGAGACAGCATGCTAAGTAAATCTGCAGATAACATTGGCCGAATGGTTCATAATGAAGATTAAGATCTGAGGTTACAGGAAGTTATAGGCAGGTTGGTCAGATCAGCGGCAGATGGAATTTAACCCTTTTAAGTGTGAGGTATGAACATTGGAAGAAATAACAGATGAGGGAGTACTCAATGAATGGCAGGACAATAGGAAGCACAGAGAGATTGTTTGTCCACAGATCCCTTAAGGCAGCAGGGCAGTTAATGAGGAAATTAACCCTTTATCAGTCATGACACCGATTATAGGAGCAGGGAGGTTATATTGGATTGTGCAGAACATTGGTCAGGCCACATCGTGTGCAGTTCTGATTGCCACACTGCACGATTATTGTGATTACACTGGAGGGATGCAGAGAAAATTCCCCAGGATGTTGCCTGGAATGGAGCATTTTATCTGCAAGAAAAGTTGGATATACTTGGATTATATTGTTAGTAGCAGAGAGGTTAAGGTGTTACCTGATTAAGGGGTGTAAGATTAAGAGGCTGTTCCCCTAAGTTGAAGGGTCAATAATGAAGGAGAATAATTTTAAATTGAAGGACAGGAGGTTTGGGTGGATTTGAGGATTTTCTTTTCCACCAGAGAGTGGTGGAAATTTGGAATGCACTGTCAGGGAGGGCAGTAGAGGCCGGAAGACTCTCAGCCCCTAAAACGTACATGGCGAACACTTGACATGTTATTGGCATTCAAGGCTATGGACCAACCATTGGAAAGTTGAATTAGTGTGGACTTCATGGACCTTTTCTGTGTTATATGATTCAATGAATGGGAGGCTGAAATATGTAATTACTTTAAAATATTTTGGAAATCTTTACTTACTTATTAGAAATATTTGAAAAGGATTTTGAGTCGAAAAGTGTGGCGCCGGAAAAGCACAGCAGGTCAGGCAGCATCCAAGGAGCACAAGAATCAATGTTTCGGGTATAAACATCTTCCAAGGATTTTATGAATTTGTATCACATTTGTAACAATTATAATACACTTGGAAGCAATACTAACAAGGCAGCAGTTACATTGCAGAAGCAATGTGATTTGTTTTTATTCATTCACAGGATGAGGACATCACTGGCTAGGCCAGCATTTATTGCCCATCCTTAATTATGCAGAGGGTAGCCAAGGGTTAACCACATTTTTGTGGATCTGGAGTCACATGTAGACCAGACAAGGCAGTTTCCTTCCTAAAAGGACATTAGATTATTTCCAGATTTGTTTTTCACTGAATTCAAATCCCACCACCTATTGTGGCAGAATTCGAACCCAGGTCCCCAGAACATTATCTGGGTCTCTAGATTAACAGCCCAGTGATAATACCACAAGGCGATCACTTCCGCATACAAGAGGAAGAAACAGAAGCAAAGCGGTGGTCAGCAAGCTGAGTCAGATCAGTGGACTCGGAGGGACTGGAAAGCACTTTTAGGTTTGCTGCCACTCTTTCTTTCACTCTGATGGATTGAATGCCCAGAATCACCTATTCTATGTGGAAGCAAAGGCACGTCTTGTCAATCCATGCCAGCGCAATCAATCTGATCCTAAAACAAGCGCTAAACAGGGAAGCTTGTATTGGTAGAATTCTATATATGTGGAAGGTGCGACCCATGGAAAGTTGGCAGTTAGTCTTTGAAGGAGAGAGACTGGAATTCTGCATAGAAAGATTGTGTAATTAAACTGGGATCATACAGGTAGGACTTACTGCCTACTAACTCTGTATGGTAATCTCAGCTAGATTTGTTATATAACTTTATAGTTTCTACCAACTTTGATTTGCATGCTAGGTTTTTAATTTGGCAGCTCTGATTTGCATAAAAGCTGAAGTTACAAAAAAAGTTACAAAAATATTAAGTAATTTGTGTTTACAGATACCCACAAGGTTGTAACGTTATTAAGTGTAATACTAATGTCCATTTCTATTGTAAGCTTACAGATGAATGGCATCCAGTAACAGCATCAGAACAGAAAATCTTCAACATTGGATTATGTTCACATTCACTGTTAAGCTGTGTCAACTGACCAGTCGTATTTTAGAAGTTTTAGCTTCAGGTGATTTGTGAAGTGAGTTTTTGCTATAGTAAGATCATTCTTGTTTCTGAGCTATAGGAGTTGGAATCCGACTCCCAACAGCTTTCTCTGCTAAGTGCAAACAGGGTGTAATTTTGGTCACTTCTGTTGATTAGAATTGAGCAATAATGAGGGAATGATCATACTGCTCTGATTATAATGTCAGCAATGTTCACTGGAACTTGCTTTTAAGTGGTTCAGTAATCATCTACATAAGTTCTGATGAGTAGCAGGTGACAAGGTGATCGAAGAATATCCAAAAAGTGGAAGCTTCTTCATTTCTGTGAAGGGGTTTTCCTCCTGGTCCCAGATTTAGCCTTGGGCCACCACTGCATACAGAATACTTTTAGTATCTCCTTAGCCTATCAGCCCAAAGACACTGTGACACTCTATCTTCTTATTTTCTATACTTTTAATTGTGAATTGAAATGGGAAAAGAACTGCTTTGAATGTTAAGGAGTATTGAAGGATTACTGAAACAAAAATAGAAAGTGCCGGAGAAACTCAGCATGTCTGGCTGCATCTGCGGACAGAAAAACAGAGTTAAGATTTTGAGTCCAGTGACCCTTGCTGAAGGATTGTTACACTTTTTAAAAAGTAAATAAATTGACAATTACTGTCCTTTTTGAATAGCTGACAGTTCAAAGGGTGGGGAAAACCTAGTTATGAGACCAAAGCTGAGGTGCGAATCATATCAGGGCAGCATTAAACAAAAGAAGTTGTGGTAAAATTGAAATCAATGGAAGTCATATGGAAATCTCTCCATTAATGGGAATCTCTATTAACACAAAGACAAATGTTTGTGGTTGTTAGCTGTTGGAGCCCAACCATCTTAGCCCTCAGGCATACTTGAGGGCACAACCCCATAACCAACCATCTTCAGTTGCTTTATCAATGACCCTTCTTCCATTATAATTTGGAGATGATCTCACAGTGTTCATATTATTTTGCAACTCCTCACATAATCATGCAATTCATGTCCTCATGCAGCAAGTATAGCATGCAGGCTTGAATTCGTAGGTGGTGAAAAACATTTACACATAGAAGGGACTTACCTCCGGAGTCGGGCCTCCATTTTTTTTATTACAGAGCGGCGAGGACTGCCGGGAAGAAAAGTGATTGTTTTTTTTAAGTGAGCGTCCTGGGTAGGAGATTTGCTCGTGTGACTCAGGAGGGTGTAAACTAGTCTGGCAAGGGGCGTGGGAACCAGAGCTACATATCTGAGCGGGGGTAGTTGTAGATGGGGCAGTGACAGGATATAGTGAATCTATCATTAGGAAGGCTTTTTTCATGTGATGAAACAAAGGGTTCGGTTAAAGTGTGTCTGCTTTAACACAAGGAGTGTCAGAAGTAAGAGTGATAAACTCAGAGCATGGATCAGTACTTGGGATTATGATGTTCTGGCAAGGGAGCAGCCACCTTATTGGGGTCTTTCTACAGATCCTGTACTAGCAGTAGGGAGATCGAAGAACTCACAGGCCGGCAGATTTTGGAAATATCCAGATGTAGTACGGTTGTTGCTATGGGTGACTTCAACTTTCTCAATATTGACTGGAGCCTCCTTAGTGCAGATGGTTTGGATGGGGCCGTTTTTGTCAGGTGTGTTCAGGAGGGTTTCCTCACTGAGTATGTAGACAGCCTGATGAGGGGAGAGGCTATTTTGGATTTGATGCTCGGCAATGAGCCAGGACAGTGTCAGAACTCATGGTGGGAGAACACTTTGGTGACAGTGACCCCAACTGCCTCACATTTACCATAGCCTTGGAAAGGGAAAGGAGCAGTTACCATGGGAAGATACTTAATTGGGGAAAAGGAAATTATGACGCTATCAGACAGGAGTTGGGAAGTAAAGATTGGGAGCAATTGTTCCACAGATAGGGCACAATAGACATGTGGAAACTGTTTAAGGAGCAGTTCTCGCGAGTCTTGCATAAATCTGTTCCTATGAGACAGGCAAGGGGTAAGATTAAGGAGCCTTGGATGACGGGAACAGAGGAGCTTCTTGTCAAAAGGAAGAAGGCAGGTGGAGGAAGGTGGAGGAAGCAAGGATCTAGCAAAGCTTTGGAGGATTACAGGCTTACTAGAAAGGAGCTCAGAAATGGACTGAGGAAAGCCGGGAGGAGGCATGAAAAAGGCTTGATGGGAAGGATTAGAGAGAACCCAAAGGCATTTTACTCATACATGAGGATTAAGAGAATGATCAGGGAGAAAGTAGGGCCAGTCAGGGATAGCATAGGCTGCTTGCGCATGGAGTCTGAGCAGATAGGGGAAGCCTTAAATGAGCTTTTTGCTTTGGTTTTCACGAAGGAAAGGGACCATGTTGTGAATGAGAACTTTGAGGAGCAGGGAAACAGGCTTAACCAGATCAAGACTGATGAAGTTGATGTGCTAGAAATTTTGGAAAACATTAAGATTGATAAGTCCCCAGGGCCAGACCAGATTTATCCTAGACTGCACCGGAAAGCGAGCAAGGAGGTTGCTAAGCCGCTGGTGAGGATATTTGCCTCCTCACTCTCCATGGGAGTCGTACCCAAGGATTGGAGGGGGGCGAATGTTGTTCCTCTTTTCAAGAAGGGCAATAGGGAAATCTCTGGCAATTACAGACCAGTCTTACATCTATGGGCAGCAAGGT